>NW_021703773.1:15875994-16352263 GCF_005190385.1 Monodon monoceros
TGATGAGTCTGGCTAATGGTTTATCAATTTTGTCTATCTTCTCAAAGAACCAGCTTTTACTTTTATTGATCTTTGCTATTGTTTTCTTTGTTTGTATTTCATTTATTTCTGCTCTGATCTTTATGATTTCTTTCCTTCTGCTAACTTTGGGTTTTGTTTGTTCTTCTTTCTCTAGTTCCTTTAAGTGTAAGGTTAGATTGTTTATTTGAGATTTTTCTTGTTTCTTGAGGTAGGCCTGTATAGCTATAAACTTCCTTCTTAGAACTGCTTTTGCTGCATCCCATAGGTTTTGGATCATTGTGTTTTCATTGTCATTTGTTTCTAGGTATTTTTGATTTCCTCTTTGATTTCTTCCGTGATCTCTTGGTTACTTAGTAATGTATTGTTTGGCCTCCATGTGTTTGTGTTTTTTACTTTTTTTCCCTGTAATTCATTTCAAATCTCATAGTGTTGTGGTCAGAAAAGATGCTTGATATGATTTCAATTTTCTTAAATGTACTGAGGCTTGATTTGTGACCCAAGATGTGATCTATCCTGGAGAATGTTCCATGCGCAATTGAGAAGAAAGTGTAATCTGCTGTTTTGGGATGGAATGTCCTATAAAATTCAATTAAATCTATCCGGTCTATTGTGTCATTTAATGCTTCTGTTTCCTTATCTATTTTCATTTTGGATGATCTGTCCATCAGTGTAAGTGAGGTGTTAACGTCCCCCACTCTTATTGTGTTACTGTCGATTTCCTCTTTTACAGCTGTTAGCAGTTGCCTTATGCATTGAGGTGCTCCTATGTTGGGTGCATATATATTTGTAATTGTTATATCTTCTTCCTGGATTGATCCCTTGATCATTACGTAGTGTCCTTCCTTGTGTCTTGCAACGTTCTTTATTTTAAAGTCTTTTATCTGATATGAGTATTGATACTCCAGCTTTCTTTTGATTTCCATTTGCATGGAATATCTTTTTCCATCCCCTCACTTTCAGTCTGTATGTGTCCCTAGGTCTGAAGTGGGTCTTTTGTAGACAGCATATATATGGGTCTTTTTTTTGTATCTATTCAGCAAGCCTGGGTCTTTTGGTTGGAGCATTTAATCCATTCACGTTTAAGGTAATTATCGATATGTATGTTCCTCTGACCATTTTCTTAATTGTTTTGGGTTTGTTTTTGTAGGTCCTTTTCTTCTCTTGTGTTTCTCACTTAGAGAAGTTCCTTTAGCGTTTGTTGTAGAGCTGATTTGGTGGTGCTGAATTCTCTTAACTTTTGCTTGTCTGTAAAGCTTTTGATTTCTCCATCGAATCTGAATGAGATCCTTGCAGGGTAGAGTTATGTTGGTTGTAGGTTCTTCCCTTTCATCACTTTAAGTATATCATGCCACTTCCTTCTTGCTTGTAGAGTTTCTGCTGAGAAATCAACTGTTAACCTTATGGGTGTTCCCTTGTATGGTATTTGTCGTTTTTCCCTTTCTGCTTTCAATAATTTTTCTTTGTCTTTAATTTTTGCCAATTTTATTACTATGTGTCTCAGCGTGTTTCTCCTTGGGTTTATCCTGTATGGGACTCGCTGTGCTTCCTGGACTTGGGTGGCTGTTTCCTTTCCCATGTTAGGGAAGTTTTTGACTACAATCTCTTCAAATATTTTCTCTGGTCCTTTCTCTCTCTCTTCTCCTTCTGGGACCCCTATAATGCGAATGTTGTTGCGTTTAATATTGTCCCAAAGGTCTCTTAGGCTGTCTTCATTTCTTTTCATTCTTTTTTCTTTATTCTGTTCTGCAGCAGTGAATTCCACCATTTTGTCTTCCAGGTCACTTATCTGTTCTTCTGCCTCAGTTATTCTGCTGTTGATTCCTTCTAGTGTAGTTTTCATTTCAGTTATTGTATTGTTCATCTCTGTTTGTGTGTTCTTCAATTCTTCTAGGTCTTTGTTAAACATTTCTTGCATCTTCTCAAATATTTTTTTTAATAATGTATGCCCAGAGGGATAATATGAGACTAAAAGAACATCAATAAATGAAGATATTGATAAAATTATGTTAGAAAATTTAATTAATAGTTGATAGTAAAACTAATAATTTTTTTTTGATAAAAGTAAATCTCCAGGAAGCAATATATATATAAGGATTTTAAACACGGAATTAAAGCACCCTAAGAACCTTGTGTTTACGAGGGAGATAGAAACACTAAATGTTTATAGATTTGTAATAATAATTTGTGTTGATGTTTTAGAGCATGGTTTGGAGCATGGAGTAAGAGTGTAGGCAAGACAAACATTTATGCAGCTATTTAATAATCTAGAAGAGATGGGGTGATAATATTTTCTCCTTCAGTCCACAACTGTACACATTCCACCCAGGTTTTGTTCTGAACCCATATTTTTCTCTTATCCATTTCCACAATTTAAATTACCAGCTTTACATGGGTGAGTCCTGAATATTTATTTATAAGCTTACCCTTTCCCAAGACAGAATCCTTTATTATCAATTTCCTACTGGCCATTTCCAATTAGATAACCTATGAGCATCTCAAACTCTAAAGCACAACTGATCAAGTTCACCATAACTAATCAATATTATTGTCATCACTAGTTTTTCGATCTCCTATTGTTGAACCCTGAGCATCACTTCTGAGATTCCCCTCTATTTGTTCTTCACATCCAGTCAGATAACAATCCCTAGTTGTATAATTCTACAATGTCTCATTTATTCTCTACTCCTTTACATTTCCATGGCCACCACTTTCACTTCATTTCTGCTGTAGGCAGGATTTTGGCTCCATAATCTTCATCCCTTGGTGTCGCACTCTTTACCTTTTGTGGCAAAATAGACTTTGCAGGTAGGATTAAGGTGGCTAATATGCCATCCTTAAAGAGGTTATCTTGATTATCTGAATGTACCCAACATTATCACATGGGCACTTAAAAGTGGGAGAGGGAAGCAGAAGAGTCAGTCAAAGAGATCAGACAGGCAAGAAGCAGGAGGAATTCAAAGCATGAGAGAGACTTGACCCACTGTTACTGCCTTTGAAGATAAAGCCAGGAAATGCAATTGGCTTCTAGAAGATGAGAATGGTTCCCTGAGCAACAGCCAGCAAGGAAACAGGGACCTCAGTCTTACAACCCCAAGGACTACAATTCTGCCAACTACCTGAATGAGCCCCAAAGCAGATTTTTCCCTGGAGCCTTGTGGAAAGAATGCAGCCTTGATAACACCTTGCTTTTGGTCTACAGAATTGTGAGATAACAGATTCTTGTTATTTTAGGCAGCTGAGTGTATTTGCTGTATTTGTTACAGCAGAAAAATAAAACTAATAAGTCTCCCAACTATTTTCCTTATCTTCATTCTCCTCTGCCTTTAAGTCAATTTTCTCCCCCAGTTCAAAATTACACACACACGCACACGCACACGCACATGCAGAGAGAGAGAACATCATAACATACCACTGCTCAGCTCAAAACTTTAAATATTTTTATTATATATCATATTTATTATTTCTCAGCCTCAATCAAGGTCGTTAACAATATGACAGCAACTCTCCTTTCTACATTTCTCTCTGCCAAGAATATAAGTTTGAACTAGCTAAGAGAAGAGACATATAGGGCAGAATCTAGGAGGGCTCCAAGTGCAAAGCTTCAGTCACCCTCAGCATAAGTTATCTTCTGGCATTGAGGTGTGAGAATACACACAGAGAACTAGGAAGCCAGGAACTGGAGCTTCAGGGTCCAAAGTTTTTATTGAGGCTTCATAATGTAGGCACATTTGACTGGATCATTGCCCATGTGGTTGAACTCAGTCTCCAGCCCCCTTTCCCTCTGTGGAAGTCAGGCCAGTGATATATGCCCCCAAGTCTCAACCCTCTAATCACATCATTGGTTCTTCTGTTGTGGAAAGCCCCATCCTAAGTCATTTTGTGAGCAGATACTATCCAAGGGCCTAGCATAAGCCAACCCTTAGCATAAACTATCAACAAGGGTCTATGGGACCCCCCCATGATTAACAAAGACACTCCTATCCAAGGGTTTAGAGGTTACCTCCAGGAGCCATGACAAAGACCACACTTCTCCTTGAGGGCCAAATTCCCTGCTACCCACTCTCCCACCACTCTTCTTCGTCCTACATTCCCGCAGAGCTGGAGTACTCATCGCTTTGCATTCAGAGTTTCCCGATACCCACCTTTGACTCATGTTATTGCTCAGTTTAGAATGGCCTGCCTCTACTACCTTTCCTAAAAAAACGAATATTTGAGTCCTCAAGACCTAGGTAAGCTGCCAGATCCTTCATCAATTGTTTCTAACACCAGCACCCGGAAGTCCCTCTCTCCTGTGTATCCCGGAAGTGTCTCTCTCCTGTGTATCCCTACCAAATTTTGCTGGCAGTTCGTTAAGCGGCGTTCGCCTTCCCGTTCCTTTATTTTAGCGGATTCTGAACTTGTTGTATTCCATCCCCTTTTACAGCCACCTTCTTGTTATACTGTGAGCTTTTCCAGTGTAGGGAACTCTACCTTACTCATTTATTTCCTATATGGTAGCTGCATACTTTATAGTTGTTGAATTGCATGCACAACACAGATACTGCTTAGGAAGCATTCTCTTGTATGGCTCTAACACCCACTAACACAATTCATCAAGTTAGAGAACTGTCGTCTCTAGAAGTGGGACTGAAAAACGTGGGGGTGGGGATGGTGTCACAAAAAGAGGTGCCAAAAAGTGTGTAGAAAGACACTTCCGCTGGAAGCTGTTCTCACGATAGACTAGCCCCTGTACTGAGGCATACCAAAGTGATAGGTGATGGCAGTGGTGGTTTTAGTGAGTGTGGGGTGTGTGTGTGTGTGTGTGTGCACGCGCGCGTGCACGCACTGGAGAAAGAGGGTAGAAAAACTTGAAATGTGCTTATCCAATGTCCTTTAGTTTAGGATTTACCTTCGATGTTCTGATGGTACAAAATTACTTCCAAGTATGTCAATGGACTTGCAAGTGAAAAAGTATGAAAACAGTAAAAGTACTCCATGGGTAACAGCTTTACGGAGTGAGGTAGTATGGCAAAGCCAGCGTCCTCATTCCTCTCCTGATTCTTACTGCCCTCGGTTGCAGCTATTTTCATGCAAGTGTTTTCTAGCCACTTCTGTAGACTATACTGCCTAGTTCTACATACTGCTGGGCAGATGTTAGGGACTAAAAGCAACCAACAGACAGCATGGTAGGGCTTGTAAATATAATTTCAGAATAGCATTGTTTGTGGGGGGATTCCCTGGTGGTCCAGTGGTTAGGACTCTGTGCTTTCACTGCCGGGGCCTGGGTTCAATCCCTGTCCAGGGAACTAAGGTGCAGCCAAAAAAAAAAAAAAAAAAAAAGCATTTTTTGCGAAAGCAAAACGATAGACACAATTAAATGCCCACCCTAATTGGAGATTAGCTAAACAAATTATTACAAATCTATTAAGTAGAAACCAGGTATCATTAATAGGAGAAGCTAGGCTCTGTGTCTGATAGAAACATTTTCCAAAATATATTGAAAAGTTAAAAAAAGATGAAGAATATTATGTTTAATAGTATACCCATTTGTGTAAAAAATATTTGATATTTTGAAGCATTCAAAATACGCTCCCACTAATGACTATCCCTCCAAAGTGGTAATGTGGGTTGGGGGACTATGGAAGACTTTTCCCTTTCTACATTTCTGTACTGTTTTGTATTTAAATGATGAGCAGGCAGTATTTTATTTTTTAAAAGCCTTAGTCATTTTACAACTTTGCTTTATCACACTAGCCCTTCCATTTCCATTGTACTCATTTATCCATATTTGACTAATTTGCCCATCAAAAATCCCCCTATGAATTCTGTGGCAGCAAAGATGAAAACAAATTACTTAAGCATAATCTTATTTTACCTCTAAGTTGCCTATAATAATGGAAATAAAAGGTGTGAAACATGTTAATACTGTACGTTTAAGATTAAAATCTTTTAGACAGATATCTCTATAATTCCTTTAAACAGGTCCTTTCTAAGTCATATGAAAGTATTTGTTGTGACAGATAATTTTCTGTTCACGTTTAAAACCTACTCCATTTCCAACTTTTTTTCTCTGAAACTGTGGAAAATGAGTCACTAAAAAAGTTCACCTAACATTTTCCTCTTGAACAGATTGAAAAATTAATACCCTTTCCTTTTTCTTAAGTAAGAAACTCGATTTAATTTAGATAACCTGGGATCATATTTCTTTCTATAGGATTAACAGAACAAGTGGTCCTCTATAATTATATTTAGAATGCCCTCTGTATTTACTAATACATGTATTTATGATTAAAACTCACTTTCAGGAAAAAAAATGTATGTTACTCTAGGATTTTATCTGAACCCGGTGGTAATTTTCTGAGGATGCCATTTGGTGGGGAAAAAATAATTTATCTTTTATTATGGTATTTATGCATTTTATAGCTTTACACTTACTTTTCTCTCTCTGATATTGCTAGTATAAAATCAGATTTTATTAATAATAAGATTAAGTGATTACAGCATGAACAAATTAGCAATAATACTTAACAGTAGAGACTGGTAAACAGTGCAGATATATAGCACTAAGCATTAAATATCTCCTTTCTAGACGATCTTCAATGTGAGAGAGTGAAAAGAAATTAATAGGTTTTGAGTATCTACTTGTACTAAACATTCTGTGTGGCTCTTTTAAAAAATCTTCTGACGTTTCACTGAGATAGGTATTTCAGCCCACCTCACAGGTGATAGCGGGAGGCAGAGAGGGACTTAACAGTGTAAGGATACCTAAGCTATAGAACACTCTTTCTCAAAATTTTCTGTGTAACACTATTCTTCTGTGAAGTTCAGGGAAAGCGATTTCCAAAGTCAATGTTATATACGGTGATCATGCCAAGCTCATCCCCCCCTCCCACTTTCAGAACTCTGTAGAGCTCTTTCTTCTCAGTCAGAGAAGTTTCCAGATCACTCCATCTAAAGTAGCCTTTTCTCACCAGTTAATTTCTACCGTATCACTGTATTTTATTTCCTCCTTAAAAGCTAACATTCTCTCAAAGTACCTGGTTTATGTACTTGTTGACATATTCATTTCCTGCTCCCCTCTCCACCCCCCACAAACCTTAACACTGGATTGTCAGCTTCATGAGAGCAAGGATCTTACCTGCCTTGACACTGTATCACCAGCACCTACTGACCAGTGCCTGATACGCAGGAAGTGCTCGATAAATTGTTGCCCACTTAGTGATTTTGCATAATCCAGTGTCTCCTGGTACACAAGGCACATGGCTGATTAAGAGCTCTGAACAGTATAAATCTACTTAATTTTGTTTAACCTAGTGTCTCCACAATGTATTTGATCATTGTTTCTCTGGTTCCATCAGTATCTCTTATAATTAATATTCAGTTAAAAAAAATCCTTTGGTAAATGTTGCCACAGTAAAACCAAAAATGACCCATATTCCAAAATGCTGTCCGCTCTATTTGCCAAAATTCTTACTTAAATGCAAATGTAACCTGGAAGGTCACTCTAGAAATCCACTGTGAGCCATTAATACCACACCGAAAGTGAGTTTGTCAACTTAACTAACAGAGAGCCTTGTGTAGAGAGACTGGATCCTGGAGTAAAGACTACAGGAAGGACTCCAGACACCCAGGGGGCACAGTGAGGGCAAAGGCCTGGGAGGAGCCCAAGAGAAAGCTTACACTGGTGAAAGAAGCTTACACACATTTCCTCCTCGACCCCTTGTGGCTAGTGGGTTTATTACATGGTAATTTTTTTAAGCCTCCAATGTAGTGCATATAAGTGAAAAGATACTAGGGTTCTTACTGGTTGGCTTATTGGTTTGTTTTGAATTAGGATTTTATTTTAGTTCGTTCCATGTTGGAACCACAAAAGCCCCTACATCCTCATTTCACCTCACTGAGGAGAGAGTAAAGAGGACATGCAGAGATCACCAATGCTCTTAGCAATAGCACTAACACCAATAACCAATCCTTGAAATCACCTACTCTCTGGCTGGCTATTCATACACATGATTTCATGTAATGCTCATAACAGCGTGACCAGGATTTAACTGAGAAGATACTGAGGCACAGAGAAGTCAAGAATCTTGGGTAATTTCATGGTAGTTAGTGGAGTAATTAGGATCCAAACCTGTCACTGACGGACCCCAAATCACATTGTATTTCTGTTCTGCCAGGATCCCCTGCCATTTTTCTGTAATTTGTAAGAAAGGGAAAGAGGAAAGTTCATTGCTCTACCTCCAGACAGCATCTCCTTGGCTCTGTGGTGTCAGTTGCTACGTGGTTGGTTGGTTGCATACCATTCATCTTGGTAATGAGGCATATCCTTGAGGACAAGTCAATATAAAAGAGGACAAGGAAAGAATCCTGCTGGAGTTAAGAGCTAGTAAACCACCGTGATGTCCCTTTCTTGACGCTTCAGAAAAAAATCATAACATATATTTTTATCTAAATTGTTATTACATGTCAGAAAAAGAAAGTAACTAATATGTTTTCTTAAAGCTTTATTAAACATGAAGCAAACTTAGGAAATGTCTGGAGCTTGGACTTACCACCTATGTACAAAAGGCACTGTACAGCGTTAATGTCAGTTTTTTTGTTTCCCTGTTTTTAAATTAGAATCGACATATGTTTGCTTGATTTTGAGGCTCCTTACAAGATTTGACAGTATATTATACAGGGCAATTACACAGAGCATAGAATGAAAATTTCAGCAAGTGGTAAATATATAGATATTCATGGAAAATTAGTGTAAGTTAGTGGCTGCAGTCAGTCACGATTGTATCAAAAGAACAAATGAAAATATTTTGAATTATGCAGAATTCATGATTAATCAGAGAAAAAAGAGACAAGTTTATATGCAAGGGCAAACTTCTTACTTGAATGGAATTTCAAGGAGGAATGAATATTTTAAATAGGTCTCTTGTATAAAAGATTTCTTAGCAAATTAATTAACAGAGTTTCCACTAGGAATGAAGCCTAAAGCGGAGCAGATTCCAAATTCTTTGTTCTTAATAGGTTCTAGAATGCTATTCATGCATTGATTACCAAAGGATATTTTGGGCAACATTTGGAAAGCCAAGTAATAAATAGATCTGGTCAATTCTCATCTAAAGACCCTCTGAGAATAATCTCAACCTGAGCCATTTATTGGTTTTAATAATGAGAAAAGTGAGCTGGGAAATACCAGATGTTAATGAAAACCTGTTCAAATCTCTTCCTTGAAAGGGAGGTTGATCAGTTTGTTCAAGTCTAATGTAGTCTAGTGGTGTGTTATTTAATAATTATCCACTATGCTTCCTCCAAAGTGTGCTATAGAAATATTCTGAACAACCTGCTCATTTTCCAAAACTATACGGTATATGGACATCTTTGGGATAGCCTTTCCCCAGCCTCCATCATTTCTGGGGAGCATGGATTATACAGGAAATTTTACAGGTCATGAACTATTTTTGTTTTGGTCTGAAGGAAATTGAATGATACTGGATAATAGTAATCACAATAATCCTTTAAATTTGCAGAGTATTAACTAGATACCAGGTTCTTTTTCATGTATTAACTCAATTGATATTTACAATTTAAATGTACTCTAAACCATGGTTGTTTGACATTTTAAAATTTGCCTTTTTTTAATGAAAGTTGAGCCTTTGAGATTGCCCAGTGGTTTGATTACTTATTCTTATACTCATACCTTCCACAAAATTTATTGGACCCTGTGCTAAGCTCTAGGAATACAGAAGTAAATAAGACAGAATTTTAGCAGAACAGATGATAAAGAGTGGCTTGCAAAATTAATTATTTCATGATACTTGTGATAAGTGCCCCAAAAAAGAAGTACAGGGAACCATGTTAACTAACAGGAAGACTTGACCCAATCTTGTAAATTAAGGAAGACATCCCCAGGGAAGTGATATTTTACGTGAGCTCTGAAAGACAAGTAGTAATTAGGAAGTGGAAAGACTAGTCCAAGTCGATGACAAAGCAAGTACAAATGTCTTAAGGCAGGATAAAGTGGTCCAAGTTCCATGATCCAAGAATTTAATGAAAGCAGGTATGGCTGGGCTCAAAATGTGTATGTGTGGACAGGGTGTGGAGGCGCAGGGGTTGTAGAATAATCAAGATGAGCTACGTAGTGGCCAAATCATGCAAAATCTTGCTATAGGTTTCCATCATGTCCACTAACAACAAATGCCCGTTAAGCACTTACCCTGTGCCCATCCTTCAACCAGCTGCACAGGGTGCGAAGAAGTTTAGGTCACTTGCCCAAGATGACGCAACTGAGAATTGAGCAAGTTGGGATATGACCCAGGTGGTCTTGCTCCAGAGTCTTCTGTCCCAGCTCTAGATTGGACAGCAAACAACCAGTGAAGGTTTCAGCAGGGAATGGACATATCTACCCTCGCACTGGGGTTCATGGGTTCCTGTAATGAACATTTACTGAATTCAAGCGATGTACAGAGCACTGCCGTAGATGCTTTGATATCTTATACATTCATTTACACACATTCTTCTATCAGTATGAACCCTTAAAGAAGCAATCCAAACAACAGGATTAAAGGGACAATGCATAAATGTAAAGTTCACATAGAAATAAACTTCGACAAAGCAATTTTAATTAAAGTGGTATAGACTCCATGCTCCCAATGCATGGGGCCCAAGTTTGATCCCTGGTCGGGGAACTAGATTCCCACATGCATGCCGCAACTAAGAGTCCACATGCTGCAATGAAGATCCCGCGTGCAGCAGCTAAGACCCGCCACAGCCAAAATAAATAAATAAATACTTAAAAAAAAAAAATAAAGTGGTATTTGGATAGGCATGGAATGGTGGAGAATATAAAAGAGGTAACAATTGTGATGACGCTATGAATCCAGATTTTTATGGTATCTTAATTTATGAAGTGCAGTAAGCTCGTTGGATCCTCACAATAACTTGGTGATGTAGGCAGGACAGAAATTATTTTCTACCTTATAGGTAAGGGAACTGAAGTTAGGAAAGGATGAAATACTACTGCCAAGCACACATGGCTCCCCTGGATGTCTGCTTTTTTACAACATTGTCTAAATGGAAGGAAGAATCTGTGGAGGAAGGAAACACAAAGCACTGTATGGAATAAGTATTGCAAAACATGTGTAAACCTTCCCCGTAAACTAAAAGAAATGAGTTAAAAACAATGTTCTACATTTCACTTTCTCTTCTAATAAAAATATGCTTAAAATGTCCTTCACAGTATTATGGTGTGGCCCCTAATTGCAAACCAGATCTTAAAATCATACCTCTTGGTTTTTTTTATTTTCCTAACATATGCAAGTATTAGGAGATTATCAGAGATTATTTAGAAGGAGTGATACTTTTTTAAAATTGAAAGCTAAGTAAATTAATTGAGTCGATAAATATAAGTAGTTGCCACTGCTTGTTTTAATGTTTTTTTTTTTCTGTAGAGCAGTAACTAATTATTTGAGAGTATCAGAAAAAATTAAGTAGTTTTTCAAAAGCCTTTTTTTTTCTACCATGACTCATATTGTAAAGGAAAGTGCCATCAATCTTAGATTGCAACTCTTGGGCCAATATGCTGGTAAAAGACTGGAAGTTGGCTGCTGCTAGACTAGGCCAATGTCACTATCAAGAAATTACTTTGTGTGTGTGTGTGTGGTGTGTGTGTGTGTGTGTGTGTGTGTAATTTATTTTCTACCTAAGTTTCTGATGTGCATAGTGCCCAAGGTGACACCTCTGCTGTGGACTTGACCCACCCTAATTTTGGTCACAAGTTCTGATATCTCAGGGTTATGAACCCTGTGAATAAAATCAATTAGAGGATATGCAGTTGGCCCTTTTGAATTATTGTTCATTTTGGCCCACCTTCTTTTTCCTTCATTAGTTCTAGGCATAAAGCCAACAGGAGATTTATGTCTCATTCATGGCCTCCCTTTTCTCGATTGTCTTTCTGTTATTTATGGACAGTAAAACTAATGCCTGAACAAATGTTGAATTCCATTTAAACCCTTATTCACCTAGAATAATGGATGATCCGTTATCTTACAGCTTCAGCACACATTTCAAATGAGATTATGACAACTCACCTGTGTTGAAAAAACTTTCTGAACCCAAGATGAAGCCACTTCCGCCTGGGGTGACAGGTCGGCAAACCAAAACTTGACCAGAAACACAGTATATCCAGTCAGCCAATCCCCCGATGCCAAACCAACTCTAGGCCTTCTCACCCCAAACAAGGTTGACTCTGTGACCCCGGCCCATCAGACATTTTCTATTTGTCTCTTTCTTTTTCTTTATTCATTATCCTATAAAAGCATCCTGCCTTCCACCCCATTTTGCAGTTTTCCACAGGAGACTGCCCACTTCATGAAGTGTTAATGTTTGTTGTATCACCTAAATTGTTTCCATTTTTTAAACAGTTTTTGACGATGAAGAATGGGATTCGAATCTGACTGCTAACAGCCTATGACACCTGGGCAAGATCTCTTTGAGTTCACTGTTCCTCTCATCATTTTGGAGGGCTGGGGTAAGTCACTCAGATTTGAGCTCCGCTCCCTTGCGTGAAGCTCTCTGATCCAAAAAAAACTTTATTTAAAAAAAAAACTATTTTATTTATTTATTTACTTATTTCTCAGGAAGGTTCTGGGGTTTCTGGAAAGATCCTGGGGTTTATTAAAATTCCCAGAAAAGTTCTGGGAGAGTTATACTGGGAGTTCACAATGGGTGGCAGTCCTTAGGGGACTCATGAAGCCTCAAAATTAAGTCCATAACTTAAACTGCTGGGGAACTTGGGAAAATAAATTAAGACAAGGAATTCAGATTGTTTTGAACATCAAAATCAAATCCTAAGTAGGTACAAGCCAGTCTATTAAAAGTCATCAGGGCATCCAATACAGTAAAGAAATCTCATGGAAGGAATATTAGATCTCTTGCTAATGGAAATCTCAGAAGCCAAATCCACGGAATTGGGCATGGATAGAGCACTTAAACTTGTTAGAGGGCTCACCACCTAACTCTAAGACTCTTATGCTCAGATAAGTTGGTCACAGAAGGGCTAGATCAACACCTTAAGAAAATTTCCATGTGACGACGTACACCGTAAAGCATCACAAAATAATCCCTGACCCAGTGGCACATCCCTTTTAAGTATTAATTTAGCTCTGAGACCCAACACTGAGCTAACAAAATAGGATCCTCATGTTTCAAAGAGTTGAGCACAGCACCTTCTGGCACACCTGCTTCTTTTATGTCAAAGAACCGTGGGCCAAGAAGCTGTAGCTATCAACAAATATAGTGAAGTCTTATAAAGACAGTCTAGAATTACAATTGGGAACGTTCCAATTAGACAAACTTATTCATTTAAAAAGGGAACTTGAAAGTGAGTTTTTCCAAATCAAACAGAATGTTTTAATTGACATGCAGAAGCTTCCAATAGGCTTCAAGTTTCCAAAAGAGTTTCACTGAAAGTTTCATTACAAAGGCTAAGGAAAAATTAAAAATGCAAAAGGTACCTGAAAGAAAAGACAGGAGACCGACCTGACTCTTATTACTCCCCCTCTCCTCCTTTACTTGATGTTCATTCTACTGGTCCTGTTTCTGAATTACCTACCCACTTTGAAGAGACCATAAGACTGAAAACAAGAGGCCACCCAGTTAGTGGCCTGACAACTGCAACAGCTCCAAGGCTAGAAACCTAAAACACTTGGGCTTCCCCCGCTGCACCTTCCCAGGGCTCCATCATCAAAACATTGGACCAGAAATTGGTCTTTCATCTTCAATCGACTAGGATACTGGAAGAAAGATGGTTCTCCAAGGTTTTGTCAAATTCTTCCACACCAACTTAAATGCCCCCATGTGGGCCCCTCCCAGGGTCAGTGGGACTCCCAAGAGATTCCCTGGTAAACCGCTTAAATAGTCAAGGAGAAACTGAAATTAATATTAATGGAAAATCTTACCAGATTCTGAGTTACGCTCTCCACTTTAAACCCAACTCTCTCTAGAGCCTACAGATGGGATCCTGGGAAAACTGGCAGAAGCTGGAAAAGGGTGAGAATTCTTATCAGAGTCACCTTTCCCTGATCTCTGTAGTGTCCCATTAAGAGAGGAAAGTAAAATTTCACACTGTTTCCTCCTTTCTAAATCCAGACTCCTATGCATTTGGTTTTGGGGTACCCATTGGTTGCCAAACCTTTATTCCTAGGAAAAGATATTGCCTTCTTGTTTGGCTCCTTTTGTGTCCTCAGAGCTTGGCTGGGCTTTCTGCCTGCCTGGGACTTGCAGGTTGTCAGCTCTTATGTACACACACTGCTCAACTGTCATATTGGGGTTCCGAAAATATGGTTGGACAGAAGTGTGGCTTGGGTCCTACCAACTGTTACCAGCTCTCAGGGGAATTGTCTAAGTCTTTCTTTTGGCTATTTTGGGGAATGGCTCTGGATCTTGGGTGAGTAGTGTCTTTTGCATTCTTTTGGGGGGATGCCTCTTTCGTCCATAAGCTCATTCAGTGCTTCCATGAATATTTACTATCTGTACTGGCTAAAACCTGACAAGATATTTGAAAGCATTTTTTTTTTTTTAAGTAGCTCTATGGTCAGAAGTTGGCCAAATTGGAAGATGATATTCAGAGCCTGATAGGAACTTGTCTTTAGGCCTTTGCCCTAAGCTAAATGAAACCATGTACCCAGAGGAAAAGAACACATTCCAAAGACAAACAGCTCTAAATCTAGAACATAGGAATCTTGATTTCAGTCTTAGTTGAAAAGCTCTCTGATATAAAAAAGGAAATTGAAGATAATGTAGTTGGATGGATGGGTCAATATCTTAATATCATTCAGGTTACAACCCAATTCTTTGAGTAATTAAAAACAACTGTCCTATAAATTGAGGACAACTGGTACAACTTGTCTTACAGATTGAGCCTTTATAGAAGCAGAAAAAGCCCACCTACTCTTTTTACCAATCCCAAAACCTCCCCTATTCATTTCAAAATGTTCGTAGGTATTGTATGCCAAGTAGGTTTGGACTGTATCTTACACATTTTAAATATTATCTTTTGAGACTGGTTTAAATCCTTTGGAGAATGTTGATATTTGTGTTTTAACAAATCATAAACACAGTTTGGTTCCAGCCACATATTCAGATCAGCCTTTTTTGTGTATTATTGTTTCAATGCCATTTCTATTTTTGATGTCTCTGAACTGTTTTACAGTCTGTCCCCTGTATGCAGCACCTGTGGCCATTCCGAGGCTTGAATGATAGTCTATCACTTACTACAGTTCTCAAAGTCTTTGGTACATTGTGTACGATTAGATCCCTGCATGTGTAGCTCTGGGCTGAGCACAGGAATTCATTAACAACTTTATTGGGTCACTTTTCTGAACTCTGTGCTCTCCCTGGTACTTTTGTTCCCCTTAGGGCTCCCTTTTCTGGACCTTTGGTTACAAAGCAGGGACTTGATTTACTTTGCTCTGCTATGTACTTACCTTAAATGAACTCATGTCTGAAGCCAAGGAGCAGGACAGAGAAAAAAAAATAAAAAATTTCATTCCCATCCTTTTGGCCCACAGCTCCTCTGAATGGAGAGGCAGCTTCCTTTTCTTCATAACTGTAGATGACTGCAAGTCCCTGCTGTTCCCACTGTCACTGTCGGAGGATCCCTTTCCTACTCCTCAAATGTAAGCTAGAGGACTTCTCCTGGAACTCCTTTTTTCCACACAGAAGTCCGCTCAAGCGTTCCACATGCCTTGACTCCAGGCCAGTAGACACAATAGGGGTGAAAATGGTAAACTCACAGCTATTTCAGTGGTACTTTGATTCTGGCCTTCTTCCCCAATCCATCTGCTACCATTTACTTTTAAGAGATCTCAAATAGCTGCTCCATGCATTCTGCCTTATTTTTGGAGCTACATTCAGTAAGCGAGACAGGATGGGCATGCTTACACTCACACCCAGAGCCAGCACACCCCTCATTAGCATTTTAAAAGTTCTAAGAAGTCCTGCAAGATACTTTTTTTAACCATATTCTCTCAAATATATTTATCCTGAGAATCCAGTTTTCACCTAATGTTTACTAACAACTTACAGAATCATTATTCCTCAGGAATACATTTTCAAAACCATTGTTCTGAAATAAAACCAATAAGTTTTTTAAATCCATAAACTACTGGTAGTTTTCTTCTGGGAAAATAAATACATAGAGATCATGTGACCTTATCAACATATTCTGTTAGGTCTGTGTTTAGCAATATAATGCCCTCAGATAGAGGCTATATTTAAGCATCCCAACAGTGCATGTAGACCTGTAATCTACTTAATATTATCCAAATATTCTAAACTCAAAGTGGATGTAAAATCATTAAGTATTTAATTTATCTCTCTATGTTAATTCTACGTACAATGCACAACCTCCACCTGACTCATGTAATTGTACTGTGTTATATGAATCTTATTTATATAGAGACTACTGTGGTCTGAATGTTTGTGTCCTCCCAAAATTAATATGTTGAAATCGTAACCCCAATGTAATGGTATTAGGAAGTGGAAGGTGATTAGGTCATGAAGGTGGATCCCTCATGAATGGGATTTGTGCCCTTATGAAAGAGATCTCAAAGAGATCCCTCAATCCTGCCACGTGAAATTACAGTAGGAAGATGGTCATCACTGACACCAGGTCTGCCAGTGTAGACTTGGATTTCCCATCCTCCAGAACTGTGAGGATGAGTTTCTGTTACTCGTAAGCCACCCAATTTATGGTGCTTTTGCTACAGCATCCCAAGTAGACTAAGACAGGGTCACAGTGACAGATTTAGTGCTATAATCTAATGAAGAAAAGCAGGGCTGCAAGATCCATGCTCATGAGTGGATCCACCCAGGACTGTCCTACATATGTGTGAACAGTGGATTCTCTAATTTTAGATCTCTACCATACAGAGGGGCCTATTAATAGACCCCAATAGTTTGTTCCATTTTAGGATGCCACACATACAAAGGCAGATGAACAAACATCATGTAACTAAACAACATATTTATATTTATGCACATGAATTATTGAATGACTTCTCTTGACTGAGACATCTAAAATATCCCTTGCCTTCTTCTGGCAAACCCTATAAACACCTGCTCTATTGATTCTTTTCTTATCAACCCCTTCAAAAGAATCACCGTTTGACTTGGGCCAATTTATGGTTATAGTTATCAATTCAGAAATGATGACATAAAGCATGGCTTTATATAATATCATTTCACCATAAATCATGAGCCTTAATTCCTCTCTTTGGCAACTAAACATCTGTTAATAACAGATGGGTTCACTCAGATGCAGTGTATGAGGCAACAGCACATAGCAAGTGCTTTCTTCAAGTGGTTTAGTAGAACTTGGTAGCTTTTTGGATGTTCTTATTTTTGGAGCACTTGTATAGTAAAAATTCTACCTTCTTTTTATACTGGAGATTTTGAATTTTTGCCTACATTTTGTTTGTGTTCCTGTCTCTTTAAGAAATACTTATATCCAGTTCTCTTGTCCCTCTTTTTGGAATTCTAACTATGCAAAACATAACTTGCATATGCACGTGTGTGTGGTGTGTATGAGAGAGAGAGTATGAAGCATTTTATTAAAAATATTCAAATCAAAATGGATGTAATAGTATAGCAAGAGAACTGTTTATACAGGAAAGCTTCTTCACTGGTGGACAATAAGTCATCTCTTGTTAACCCTACCTTCAAAACATTTTTCATTTCATATAAGACATAATATACAATAGCGGGTATTTTGGCCGGGGGAAAAGTTGAGTGGGAGAGTGGACGTGCATCTTCTTTAATCTATTCATGACACCTTTACTAAGATTTGAATATGTTCCCTGCTGTGGTGATGTTACTGACCCATTCCTGTCTCAATCAATGAGTGCCATGACGAGTCAGAGTCACTATTATGGAAAAGGATATCAGAATTGTTGTCTTTGTTATTGTAAAAAAAAAAAAAGAGAGGAGATGAAAACAAGGATGACACAGTTAACTAGAATTCAAGACAGTACATCATCTCTGTTGCATTACTTAGTTTACTGCTTTCTCATATTTTTTCCCAATACAATAGAATTAACTGCCCCCATTTAGTATAGAGTATCTATGTTTAAGAGACCCAGTAATTGACCTTGGCTTTACCATTTACCTTTTCAGATCAGATGATCACCTAGTTTACCTGTTAACACATCTCCAGTTTCTGTCTTGCTTTTAATTAGAAAGTGACTTTTTCAAGAGAGGCAAACACTTCTAGTTTCAGAAGTCAGGAGAAATCAGGGAGGGTTTCACATAAAAGGGCAATTTTAAAGTTTCAATAAATAGAGACAGAAAATGAAATACACCAGGCAGAAGAAATAGTATAAAAAATAAATAAATGAATATGTTTTGAAAAAATGCAAAGAGTATTTAGAGTTTGATGCATATTGTAATGTCAATGGAAAATGCACACAAAAAGAAGTAATGGGACATAAGTTTGGAAAGGGAAATTGTAATCATATTTTGGATTGGATGTATATAATTTAATTTATTAGGGAAATGGAAAACCATTTTGCATTGGAGAATTAAATGATTAATTCTGTGCTTAGGGAAGATTTATATGGATGTTATATGTAAAAAATTGGAATGGATATATAAATTATATCATGAATCAATGAGAATATCAAAGGCAACCCAGGAAACTGTGCACACGTTCAAGCTAGAGGGACTAGCAATTGGCAAAGAGAATAGACAGGCAAGACAATGTCCAGAGATAAAGATGAAAGGATTTTGAATCTAAAAAAGTGGCCACTTGGTGAAATGACTGGGAAGTGTGAGCAACAGCAAAAAACACAACTATGTCTCCAACAGTTTCCGGCCCTAGTAACTAAAAGAATGATACTATTATAAATCAAAATTTCAAAGTCTAGAGAAAGAATCGGTTTGGGGAAAATAGAGTGAGTTCACTTTTATATCGGTTCGGTTTAATGTACTAATAAAAAATCCAGCAGAATATAGAAGTAGATCTGACAGCTAGAAATGCAAGAGAAGCACTCTGTAGAGAGCATGTCTGAAAAGAGGAGACCATGGGGGTGAACAGACCATGGGATTGTGAACATAGAGAAGAGGAGATGATGACAACGATGATGATGATGATGACGACGACAACAGTAACAGTAAAAATTAAACTTAAGCAAAACATAATAAATAGAATGTAGAGAAAGTAGGAAGATCAAGCACAAGAAAGAAAAAGTTAAAAATAAGTGGGAAAAATAGGTTACTGTTCTGGAAACAAGGGAAACTTACAAAGGAAGGCGGAGGTTGTTACCAGGTGCACAAAGGAAAGAGGAGGAAAACTTGGAAGGTTAGGGAAGAATCGGTGATTAGGGAGTCATTAAAGTGGTGGGCTACGAATTAAATGATAATAGGTGGAAAGGTGGCAATGAGTGTGAGAGGCAAGTGTAAACCACTTTTTCAAGATGTGTGGCAAGGAAGACAAGAAATGAAGAATGGTACCTTGAAGGAAAGATTGTTTCAAGAGAGAGGAATACTTGTGTTTGCAGGCAGAGGGTGGCAATACTCATACAAAAAAGAAATATATGCTAGAAATGAGATCTGGGAGAGTCATTCACAAAGCACATTACTAAGAGAAAATAAAGGAATGGGAATATAGAGCACATGTGTTGGAACTGGTCAAAATGAAAGAATACTAAAAGAATGGAAGGATTTGAATGGAAGACACATAAAGTTATAAGGATTCAGAAGAAATGTTGTCACGATCAGATTAAAATAGAAGCAACATCTTCTGAGAGTGAGGGAACAGGTAACTGAGGTCGAGCTAAAAATAATGGGACATATTTTTGGAAAACGATGATGATTGGTAGGACTGACAGTCAATAAGGGGCAAATAGAAAACTGCCTAGGAATGGACAGAGCTCATATCTCAAGCCCATCAGTTATGTTAAGATACCAAGCATTGGTAGTGGATGCTCCAAGATGCTTTTATGAATTACTGAAGGAATGCTCCTCAGTTTAGGACAAGGAACAATGAAATCAAGTGATAAAACTCATCCAGAGCTGGGGACTCTAGGGCTGCACAAGAGAAATTCAGGAGAGTCAGGAATTCTATATTTCTGATAAAGGTATTGTGATTATGACCAGAGTAGGAAGGGAAACAAACAGAAGAGAACATGAAAACCTTTATTAATGAAGAGAAATGAAGGGCTAAAATGTTATGATAAAGGTGGAAAATTCAGCAGGGGTGATCACGTGAGTGAGCTTAAACATTGATAAGTTGTGATTAGAAGTAAGATCCTCACTCTTCTGGGCCAAGACCCAGAGTAATGTCATGATGCAATTGGGCCAAAATGGAGAGAGAAAGGGTGACTCTCCGCAACTCCTTTGCTGGCTGCATCCATTTCTACTTAGCCACTAAATTTTGAAGTGACCCAATACATGGTCCTGTGCCACTTTTTCTTCCCTGTATCAGTAATGTCCAGTGCCAAGGCTTTGCGTATCATCTGTTTGTACATGACTCTCAAAGCTATTTCTCCAGCTCTTTCATCACCTCTTAATTTCATTATTTTCATTATATTCAGCTGCATATCTGACATCTCCATTTCAAAACCAAACCTTTGAGCCTGCTCCTTCCTAGAATTTCCCGTTACACTCACCTACACAGCCAACCCAAGCTGCTCAAGCCAAGAGCCTAGAAACCATCCTTGATACATTTTCCCTCCACTCCCTGCATCACCCATACCTAATTCATCCACAGAGCCCACCTACTGTCATTCTAGCACCTATTCTGAAGCTGGAAATGGCATCTTCACTTCCACCATCATGTTTCAACTGGACTACAGCAATGGAATGCTGGATTCTGGTTCTGTTGCCACCCTCACCCCCTAACAAACTGTTCTCCACAAAGCAGCCAAAACAATCCTTTTAAAGCCCAAATACAAAATTGTTTCTCTTTGGATTAAAGCCCTGCAGTGAATCCCTTTGAATTGATAATAAAATCCAAAGTCCTCACCATGCCCTGCATAATCCTCTGTGATGATTCCCCTGATGACACACCCAGCCTCATTGGTGACCATTCACCCCTTCTTGTTATTAGATGTTTCTAAGATCTTCTCACCTTACAGTCTTTATACTGTCCATTCCCTCTGCCAGGAAGTCCCATTCACCACGGCTCCTCTTTACTATTCAGATTTCTGTTTAAACATACTTCAGTGACATTACAACTCAGTCTTAAAGCTGCCTCTGGTCACTGTTTACTTCATTACACTCTGTTATTTCTCTGCAGAGCCCTTCTTAGTACCTGGCATTTTAGTGCTTATTTATTTACTTATTTTTCTATCTCACACACTAGCTTTTAAGCTTTGTCAGCCTCATCACGCTACCCCTAGCACCTGACACAGTGCTGGATATATAAAAGGCATGCAATTTCAATTTCTCAAATATATGATTAGGTGATTCAAACAATTAAAGTTGTCATTATATGTCATCTACGTTCAGTACACAGTGACAAAAGACCAGTAAAAATATATCTTATTCAGACCAATCCTTATTTTGTCCCTCAGTAGTGGTTACCAAGGGAGGACATGCTTGCTTTCTTCCAGAATAACTTCAGCTAACAATGCAGCCTGTACACAAGACTTACACTTCAATCATCGGTTATTAATTTATGATCTATTTACTTATATTGGTTTTTGGATGATACCATCTCTTGTAGTGATGGGACCATGTTTACTCTTTAGTATATGGTCCTCCACCTGGAAAGTACTTGATAACCATCCTGACAGTGATGCTTTTTCACAATGAATAGTCATATTTATTTGTCCCCAACTTATCTCTGACTTCTCTACTACTTCCTGAAAGGTAAGGAGCCACAATTAATAAAATATATCATACAGAGTAAATGATAATATTCTATTACTCACTCTCTACTTCTTGATAAATGCTTGAAACCTGTTCACCAGGAACAAGGTCCTCAGATACTCATCTCAGACATACAACTAGTGGCGATGCCATTCCTGACACTCTACATTTAAAGTTGGAAGAAATAGGAATAAGAGAGCTAGACCAAAATTTTATTTGAAGGAATTTCATAGGTTTGGGGAAAGCTTTGTCTCTCTACGCTGGCTTGTTTTGCCTTTTTCCTAAGTAACATCTGCTACCTCCTGGGGTTTCCGCAGAGCAGAAGGCTCATAAATAAAGTGGCTGGATTGGAACTCTAAGTATTTAAATCAGTCATAGGAACAAATTGCATGAAATTTGATTTTGTATTATAGAAATTTATTTTTAAATCAACTTTTCCTTCTGAGAGTTTCCATTTACAAAAATATATATATTTTATATTGGAAAAATTCCTCTATGATCTTACATAATAGAGCTTTGAGAATAGCCTTGAGGATATTTGGAATTAAATCAGTCTAGCAATGTGGTTAAAAGTGTCTGAATTATCTGTTACTGAAAGTTATTATCACTTTAATTCTATTTGTATGCTTCATAAAAGGTAGAATTTAATTTATAAAATTCACAAGTATGTGCATCATTTATGTTGTCAATTATCCATTGTATAGCCTTTGCAGTTGTATAGCCTATCCATTCTATAGCAATTGCAATCAACTCACCGTCGCAAGAAGGACAATGGCACATAGACATCTGCACAGGTTACCGTCAGCAGATGGAGTGCTAAGGAGATCACACAGTGTGCCATAATTTCAAATTTTCCAAACCATGAACTCCTTCTAGGAGTAAGAAAGCTGGTAGTGGCAATGATCAGGACATATCACTCCACTTATTTTGCTGGATACATTTTTGTCAGTATCCATATAAGTTGTCTGTAGTGTCTATGGATGTGCTTTTCTGCAAAAATGGGAGTACAGAGTGCAGAATTAATGATGTGTCCATTAACAGTTCATCATCGGTATCTCTAGGGTCCTGCAAGTTTGGCTTGCCAAACGTTTTTGCTAATATCATCAGAGTGTGTTCAGTTATATTATATTCCTATCCTGCTCTCTTCACCAACAGGATAATACAAAAGTCCCATTTTAACTTAATATTTTTACTCATTTTTCTTCAAAAATGTAACAAGGAACCCCAGAACTGTTTCCCCGTATAATGAAAAGTTATTTTGCTCTCCATAAGCTTTTAATTTGATCAGAGATTCTTGTGATGGACATTCAGGAACTCTTAATGCCGATGTCTCTAAATTTGAACCATCCAAAAAGTTCTACATCTTCACGTTGTCATAGTAACTGATGGTATTTCTTAAGAAGACATGGATCGTACACAAGGCAGGGTCAGAGAAGCCTTGAATGACACCCAAGATTTTCTTCAGGAGGATATAAAGTGGTCCCTGTGTTTTTCTAACTAAACCATGTAAGTTAGCAATGATCGAAAAGCAAAGTCCAGAAGATTCTGTCATTTATAAAATCTCCACAGTTCAGGTCTTTAATGTAGCATTTTAATTCAGATCTAAAAAGTAATCTAGGCCTTCCCTGGTGGCGCAGTGGTTGAGAATCTACCTGCTAATGCAGGGGACATGGGTTCGAGCCCTGGTCTGGGAACATCCCACATGCCGCGGAGCAACTAGGCCCGTGAGCCACAACTACTGAGCCTGCGTGTCTGGAGCCTGTGCTCCTCAACAAGAGAGGCCGCGACAGTGAGAGACCCGCGCACCGCGATGAAGAGTGGCCCCCGCTTTCCACAACTAGAGAAAGCCCTCACACAGAAATGAAGACCCAACACAGCCCTAAATAAATAAATAAATAAATAGCCAAGCTTTTGAAGCCCTTTTAAAAAATAAAATAAATAAAATAAAAAGTAATCTAGACAGTGTTTATATCCAAATTTAGATATAACTTAACTTTAAAGCTAAAAAAGTACTGGACTGAGAATCAAGTAACATGGTTCCAGGGTGATCACCTGGCTTTCTTCTGACATGTCCTACTAACTGAATTTAGAGAAAATACTTAGTTGGTAAATTATGAGGATTCATTTGTTCAGCAGTATCTATTGAGCAGAGACTGTGGGTTAGTCATTCAAAGAGGAGAAAGTTGTTGTCTCTAAGGTCCTCCCATCTCTAATAGTCTACACTTGAAAAGTAACCACAAGATTTGGGGTATTTTTTTCAACAATTGTTACCACTTTAGTTCTATTCACTCTTTCCCTGGGTATTGAGCTTTCTTAAAGACAAATCAATCCACTTCTTAAATGTTTATCACTTTTAGTTTTAAAGTCTTTGCTTCTTTTATTTAAAAACCTCAAACTCCTAGTCAAAACAAAGTTCTCTTCTTGGTTTGCTCTCTTCTTTACCCCCCTTCATCCCCATCCCCCCTCCAATTCTTCCCGGCACTGGAGCAGAGAGAGTTCTCCTTGGGAGAGTGTCCATGGTTACATTGCTGTCCCTTTGATTAGGTCATGTTTGTTGAGGAAGAGCAGGGGACTCAAGGGGCCCCGTTGTCCAGCCAGGACTCCATCCCAATCAGCCTCCCTAGACACTGAGGGCGCTGGGAAGCCTCAGCTGCGTTTTCTGGCTGATCCTCATTGGGCAGCCCCTGTGCTTCATTGCTTTGAGGGGCCAGGGTCTTTGTCATCCTATAGTGTTCCCATGCAATTTCATCACATTGGGGCCTGTGTCACGAGCAGAAGCCATCTTCCACCTGCCTCAGGGCCTGGGAGCTTGAGGAGGTAGTCTTTTCTCCCCACTCTGACTCAGCAACCCCCTATGCCATCTCTCCGCATCTGTCACTCCTCTGGCAGCATCAGGGCAAACTAGTAGCCTTGGAGCTGAGCAGATTTCCAGCAGAGATGGCAGCCTATCCCTTTAAGAATGATTCCTTTGATGCCTCAATCCCTTAGCTTGAGGGAAGAAAGCCAGGTGATCACACCTCTCATCACCCCTCTAGGAGGGAAGGCAAGGAGACAGGCTATCCTCACGAACACTGCACTCTCTCCTTGCTCTGCATCCTTCTCTCTGATTCCAAATGGTAAAGGATACCATTCCACTATTCCAGAAAAACCTTATCTCAGCCCCGATAGGCAATGGGAGCCTTGTACTGAGAAAGGGGTGCTCTTTCAATGCAACCATAAAGAATTTAGTAAATGATTCTCAAAAACCCTCTAAATCTTTACACTGTCCACTAAAGCCTGGGGAAAACAAAGAATCCAAGCACTACCTTCTGTTACATATAGTTCCTTGAATATATTCACTAAAGTTGGCCATAGTTTAATAGCTGCACTTAAATAAGGGAGGAACCCCATTTACACTATTGGCCTTTTGCTAGCAATACTATTATTTTGTTTAATTTAATTTAATTTATTTTTTTGGCCGTGCTGCGCAGCACGTGGAATCTTAGTTCTCCAACCAGGGGTTGAACCCGTGCCCCCTGCAGTGGAAGCACGGAGTCTTAACCAGTGCACCACCAATTTAATATACTAGGCAAATTAAAAGTAATCCAAGCCAAGAAGCAAGATAAACTTAATCTTCAAATTATTATAAATATTATGAAATAGATTAGTAACTTCAAATTTACACTGAAACCATGAATTTGAGCGGTCAAACGTAGAAGTATTTGATGTCGTTGGAAATTTCAAAGTACAACATTTAAGAAAAATCTGAGGGACTTCCCTGGTAGCACAGTGGATAAGATTCCACACTCCCAATGCAGTGGGCCCGGGTTTGATCCCTGCTCAGGGAACTAGATCCCACACACATGCCGCGACTAAGAGTTTGCGTGCCACAACTAAGGAGCCTACCTGCCACAACTAAGACCTGCCACAACCAAATAAATAAATAAATATTTTAAAAAAAGAATAATCTGGGGCTTCCCTGGTGGCATAGTGGTTGAGAGTCCACCTGCCGATGCAGGGGACACGGGTTCGTGCCCTGGTCCGGGAAGATCCCACATGCCGTGGAGCGGCTGGGCCCGTGAGCCATGGCCACTGAGCCTGTGCGTCCGGAGCCTGTGCTCCGCAACGGGAGAGGCCACAACAGTGAGAGGCACGCGTACCGGAAAAAAAAAAAAACCTGTATATAAGTGTTCATAGCAGCATTATTCATAATAAACAACAACAACAAAAAAGAATAATCTGAAAGTTAGAGATTGCTGAATCTTAAACCTATCTTAGCAAAGTAGGGAATTATTGTGGTTGTCTAGATTGGCTGATAAATGCTTTTTTTTTTTTTTCTTTTTACTATGAAAGTCTTACTATATAAGACATGACATCTAAATAATTTCTTTGATTTCTGCATTATTTAACGCTACTCGTTGTATTGATGGTTAACATTGGATTTCTTCCCTTACATTGTTTTTGCAGAGGATAGGTGGTTAAGATTGTGCATTATCATTTTTAAGTTATTCTTTATCAAATAAAGAGTAAGTTATTTATCAAGCTTAAGCTGTTCTGTTAACAAAGTAAAAGAAAACTAGCAGCAAATTATCAGTTTCATGATTTTTTCACACAGAAAAGAATCAATTAATGTATATTTTAAACAGCTTTCTATAGCAAGCCATAGTGAAAACAGGAGTAAAATGTTTTAGTAAAATACTAACCTCTAGTGCAGAGCTAATTAATCAGACAGTTTACATAAATTCTATACATAACATATTCATATATACATGCATAATTCTGTTACCATATCACTCAAAATATGAGTGACAATGTTCTTTATAAAACTTTCTTAGAAGCCAGTATCTTTATAGTTTCCTTAACTATCAACTTATTAAAACACTAATGTTATTTCTTTTACACATTGTACATCTGGATTCTGTATGTGGAGTGTGAGATAGAAAACATTTCCACCAGGATAATTTTTTTACTGGAGAAAAAACAGAAAACTCAGATGCCAGAATTTTGAGGCTATTAGGGCCACAAATGCCATTTTAACACTTGAGGAAAATAGCAGAAACTCTTGAGGTCTTAGCTCTGCATTGGTCAAACCCACTAATAAAGATACTATGAGATAAAAGAAAATGCTATACAGTCACAACTTACCAACTAGACATCATGGATAAGTAATTTAAGAGTTTAACTTTTAGCTGAGACAACTGCAAAGAACAAGATTTTGTAATTCTTGTAATCTGAGCGTGGTTGAAGAGTTTAGTAGCGATAACATGAATGTCTCTGAATTACAGAGAATATGATTTCATTATAGCTTTGTGAAAGTGAGTTTGTTAATAATAGGGTAATACAAAAGTCTCACTGTATTTTTTCTGGAGATAATATTGCAACTGAAAAGTATCCTTGAATGGCAGTGCTCCTGGGAGACAGAAGTATTCTGTAAACACTCTGTACCCATAAAGACTCTGGGGTTGTATCTTCAACTGTAATATTTTTCAAAATGATCAGGGAACATACATGCCTAAATAATGCATACAAATATATGGCACATAATAAATATTTACTGAACAAATACAATAAATGAGCCAATAAATAAGTGCGGATTCTGATATGCTGAGCATTAACTCTACCTTCAGAAAGAAAATCAGTCTCATGACTATACGGCCATGCCACTCTTTAACTTCCTTTTCTGCCAATAATGTTTTTATTCTATTTAATCACATGTTTTACCCAGGATTGACTTCAAATTTCTTGTGACCAAAGAGTGAAAAAAATAAGTACACTAATAAATTCCAAGGCCTGTATTTCAGGGTCTGAACACAGTTTCAAAGCAGCATTTTCAAAAATACTTTTTAACAGTAGAGATATCAGTTTTCACTTTTCATATGGCAAACAAGTGCACACTGAGTTCTCTTTCCTCAGCACAAACCCTAGAAATAATTGAAAGATACTTTTTAAAATAGTACTATAGTTTAATTTCTGAGGACCAGAAAGCGTAAAGAATATACACAAAACTAAGTGCAGAGAGTAATAAATTAAAGAGGAAAACAGTAGCCCAGATTCTAAGAGTCCAGAAAGTACAGCCAACAAAAGTAGAAGCAACTCCAGAGAGGCCCCAGGAACCATGAACTAAAAGACAATGAGGGACCAATACACAGGGATACGTTTCTGTACCTCAGTAGGAGCAGTCAAGTGGGTGGACCCTTCTGTCCTCTGACTCTCTCTCCCAGTAGAAGCAGCCACTGCATGTCTGTGGGGCTCCAAGAGTGAGTGGTGCCCTATTGTTTTGTTCAAATGCTGTTTCATCTGAACAAAGGATAGTGTCTCGGAAAATGTTGAATGGTTAAAATAAAACAGGTTTACCCAGAGTAGAAAGATTTGAGCTTTCATGTGAATGGCAGCCAAATAAATGTATTGGGCAGAATCTATCTACCTATTGATCTATCGATCTATGGATCTATCATTTGTCTGTCTTTCCATCCATCTATCTATATCTACTGCACATTAGGTCCCAGAAACCCACAGTTGATAAATCTTTCCACCTCAAATTATCACAGCTGCTGATTTGCCATGGGCAAGATGCTTTTGGATCCTCTTCTCTGTTGTTCCTATGGAGTAGTCGAGTCTAACCGCATTGGTGATACACCTGGAGAATGCCTTTGATATTTGCCAAGCTATATTTTAACCCCATGAGCTGTCAGAGAAAGTATCACAGTGTTTGGTGCATCTTCCACAGAACTGGAAGCAGTGTTAACCACAATATAAAGAAATAATCTTTTAGCGTTAGAGACGTAGTATGTCATAGCCATTAAGAATGCAGGTCCTGGGGCTTCCCTGGTGGCGCAGTGGTTGGGAGTCCGCCTGCTGATGCAGGGGAAGCGGGTTTGTCCTCCGGTCCGGGAAGATTCCACATGCCGCGGAGCGTCTGGGCCCCTGGGCCGTGGCCGCTGGGCCTGCGTGTCCGGAACCTGTGCTCCACAACGGGAGAGGCCGCAGCAGTGAGAGGCCCGCGTACCGTAAAAAAAAAAAAAAAAAAAAAAAATGCAGGTCCTGGGGCAAGGCTGACTAAGTTGCTCCACATTCAACATCAGGCAAGACACATAATTTCATTTTCCTCAGTTTTCTCATCTATAAAGTGGGGGGAAATTACAATGGCTACCTCTTGGGATTTGTTCAGGTTACATGAGTTAATATGGGTAAAGCCCTTAAAATAGCCCATGTCACATAATGTTCAATGAATAGTAGTAGCTATCATTTGTTAAAATGAATTTCAGTAAAAATAGGAAAAAATTCTAAATAGGATTTCTTTTTTTTAAAGATTTTTTTGATGTGGACCATTTTTTAAAGTCTTTATTAAATTTGTTACGATATTGCTTTGGTTTTTTGGCCGAGAGGCATGTGGGATCTTGGCTCTCTGACCAGGGATCGAACCCACACCTCCTTCATTTGAAGAAGAAGTCTTAACCACTGGACTGCCAGAGAAGTCCCTAAATAGGATTTCACTCGCTCTATTTTGAATCTTAAACTCCTTTCCTTTCTTTTTATTTTTCCCATTTTCACTAATCTAGGCAGATTCCTTTAAGGCTTCAACTCATATGCCTTCCCTCCATATAAGATGCTGTCCAATAAAACTAGTGATCTAAGAAAAAAAGTCATCTACTTCAGGGCTTCAGTTGTTTTATCTCTAAAATAAGACTAAAAACCAATTTTTCTGAAAATAGGTAATTTTCCAGTTGCCCATCTATTCTGCCCATCTATACATTTCCATTTTATCTTTAACTTATCTGTAAATTCTAACATGCTAAAAATTAGGAAGAAGATAGAGCTTCACAGAAATACGGAGAAAGGAAATCATGCAAATAACATTTTATTTCCTGAGCTGACCTACATCTCCAGTTATTGCTCGCTTCTCCAGATTCCCAGAGACCTTTAAAACAGACTGGTGATAGCACCAGGGACTCATTCAAAAAGAAGAACAAGTTGAGTTTCATTAATTGAGTGTCCACACCGATTGTCTGAGGTTGTATAAGCAGGGTTTTTTTTTTGTTTTTTATTTGCAGCACGCAGGCCTCTCACTGTTGTGGCCTCTCCCGCTGCGGAGCACAGGGTCCGGACGCGCAGGCTCAGCGGCCATGGCTTACGGGCCCCGCCGCTCCGCGGCACGTGGGATCCTCCCAGACCGGGACACGAACCCGTGTCCCCTGCATCAGCAGGTGGACTCCCAACCACTGTGCCACCAGGGAAGCCCAAGCAGGGGTTTTATGCTGCTTCATCATCAGTCATTTTGTAGCTCTGCCTCAAATTCTTTCACTTTAAGAGAATAATATCAGTATCATAGCTCACAGGGATTTTGAGAAAATTAATGAGATTATAAACTGTTAAAAAAAAAACGTTGAACATCTCAGGAGAAAAAGAGACCACATTAAATCTGACATTCCAGCAAATGGCAGGTAAGAACCCCTAGATGCTTCTGATATAGTATTTTGCCACGTTCTTAACTGAAAAAGGAGGATTGTATTTTTGGGGGTGGGTGGTCAAGAAGCCCTTCTAAATTCCTCTTACAAAAACTTTTTGGGTAGTTATTTCTCAGTCATAGAATAAAATCATTGGAAACAGTGACAGGAAGCTCTGTGCTCTTGCCATTTTTGTAAACAAAAGAATCTTACAAGAAATGACAACTGATGTGAAAAGTGTTTTAGGTCATTTAGTTTATCCACTAACAGCATGCAAGTCTGATACTATATTCTATTCTCAGGTCCTTTCCCCCAAATACTTGAAGTTTTTTAGGGATAAATATTTTCCAACTCATCCTGTAGATTCCTATCCTCCAACATATTTTTCTACTCTGTTTTAAATAATACAAAAACATTTTCCCTCATATAATCCTTTCAGTTGTCTTTCTGAAGGGTTTCTTTCTGAGGAGGGAAACATTCTGATATTTACTGAAGAATGTTTATTTACATATGAGTTTGGTTCCCAGTGTTCAGATGACCCTAAATCTCAGTTTGGAAGTCAGTGCTGCTCTGTATCAGATGCAGTAAAATAAATAAACCTTTTTAAAGACTTCAGATTTAGACTTTTCCACCTTCTTAATATCACTATGGTAGCTACAGTGAAACAAGGTGACTTTTATTTAACGTTCAATGAGAACTCTGTAGGGTTTAACTGGAAATAATAGTGTTGACCTTGATATCTGATAGGAATGAAGCAAACTTTGGTGCACTCCCAAACAATAAATGAGCCCATTTCTATTAGGTAAAGATACTTTCCCATAACACTAAGAGGTCTTTTCACAGACTATTTGATGATATCCACTTCACCACTTAATAACTTGTGCTGTATACTCTTTATTTCAGAGAGGGAGATTTCTACAGCTATCAAACAACTCTTGATTGTTTATGAAGCAAGTATTTATTTCTTTGCTGAACAAAACCTAAAATAAAAATGCAGTTTTCTAGAAATTTTTTCAGTTTTTACGTAGAAGCCTACTTACACTTTTGGCATTCCTTTTCCACTCATTTTTTAAATAATGAGTTTTTAATCATAAAATGAATGTGTTTACTACCAGAATTTTTAAAATATAAAAATGCATGCAGAAAAAAAAAAAAATCAACCATAACGCAAAACCTGTATAAACTGGGGTGACCAGGCTCTCTGCTGAGATGCTTACATCCTTGTAATTCAAGACTTTCTTTTAGATATTTTTATTCATACTTTTCTTTTTTCTGGAGCACAGAGAGCACTTTCAACCTAATTGAAGAAATTACTCTTCTTTCCCATTTATCATCATTTTTTCTCTTTTCTCTGGTCCATTTTTCATACACATTCAATTTACTGACTCCAATGTGGATTTTTAAAAGAATTTTTAAAATTTATTTTAATTTATTTATTTTTGGCTGCGTTGGGTCTTTGTTGCTGCGCGCAGGCTTTCTCTAGTTGCGGCTAGCTGGGGCTACTCTTCGTTGCGGTGCGCAGGCTTCTCATTGCAATGGCTTCTTGTTTTCATATTTGGGGTATCCTTGAAATGTTCCCCTTTTTATCTAATAAAGTCCATGTCTTGTTGCACTTTAAAACATCAAACATTTTCTTGATGTTTTCTCATAGTGTTCTGTGAGAAATTATTTTCCAAATTATCGTCATCCTCTTACTGCAGATGTAATATGTTCTTCCGTTTTCTGTAGTACTTTTCTCCATATGATTTATTTTTCCTCTTCATTCTTTTTTTTCATTCATTTGTGCTATGACCTGCTCCATCCAGAATATGTTTTAACCAATAAAACAGAATGCTGATTCTTTTGACTTCATTTTCTATCCATTTGAGAGATGATCCCCCTTCAAGTGAGTCTGCTCATTCAGCCATGTCCCACATCCCTTGCTTTAGATGTTGGGAGTGAGCGCTCTCACCTTCCCATTTCTCCTCCTGTTATTTCTCCACCATCCTGTAAAAGCTGTGTTCCTTTCAAGGCCCCTCCATCTCTCTCTACCAGAGTCTACTTTTCTTCCTTGATGACCAACTACTGAACTCCTAGAACTCCACCTGATTTAGTAACAATGTGACACCCGGTTATCTGATTTTCTTTTCAACCCAAAGCACCAGTTAATACACTGGATGCTTTCAACCTTCATGTGGATCATCTCTTCTATTCTCTGCCTTTTAACCTCTTGGAGAGCCCATCTCCACATGTCTTTAGCAGTGCTCTCTCATGGCTACATTCTGGATCATGCCATAGCACAGAACTGCAGCAACTCTGAAGTGCTAAATTCCATATTTTATCCCTAGATTCCTAATCTTTTAGATCTCTGAATTGTGCATCTATACCTATTCCTTCATCACCTCAGAATCTATCATTTTTTGCCTCCTTAAATTTCTCATCATTGAACTCCCTCTTCTGTTCATTTCCTTCTCTATGTAATATAAATTGAATAGGCCATCATTCAACTGGCAAATTTTTTTTAACATCGTTGTTGGAGTATAATTGCTTTACAATGCTGTGTTAGCTTCTTCTTTATAACAAAGTGAATCAGCTATACATATACATATATCCCCATATCCCCTCCCTCTTGCGTCTCCCTCCCACCCCTCTAGGTCGTCATAAAGCACCGAGCTGGTCTCCCTGTGCTATGCGGCTGCTTCCCACTAGCTATCTATTTTATGTTTGGTAGTGTATATATGTCCGTGCCACTCTCTCATTTCATCCCAGCTTACCCTTCCCCCTCCCTGTGTCCTCAAGTCCATTCTCTATGTCTGCGTCTTTATTCCTGTCCTGCCCCTAGGTTCTTCAAAACCTTTTTCTTTTTTTTTTAATTCCATATATATGTGTTAGTATATGGTATTTGTTTCTCTCTTTCTGACTTACCTCACTCTGTATGACAGACTCTAGGTCCATCCACCTCACTACAAATAACTAAATTTCATTTCTTTTTATGGCTGAGTAATATTCCATTGTATATATGTGCCACATCTTCTTTATCCGTTTATCTGTCAATGGACACTTAGGTTGCTTCCATGTCCTGGCTATTGTAAATAGAGCTGCAATGAACATTGTGGTACATGACTCTTTTTGAATGATGGTTTTCTCAGGGTATATCAACTGGCAAATTTTATATCTTAATTTTTTTCCAACTGTCTCCTTGATGCCCACATCAGAAAAGGAAAGAACTGCTTGAGAACATAACAAAAGCTTGAGACTAATGAAAACTACACATTAGCAGTCGTAAATATCCACAAGACCCTTACGTTTTTCACAGTAAATATTTTTCATCTCTTCAAACTTCTGACACACTGCTTTGAGCTCATTCACAATAGATGAACAACCTCTTACTTCACAAAAAAAGAGGCAGCCATCAGATAGGGCCTTCCTCATCTTCCTGATATGCAAAGTAAAAATTAACCTGTACTGATGGATCTAAGAAGCTCAGCCCTTTAGTGCAAGAAATATGAAGAAAACCAAGATGAATCATAATCAGATTGCTAAAAACCAAGAAATCTCAAAAGCATACAAAATAAAAAGACGTGTTATGTACAGAAAACCAAAATAGTGATAGCATAGGTTTCTTTTTGGAAAAACAATGCCTGAAACAATAGAGCACACCTCTAGAGGACTGAAAGAAAAAGTTTTCAACCTAGAATTTTAAACTCAGTGAAAGTATATTCCTAAAATAAAATTGTAATAACATATTTTCAGACATTTGAAAGCTGAAAGGATTAACCATCATCAGACTACACTGTTAAAGAAATGTTTAAGCTTCCTTCAGGCACAAGGAAACTGATATCAGATAGAAATATGGATCTAGAAAAAAGAATGAAGTGCGCTGGAAATACAATCCCATGGAAATGATGGAAGAATTTTTTAAATGTGAAAGTATGAAAAAATTGGAAAAAGTTTTATTTGAAAATTGATAAATTTCTATAAGATAGAAGCCTATAGAATCATACAGTGGTACCTAGCTTTCCACTCAGTGTAGGTGGGTAAAATGACTGACACCCCAGAATTCCATTTCACTCTAGATCAGAGAGACCTGGCGTGGTGAGTGGTAGTGGACCAAGGTGGTTGGCAAAATGGTTAAAGGGTTATGAGCTCCTGCCACCAGATCCAGCATCTGTCCTTAAGCTAAGTTACTTTTAGGGAATTCTCATTGTAGCCTCAGAGACTATACTGAAATGCAGATGGGAATTATGTAATTCCTATTCTTCATGATACATCGTCATGCAAGGTCATTGTGAACTCTGAGCATTGACACTGCTGAGCAGACCTTCCCTATGAAACACTCTCTCCATTTAAATATTACATGACACTACACTCCCAGTTTTCTTCACTCCTAATTTACCTAACTTCAAATCACATAGTAGCAATATCCTTTTTTAGCAATTAAAGACTGATTCTTTGGATATCTTCAACAAAATGAAACTGTTATAAAATGTGGGTGCACAAATGGACAAGATTTTTACCAAACTGAGTTTAACAAATCAGCAGTACATAGAGAATCAGTGACTTACTATTCTGTGAGGTGATATTTGGTAAATGAGGTTTATGTGAGTTTGATCAATTATTGGCCAATAGTTGTCAGTGAACACAGCTTTCCCTTTTCCGTCTACCCTGAAATGTTGGCTTTCCTTGGGATCCCATTCTAGGTTCCCTTCTTCACTCTAGAACAGAGTTCTGAACACTTGCCCTTGGGCTGAATCTATTTCCACAGTTTTGTCTAATTAGCAGAGTGATTGAAGTTTTCTGTGTGCTACATTAATCTCATCTTTTTCACTCTTCTTCTGTGTACTGACAGGTGACAACTCATCCAGCCTATATAGCCTTGTCATTATTATTTACCCCTAAACTTTCTGTCCTCACATCTTATTGATGAGCATGTATTTAATCATTTCACTTCATAGATTTCTCTCCATCTGACCTGCTGTATTCACTACTAATTTCTTTAGTTCAGGTCACCATAATATATCAACCAGATTCCTGCCAGTGCTTCAGAATTTGTCTCCTTCCCTCTGGTGTTTTCCCTAACCTGAATCCAGAGCATACTTTTCTAAAATGAAAATGTACACTCCTTGACTACAAGTCATAAAAGACTCCAAACTGTTTTAAAATAAAATAGAAATATTTAATTTTTATATGAAAGGTCTCTTGGGATCTCCCACCTATTGACCTGTGTTTGATTCATGATATTTTCTCACAGTCACAAAGGGGCTTTAAAAATGATTAGTCATGATAGGCTGCTAGTTTTTCCACAGTCCCTTCTGCCCTTCTTCTTTTATAATAGAGTTTTAGCTGAGCACAGAGACATCCTGCTAGGACAACACATTCCAGCCTCCCTTGCAGCTAAGTGCAGCCATCTGACCATGAGATTACTAATGGTAGATGAGTGTGGAAATGATGTATAAAACTTCCACATCATTTCCTCAAAAGAAAATTGTTTGCCACAATCTTTATCTCTCTTTCTTCCCATGGACTAGAAGGAATTGAGTCAGTGGTAAACAGGCAAATGAAGACAATATTCTGGGAACAATAAGATGGAAGAAATTAGATCACTGAAAAGCTTTCTGGAATCAGAGCTGCTTTCTTGCCTTAAATTACCACCAAATTCTGGACTAACACATAACAGATAAATACATTTTTATCTCTTTAAACAACTGTATTTTGGGGTCTTTTTTTGTACAAGCTTAGCCTGCAATTTAATCAATAGACTAGTTGAAGAGAAAAGGCTTATACATTTCCAGTATATAAAATATATTAAGAAGAAATTACAAATGTAGTTGCAAAGGGAAAAACTGAATATTTCTATGTCTTGAGCATAAGACTTAGGTCTTATACATGTCTATACAAATTTCAGTTAGCTAAAAGACCAATGCACTTTCTCATTTCTAGGCCCATGTACATGTTATTTCCTCTACTGGAACATGGTTGCAAACTTCTTTTCAAGTAAAAACAGTATGACTCTTTCAAGTTTTAACATAAAGTTTTTGCTAAATTCCATACCACATTCAAATTTGGGGACCACCACTTGTTTCCCATGTGCACAGATCCCACTGTCTTGTAATGACATGTTTAGTTGCGTTTCTCACTACTAGATTGTACGCTCCATGATGATACGGACAGTGTCTGTCATCTGTGATGTTCTAAATCCAAAGCCTGGTTCAATGTTTGGTACGTTGTAGACTCTCAAAAAAAAAAAAAAAAAAGATGTGTTGAATCAGTTATATAGCTCAAGTAATCATACAAAATAAATCTGTTATTGTAACCTCTGCCTATGTCAAGGATTGCATAAGATTCAATTGAACAAGAATATATCAACATCCCAGAAGCTATACTCATGGCCTCCCAATCGTAACCACCCTGCCCTGCAAAGATAACCACTCTCTTGAGTTCTAACACCATAGATTGGGTGTGTTTTGTTTTGAACTTTAGTAAATGGAATATTCAGTATGAAAATATATCTTATTCAGTTTGGGCTGCCACAACCAAATGCCATAAATCAGATGGCTTGTAAACAACAGAAATTTATTTCTCATAGTTCTGGAGGCTGAAGTCCAATCACGGTGCCAGCTTGGTCAGGTTCTGATGAGAGCCCTCTTCTGGTTGCACACTGTGGACGTCTTGCATCTTCACATGGCAGAAAGAGAGTGAGCTAGCTCTCCGGGGTCTCTTTGATGAAGACACTAATCCCATTCATGAGGGCTCCACCCTCATGACCTAATAACCTCCCAAAGTCTCCACTCCCAAATATCATCACATTGAAGATTAGGATTTCAGTATATGAATTTTGGGGGAGCACAAAGATTAAGTCCATAGTAAATTATAAATTATATAAGGAAGGAAAGAAGGAAGGAGGGAAGGAAGAAAAGAAGAAAAAAAACATCAACTGATGATAAATAAGTGTTGTAAATCCGGATAATTTTAGTTAGAAGCTCACTTATATGGGAATAATTTACTTAAAAAAATAAGAATATTGTCTATTCGCATATGATTTTTACTCTCTTCAAATTACCTACATTTAGCATTATTATTCACTTTTTAAAATATTTGACTTGTGGCTGATAGTAAGAAAAAACAAAACAAATGCCTAGTCTTTGAATGGTTTTTAATTATGGGCTTCACAGATTAAGTTAACAAGTCTTAAAAATTGATGCTTGCCAATGTTCTCTCTTGTAAAACTCCTTTAAGTGAATTTTCACAAAAGATCACTTTCCACTATTTTAGATCTAATACCTGATAGTCACAAACTTAATAAAAATTAACTATTGTAAGTTATATTCCACTTGTATGTAGTACTGTACATTTTTTCTTCTTCTTTATATCAAGTTATTTATTAGCATAAGAAACTGACTTACACAAAATGATTTCTTTGACTACTGTCTCATAGGAATAGCTTTCACCCAGTCAGTTCTTTTACACTCAAGCTTAAGCCTAAATAATAAGGTCTTCACAGCCCTTTACTATTGATATATTTATATACCATTCCAGAATCCCATTAGGATTATAATTGACATTATCTGAATGCTGTCATCTTCTTTTAAACTTAGAGATATCTATTTTCCTTGGAATAAGAAAACAAGCAGATATTTTAAAAATGGAGTGTGTTTCCAAATATCTCTCTTCTTCCTTTAACTGTGTCATTAACTCAGTAGGCAATATTCAGCTTTTGTATATTTATTACCCAAAAATGGAGTTTTACCTATTCTGAACTCTATATATCTCCATGCTCTTGGTATTTGACTTTAAAAGAGTATGAATAGATTTCAAAATACATTTTTTCTTACACTATTGATTGGAGAGATACATTTTACATTACTCCATTTCTTTCTACCTTTAAATGTATGTATATGTACACAGTCATGCACATATATAAATATATATACATACAAGTAAAATATATATATAGCCATATAAATATAGATACAAGTATAGATATAGACAGCTATTTTCTTGTTTAGGTCATTTTTCCTTAAGTCATTGGTAACAAGATTAGAAGAGCAAACCTGTATTATTAAAAATAACTATTTTATGATAATTAACCTGTCCTCTGAACCTATTGATTTTGTATAAATTGGGACAATCTTCAGTTGTCTTATATCATGGGATGAATAATGCTGAAACCTGAAAATTGATATATTAGTATTTTTCAGTGAGAGAATTTGACCTCAATATTGGTAACTTAATTTTAAAATAACACGAGCAAAAAACTAACGTCACCAAAAAGAATATATCTTGAGTGCTTTGTGACCACCTAGAGGGGTGGGATAGGGAGGGATTGTGGGAGGGAGGTGCAAGAGAGAGGAGATATGGGGCTATATGTATATGTATAGCTGATTCACTTTGTTATAAAGCAGAAACTAACACACCATGGTAAAGCAATTATACTCCAATAAAGATGTTAAAATAATAGAATATATCTTGAAAAACTGAACAGACTCTATTTTAAAAGAGTTAAGAAAAATTAACTCTCTATCACAGAAATGGGTGGTATATTGAGAGACAATTTAATAAATCCCACCCCGCCCAACTTTTAATAAACTCCAACCCAGCCTACATCTGAAAATACATTAGGCATGGAACTCATTTCTTTAAAATCTTCTAGAGAAAATGTATGGACTTCCACTTACTCTATAGTGTGAGGAAATATAAATAGTCTAGTTCCCAGTATCTGATTAAGAGCAATCAAATCATTTCCCAGCCTTCTTCATTCAGACCAAATCACCCAAATTTCTTTCTTTTTTTTATTAGTTGAATTTTAATCACCTTTTGGCACTCAACTGCAAAGCTATAAAATACAGCCTCTGAGAAAATTAGGGTGGAAAGATAAGTTAATCCAAACTGTATGTAGATGAAATCCAAACCATAGCAAGCTTTTCATGGTCCTTATTCATTGTAAAATCCAAGACATAGTAAGAAAGGTCACCACATTATATTTAAATTCAATATTACTATTTTACCATACTCAATTCTCATGCTAGTTTTAACTGTGATTTATCATTATAGTTTTCTGCTCTTATAACTCCTAGGTTCTTGTGTTATATCTGTGCATTGTGAGATATGCCCAGAATTGTATTTGTTTAGTGTCTTTTTCCTCCTAAATTTATAGCTCTATGTGTATTTAAATTTCCCATTTGGCCATTTGACATGTTCACCATGATCAATTAAGTCTGATCATGCCTTTAACTATGTTTGTATGGACTTATTTTGTCCATGGATAATTCTTCTATATTCTAATTGTCTAACAACTCATTCATCTTTACAAAAATGACCAACATTAACCACATAGGTCAATGAATCAGAGGGAAGAGCCATCTCCTAGACCAAGTCAGAATAAACAACCCAACAAAACATAGTAAGAGCTGGTAATCTTGGGAATCAGTGTAAGAACAACTTCCTGGTTGTCAAATGCTGCAAAGTCAGAGATCACTTGCTACCATCCTTGCAGGAATTTGCATTCTTTCATTCTTTCATTATTTCATTTTTAATTTAATGGACATTAAATTTATAATTTCATAAATGGCTATTTTAAAGAGCATTTGACCCAACTATTTCCTCCATCTGGGATATTCTTCCCTTAGATATCTTCTTGGTTAAAATCCCTTTCCTTAAGTATTTGCTCAAACCTCACCTTTTCAATAAGAGAAAGGCCTACTGTAACTACCCTATTTACTACCACCTGCCCAGCAAACCACCCATAAGTACCTACTTGTCCTACTGACTGCCTTTATCCTGGTCAACTTTGTCTTATAGCTAAAGCACTTATCACCTTCTAGTATATATAATCATTTACCTGTTTATTCTGTTTACTAAGTGTATGTTCTCCCTCTCCCAACCCCTAAACATAAGAACTGCCAAGTGTTTGTCTATTACATTCATTGTTATATCCTAAATTCCGAGTAGAGTTCTGGGCCCATAGTATGTGCTCAATAAACATGTGTTGAATAAAGCAAAGCTTTATTAAAACATCAAATGTTTTCATGCTTAATATGCAAGGGTAGATAACAGGAGAAAAGAAAAGCATTCCTTCTATTCTACTGCGTTATTGGGAGTAGGAAGGAAAAGAAGGTAGGAAACTGGAATGGGTTATAATAATAAAGGAAAAGACAGGAGAGGATGAAATTAAAGTGGATTTGCATTCTTTGTAAAATGACCTAATTATAGATGCCTTTCCCAACAGTGTCATCTCTCCAAACAATACAGGCATGATTGTCCTAATTCCCTCCTCCATCTGTGACTTAGGACTTTTTTTCCCTAATCATCAATATTAGAAAGTCATAATAAATTGCAGTAATATGACTGCACTGTGATAACCTTATTAACTTATTAATGTGGATGTGGATAAAGAAAATATTGCCAGCTGCTGGTTTCAATATTCCCTTTCATTAATGGCATTATGTACCAGATAATGTACAAGTCTTAAACTTCACAGAAGCACAGATTCTCAGAGTTTGAATAAACGTTAGAGACAGTCTAATCCTATTCCCTGTCTGATTCTTAAATCCCTTCAATTCACAATCTCTGAAAGCAGCCTATTCTATTTTCAGATATTTTGACTCTTCCTCTTGTTGAAACAATCCATCAGCCATACTGGTGACTTCATACAGGGGCACCAGTTCTGCCCTTGAGGCAGTGTAGATAAAGTCTCTTCTGTTTTTCCAAAGAACAGCTCTTCTCTTATGTGAAGGCAGCTCCCATTTTGGTTTTAAATCTCCTCTTTTGCAGTGTAGTTTCTTTAGAATGTTTTCTATAATTAAAAGCTTTCTCAACTTTCTAAAAGTCCTTTTCTACATGCTTAAATTTGGCAAGTATTGTTGATCAGCACACAATTGAATGAGACTGCCACTCTTATTCTAAATAGTTTACTTCTTTAAATATATACAATTGCTTTGGCATCAATGGCAATTACAACATTTAGCCATCCAAGTTATTCAGTAAAACACTTTAGGAGTTATAACCATGAAAGAAATCCAAATTTCAATCCTATATCATGTTAAGGTCCATAAGAACCCTGTGGCCCTAAAGAGACATAATGTATAAAAAAGAAAAAATTCAGGTTTACATCAGATAATAATTGATCAGAATTAGATAGAACAGAATAAAGAACCCAGAGAACAGACTCCCATAAATATAGTCAACTGATTTTTGGGAAAGAGCAAAGGCAACACAATGAAGCAAAGTCTCTTCAACAAATGGTTCTGGAACAATAGGTCATCCACATGCAAAAAATGAATCTAGACACAGACCTTACATCCTTCACAAAAACCAACTCAAAATATACCATATCCCTAAATGTAAAACACAGAACTAAAAACTCTTAGAAGATAGCATAGGTGAAAACCTGCATGACCTTGGGCCTCTTTAGATAAAACACCAAAGACATAATCCATTAAAGAAAGAATTGATAAACTGGACTTCATTAAAATTAGAATTTTCTGATTTGTGAGAGACAACATCAAAAGAGTTAGAAGGCAAGACACTTACTGGGAGAAAATACTTGTAAAAGACACATCTGACAAAGTGCTATTATCCAAAATGAGCAAATAACTCTTTAAATACCGTGGTAAGGGAAAAAAAAACAAACCTGATTAAAATATGGGCCAAAGACCTTAACAGATACCTCACCAGATAAGATATAAAGATGGCAAATAAGCATATGAAAAGATGCTCCACATCATATGTCATCAGGGAAATGCAAACTAAAACAATAATGAGATACGGTTACACATCTATTAGAATGGCCAAAATCTGGAAACCTGACAACACCAAATGCTGACAAGGATGTGGAACAGTTGGTAGGAATACAAAATGGTATTCAGCCACTTTGGAAGACATTTTGGCAGCTTCTTACAAAATTAAACATACTCTTATCATTCAATCCAGCCATGCACACCTTGATATTTACCCAAAGGAGTCGAAAACTTATATCCACACAAAAACCTGCCTGCAGATGTTTGTAGCACCTTTATACGTAATTGGCAAAAACTTGAAAGTCACCAAGATGTCCCTCAGTAGGTAAATGGATAAACTGTGGTTTATCCACACAGTGGAATATTATTCAGCACTAAAATAATGAGTTTTCAAGCCACAAAAAGTCATGAAGAATCCTGAAATGCCTATTACTAAGGGAAAGAATATGATCTGCTAAGGCTACATACTGTATGATTACAACTGTATAGCATTTTAGAAAAAGGAAAACCATGGAAATGATAAAAAGATCAGTGGCTACATGGATAGAAGGCAAAGATGAGAAGGCAGGGCACAGAGGAATTTAGGGCAGCATACATACTCTGTAGGATATTTTAAATATGGATATGCATCATTATACATTTGTTCAAATCCTTGGCATGTACAACCCCAAGAGTGAACTCTAAAGTAAACTCTGGACTTTGAGTGATCATGATGTGTTAGTGTAGATTCATCTTTGGTTTAAAAAAAATGTACCGTTTTGGTGAGTGAGGTTGATAATGGGGGAGGCTGTGTGTGTGCGGGGGCAGGGGTGTATGGGAAATCTCCACACTTCCTCTCAATTTCCTTATAAAAGTGCTCTAAAAAAGTAAAATCTTAAAAAACTGAAGTAAACTTCTGAATGACCGTTTCTGTGGACAATTGTAGCCTTGAAGATATTAAGGTAAACCATGTTATGGTTGTTAAGTTCTTATTGAGTGTCCACTGTACCAGGAAATGGGCACATTACACCATTTATGTGTGTAATTCCAAACAGTTGTATGCCCTCTCTAACCAGTTTAGCTGTTCTTCACAAATATACTGAAAAAATTATTTCTTCCTCATGTTTTAGTCATTCACAATGAATGTTTTGCACCCAAATGTAAATGGATACTTATTACATATTCTCCTTTAAGATGAATCTAATTTAACTCTCTACCACAAACACATGCATACCCAACGAAGTGCAATCAGATTTATGGGTTAGTTTTATCATATCATTCAGTGAACAGTTAATCCCTGTACTATGCACATTATTCCAGAGACTAGAATAAAATGGACTCTTCCCTCATCCTTTTTACGGAGGCTAGGGTTGCCTATATGACATAGTTCTGGGCAAGTGGGAAATTTCAGCTGAGCACATTGCCAGTCTTGAACATAATCAAGATTCTGTAGGTTAAAAAGGCTGAATGGAAACTGAGTAGAAATTATCCGTGTCTGCCCAAAAAATTTAGTGAGGGAGAAAGGGTAAGACATCAAAAGTTCAGTTTGAAACATGTGAACTGTGGGCTATCCAAAGAGACATGTCAAGTGACAGCTGGATATTTGAGTTTAAAGTTCAAGAAGAAGATTCCTGTGAATCTTTAGTATATACATATAGGTAAAGCCTTAAGAATGGATGAAGTCATCTAAGGAATAAGTGGAGATAAGAAAGCCTATGGAGAAGGTTTCTCCCGTGGAGAAATGGGACCCTGGAGCAAGCCAGCATTTAGAGGAGAGAAAAAGGAAGAGGTTCTAGCAATAAGACTAAGAATTAGCATCAGGTGAGCTGGGAGGAAACAGAAGCAGGCAATGTCCACTCGTAACAAAGTGAAGAATGTGCTCCAGGAAGGAGGGGTAATCAAATGTCAATGGGAGGTCAAGTTAGTGAGGACTCATAACTGAACCTTCAGTCTGGCAGCATGAAGTCCATTGGTGAACTTCAAACAATAGATGGGCAAAGAAAAGCTTAAACTGAGTGGGTTCAAGTTAAAAATAAAAAAGATATTGAGGATGTGGAGACATAATATAGACAATTTCTGCAAGAGATTTTGCTAGAAAGAGGAGAAGAAAAATGAAGTGGTAGCTGGAGTAGGGGATATAATGAAAAGGAGGAGTGTTTTCCTAAGATTGAAAACATTTCATCAGGTTTATATGTTAGTGGAAATGATCCATTAATTAGGGAGGGGAAAAAATGATGATACCGGAGAAAAAAAGATAATTGTAGGAGCATAGACCTTAAATAGAAAGCAGGGCAAGGGATCCAGTGTTCAAGTGGAGTTTGGCCATAATGATGACCCACTGTGATGGGTGAGGAAACAGAATATTTGGATTTAACTGCTATTAGTTTGGGCATCTGTGGTAGAAGGAATACGAGGTTTTCTTCTGATTGTTTCTAAAGAGAAGTGGATGGAAGCTGGAGAGAGAAGAATGTGCAAAATAGTGGATTCATCAAAATAAAAGACTGAGTTAACCAAGGCAGTACAGTTACACGTGCCAAGGCAGTACTGAGTACCTTCCTGAGATTTGTAGCCATACATTTAAAGTAAGCACAGTCCCCGTGGTTGTGTTTTCTCCAAACACATTGTGCACATGCAGAGCAGATAATTATGCATTAAACCAAGGTTGGGGTTTTTATCAGGCCAGTATGATGGAAGGAAAGAGAAGTTCAAAATTACTTTTAAATGATGCAGACCCCAATATTTTAACATTGAAACATGCCCTTGATCATTTAAAGCTATTTAGCAAACAGACTATCATTTTATCCACTTTATTTCTATTCATATGTGACTAGGTATAAGTGTGTGTGTGTGTGTGCGTGTGTGTGTAGATAGAGAGGGAGAGACAGAGAGATAGAGTCAGAGAGAGGCAGAGAAACTAAAAGAACATACACCAAATTATTAATAATTACTTTTTAAATCTCTTTCTTTATTTATTTTAGGATGCTTCTTTGCAACTGATCCAAATAGTTTCCTACATGATGCCCAAAGGTATCTGGGGAAATATCCTCTGTTCTGATTCCACAGCACCATGCTGAGAAATGGACTCAGATCAGGCTAAATGAGCCTGCATTACCACTTTGATGGCTCCTAATACATTATGTACTGCATTCTGCAATCACATGTTGCATTCATAAATTACAAAATTTATCAGGTACTCAAGGCCCAGGTAAAGTGTTGCTCAGTACCTTGTCATACAAGGCCTTGTGCAGAAATACTCCCAACTTCATGAATTTAAAATTTATGTGTATAATACTGAACTTGTAAGTAGAAAGTAATGATTCCAGGAGATTTCATATGACTCTTAGTCACTCAGTTGAAGTTGCTGTCCATAAATCTGGGTTCCCAAATGAGATCTTTTTTGAGATGGTGAACTTGCACTTCTTTCAGTCCTGCAAAATTCTGTTGATTTCTCAGCTATATATCCTGACTATAATATAGTATAATTCTGTATACTTTAGATAAGAAAACATGATCAAATTATTACATTGCCTATATATAATTTTTCAATTGACCAGTAATTATTTGATATCCATCAATACAGAGTTCATGTATAAGTAGTCTGAAATGTAAAATTTCTATTTCTCCCCTACACATACACACCAAACTCATAGCCTCACCACCCATGTCCTTATGTGATCCTTACTTTTATAATCAGATAAGAAATTAAGCCATTTGAAAAATAAAAACATAAAAATACTGTTTTAAATTCATTCAGAGTGGTAGGATTTCTGAGTCTTCTGTGGTTATCCAAATTCTACCAATTATTTGAGGTCCAGATGAAGGTCAATCTCACCCATAAGCACCTTCCTGACTGGTTCTATCTTCATGATCTTTGGGTCTTTCACCTACTACAGCATCATCACGACAGCTGTCACCATCATGTGATCAAAATCAACATGTAAAATGGCACTCTAAAGCTCCTTTCTACTCACTGGTGGTAAATAGCAATGACAATAGTAATGATTTTAAACTAATAATTTATAGGATCTGCACTGACACAAGTTGCTATTTTTTCCATCTTTCTCTACTTGGTATTGATACTTAAGCTCCTGTATGAGACAGACTCATTTTATATTCATTTTTAATGGATTACCATTTTTTGACAAAGTGTTATTTCATTATGCCAAACTTGACATGGTTACTCTGTCTAATATAACTCATACAATAATCAGATTTTAGAAATTGAAGACTAATTTACCCATATGTGTTATGCAAACAGAACCATATATATGTACATAAAAGTAATTTTAAAAAGCTATTTTATTCAATAGCTTTATATGCATATATACACATAATTGTATGTGTCAGGAAAACTGCATGGATTGCATAAAATAGACATTCTAGAGTCATTTTGACTAAAGGTGTAATTATTTTCATCTTGTTTCTTGACACTTAGTTAAACTGGAAACTTAGCAGTAAATTCATGAAACTGGTGGTCTGTATTTAGCCTGCTGTGAATAATATAAGTCTAGGATGTAGTTCATTCATCTTTATTTTCTGTGCAGTGCCTTATATGTTCATATGAACTTGGTTAACTTTAAATGACATTGCTCAGGCAATTAAGGCAACTGTATCACCCTAGTATTATTAAAATGAATTTCCTCATGCCAGATAAAGGGGTTACCCAACTCCTTGTTAAAACTCATTACAAGTTTGCATAATTTTTGCTGGGTTCACAAAGGTCCTGACAGGATGGATAATTGGATCCTACCAAACAGTTAAACACAATGGCAACTTCTTAAATTGCAGAATTTAGAATTAGAATGATTTAAAGAGGTCATGCGGTTTAACCTTCCACACAATGATAAATCACTTCTTCAACATCCAAACATTTAAACATGGCTTTTTTTTTAGCTTGAACTTATTTTTTTTAATTAATAAAGTGTATTTAATTCTTCAGTCTTCTCACTGCTTACATAAAGCTGAAAAAAAAATTAACCAGAGGCATATAAAAAATAGCTTCTTTAATTCAGTGGTAATACAATAAGGATGGTTTCTTCAAAGATGCATTTATCTGGGCTTCCCTGGTGGCGCAGTGGTTGAGAGTCCGCCTGCCGATGCAGGGGACACGGGTTCGTGCCCCTGTCCGGGAAGATCCCACATGCCTCGGAGCGGCTGGGCCCGTGAGCCATGGCCGCTGGGCCTGCACGTCCGGAGCCTGTGCTCCGCAGCAGGAGAGGCCGCAACGGTGAGAGGCCCTTGTACCGCAAAAAAGATGTATTTATCTGTTAAAGATAAGATCATGCTTAAAATGCCTGGTTTCTTTAGTATTTTCTTAATGTAGGCAAAAATAGTTATTTTTTAAAAATCAAAAGAACTGTGGTTGAGTTCCTTCATTACTTCAAATGATGATGGTTTTTGGTTTTGTTTTATGACAGTCCAAAGACATAGAGAAAATATTTTCTCAACTGTTCACTGTTTGACAAACTACTCAGTGTGTGCAGCAAGATGGCCAAGCCCCTATATGAAGAGTGCCTAATGATAAAGTATTGAAATAGTGATAGTAATGGCTGGGAAACAACTATTAAATCAACTCCCCTTACACATTAAAATCTATTAAGCTATTTATTGCTCTTAGTATCAGAGGCTTCCTCCAATAACTTAAGAGAAAATTTTTCTTAAAATATGTTTAATGTAAGAAGAAGGATTTTTGGGGGGGTTGTGTTTGATGTGCTTTGTTTCTAGAATTCATCCTTCATCCTTGTCCCATTCACAGATTAAATTTTCTGGCAAATGTCAACTGGAAAAGACACTTATTGCTATCCCAGGTCAATGTTATCTGATAATTTCTCAGACACCAACAAGTATTTTTGTAAGTATTATTTGTCCAGTTGTGTTTTCCAGAAACCAGGAGCTTAATTATTTCTTTCTTGATAAATCTAGACAAATCTACAAAAAGAGTTCTCAACCTGAAACTATGAACAATATTTCAACTTCATTTTAAGCATCATAAAATTCTTTTTCTAAGAATTATAAAGTTAATTTTTAAAACTAAATTATATTCACAGAGCTAACATCATACTCAATGGTAAAAGACCCTATGATAAGGAACAAGACAAGGGTGCCACTTCTGCCACTAATATTCAGTGTGGTATTGGAAATTCTAGCTAGAGAAATTAGGCATGAAAAACAACACCACAACTAGATTGGAAAGGAAGAAGTAAAATCATCCTGTTTGCAGATAACATGCTCTCCTATGTAGAAAATCCTGATTCCACAAAAATACTATTAAAGCTAATAAATTTAGCAATCTTGCAGAATATAAAATCAATACAAAAAGATGTATTTCTCATCATCAAAAAATCTACAAACAAATGCTGGAGAGGGTGTGGAGAAAAGGGAACCCTCTTGCACTGTTGGTGGGAATGTAAACTGATACAGCCACTATGGAGAACAGTATGGAGGTTCCTTAAAAAACTAAAAATAGAGCTACCATATGACCCAGCAATCCCACTACTGGGCATATACCCTGAGAAGACCATAATTCAGAAAGAGACATGTACCACAATGTTCATTGCAACACTATTTACATTACCCAGGACATGGAAGCAACCTAAGTGTCCATTGACAGATGAATGGGTAAAGAAGATGTGGCACATATATACAATGGAATATTACTCAGCCATAAAAAGAAATGAAATTGAGTTATTCGTAGTGAGGTGGATGGACCTAGAGTCTGTCATACAGAGTGAAGTAAATCAGAAAGAGTAAAACAAATACCATATGCTAACACATATATATGGAATTTAAAAAAAAAAACGTTTTGAAGAACCTAGGGGCAGGACAGGAATAAAGATGCAGACATAGAGAATGGACTTGAGGACACAGGGAGGGGGCAGGGTAAGCTGGGATGAAGTGAGAGAGTGGCATGGACTTATAAACACTATCAAACGTAAGGTAGATAGCTAGTGGGAAGCAGCCGCATAGCACAGGGAGACCAGCTCGGTGCTTTGTGATCACCTAGAGGGGTGGGATAGGGAGGGTGGGAGAGAGACGCAAGAGGGAGGAAATATGGGCATATATGTATAATTATAACTGATTCACTTTGTTGTGCAGCAGAAACTAACACAGCAATGTAAAGCAATTATACTCCAATAAAGGTGTTTAAAAAAAAGATACATTTCTCTTTTTTTTTTTATTATACAGCAGGTTCTTATTAGTCATCAATTTTATACACATCAGTGTAAACATGTCAATCCCAATCACCCAGTTCATCCCACCACCATCCCCACACCCCCAGACAAAAAGATACATTTCTATACATGAACAATCCAAAAAGGAAATTAAGAAAACAACTCCCTATACAATTGTATCCAAAAGAATAAAACATTTAGAATAAATTTAACCAAGGAGGCATAAACTTGTTATACTGAAAAATATAAAACATTGCTGAAATAAAATAAAGAATACATAAATAAGTGGAAAGACAGCCTGTGTTTCTGTAAGGGAAGACCTAATGTTGTTAAGATGACAGTATTACCCAAATCACTCTACAGATTCCATGCAATTCCTGTCAAAATCCCAATGGCGTTTTTTGCAGAAATAGAAAAACCCATCCTAATTTTCATATGGAATATCAAAGGACTCTGAATAGTCAATCTTAAAAAAGAACAAAACTGGAAAACTCACATTTCCTGATTTCAAAACTTACTACAAAGCTATAAAAGATTATGAAAGTAATCAAAAACAGTGTGGTACTAGGATAAGGACAAATAGACAAACGGAATAAAATAGAGGCCCAGAAATAAACCTCAGGTATATGGCCAATGGATTTTCAACAAGGATATCAAGGCCATTCAATGGGGAAAGGGTAATATTTTCAACAAATGGATTTCCTTTTTTTTAAAGGCTGAGTAATATTCTATTATATATACATTATAAATTCCATTCCATAATATTAAATTATATATATGTATATGTATAGATCACATTTTCTTTATCCATTCATCTGCTGACAGACCCTTAGGTTGTCTTGGTTACTATGAATAATGCTTCAGTGAATATGGGAGTACAGATATCTCTTTGAGATCCTTATTCTGTTTCCTCTGGATATGATTGTTGGATCATATGGTAGTTCTACTTTTAATTTTTGGAGGAACCTCCATACTGTTTACCGTAATGGCTGTACAAGTTACATTTCTACCAACAGTGAAAAAATACTCACATACTCATTTTCTCCACATACTTACCAACATTTTACTTCTGACTTTTTGATAACTATCTTAACAAGAATAAGATAATACCTTATTGTGATTTTGATTTGCATTTCCCTGATGATTAGTGACGTTGAACATCTTTTCATATACCTATTGGCCATTTATATGTCTCCCTTACAGACATATAGACATATAGTTTGCAAATATTTTTATCAGACATATAGTTTGCATATAGTTTTTATCAGACATATAGTTATCAGACATACAGTTTTATCAGACATACAGTTTTTATCAGACGTATAGTTTGCATATAGTTTTTATCAGACATATAGTTTGCAAATATTTTCTCCCAAGAAATGCTTACCTTTAGTTAAATTTACTATGATTTAAGCCTGAGATCTAACTATTTGTGAGTGTAGACCTTCATATATGATTTGTCATAAATCTTGTTCAAATACTATATTTGTATATAGGATGACTGTATAATTTACTATTCAAGCCCTAGATACTTTATATGAATGAAAGAGAGGACTATTAATAATTATGCTAAGACAACTGGCAAAAACCAGACCTGTCCTGGGCAAACCAAAATGTCTAGTCACCTAGTCATATGTCACATCTGGGACAGGTGTTTTTTCTTAGAAGAGCAGTGTCTCTTTGAGTTAAATTATCGAGATTTGTAGTATGACTTGTCTTCCTAGAAAAAATAGTGAGGACAAATGAAAATTTCAATGCAGAAATTTGCATGCTTCTATCACATATAGTATTACTTAAATGCAAATATTATACTGACTGGCAAAATAGATGCATATGCTCTTGCAGCACTTCACTAAGAAAATATTTATGGGGGGGTTCTAAGGGCACAATTTGCAATTAAAATCACAAATACATTATTGCTTACTAGAAAGCCTTGCAAATGAGTGGAAATTTACTGTATGTTATTAATGCTTTAGTGTGTAAGAGCAAATCTTGCAAACTAAGCAAGATAGAGGCTATCCAAATGAACTATAAGAGCTTTTTTGGTAGAGCACATTTTTGAGGACAGTGTTGGTTTTTTTTTAATAACTGTTGCAATGAAGCACCACTTTTTAATATTGTACCTTAACAGAGCCATTTGCTAGGTAATTATTCCCCCAAAAAGAATTTTTAAAAATACATATTACATGTACTTAATCACCCCATAAGTACTTTGAGAGTGGAAGTTTATGGAAACGTATAAACCAGCAGAGAGTAAAAAATAATTTACAAATACAGTGTCCAATTAATACTCCACAGCTATGGAATTGGAAATCTGGAGCGGGGCAGAAGCTGATATTAAAGAAAGATGTTTCTTATTCCACTCCTGGATATATATCTGAAAAAAACAAAAACACTAATTTGAAAAGATATGTGCACCCCAACATTCATAGCAGCGTTATTTACAATTGCCAAGATATGGAACGAACCTAAGTGTCCATCAACAGATGAATGGATAAGGAAGATGTGGTATACATATAGAATGGTATACCACTCAGCCATAAAAAAGAACAAAATCTTGCCATCTGCAGCAACATGGATGGACTTGGAGGGCATTATGCTAAGTGAAATAAGTCAGACAGACAAAGACATATACTGTGGTATCACTTATATGTGGAATCTAAAAAATACAACAAACTAGTGAGTATAACAAAAAAGAAGCAAACTTCTACAGATATAGAGAACAAACTAGTGGTTACCAGTGGGGAGAGGGAAGGGGGGGAGGGAAAATATTGAGGTACAGGAGTAAGAGGTACAAACTATTGGGTATAAGATAGGCTATGAGGATGTATTTTACAACGTGGGGAATATAGCCAATATTTTGTAATAACTGTAAATGGAGTGTAATCTTGAAAAATTGTATAAAAATAAAATAATAAAATAAAATTTCAGTAGAAATAAGGTCAATTTAAAAAAAGAGAGAGATGTTTCTTCACTACCTCTGAGGACGTTCCTCCCATGTACAAAGAAAGCTATGAGTGTAGCTCCTGGCCTCTCTCCGCCTCTTCACATACTCAGTCCTGGGAACAGTACTCAGCTTAGTCTTGTCATGAGATTCTCCACAAGTGGAAAGAACATTAAAATCATCTGGTTTATCTTTAATTTTAATTTAGGGTAGCTAATATCCAAAGACGTGTTCTTTGCTTCAGTTATCTCATCTAAGATAGAGGTAATCCTAGAGAAAATCTCAGGTTGTATTTTTGTCACATCGTGCTTCTACATGTGTTGGTTTTCTGTCCTTGAATTTCTCTTGTCACTTAATAAGCTTCAGTTTGCATATCATAATAGAAAGGAAGTTGAAAAACACCATAGGATAATTTGGGTATGTGGGGAGGCATAGTTATCATAAATCAAGCTTTAATAACTGAAAACATATCCAAGCCTAAGCTTAAGTAGGGTACTATGTCATTTAACTAAGTGCTGTCGTGTTTTAGATTTTTTTTTGTGTTCTCTAAGAAATGATACAACACCGTAATTTTAACCCTAAGCCTGTCAATGCATCCAAATTCTGATTTGAAGACTTTAAAATAACAAATGAATTGAACTGTCAGTAGGCTTGAAATAGTGTTCTTTTATTTAATTGCATTACAGTGTGCCTTAGCAAAATAAATATGTATGTATGACATACATATTTATGTATATGTATGACATTAGCAAAGTAAATTCTTCTCAGACTAATGTCTGAGATTTATTCTTTTCGTGTACTTTCACATATATTATTTGCCTCACTTTAGAGGATGTTAGATATCCCTTCTTATTATTGAAGTAAGTTTATATTCAACCCAGTTTGTATAACCCTATCTACGTAAAGTTATGTATTAACCTACCCAAAACTTTTGAAAATTCTTTTTCCTTCTATAACTGTTTGCCTTATGAAATCATGATGTGGAAATAAATAAATGCCTAACATAATGTGAAATTAAATATAATTTTCATTGAGCCTAAGAAGAGAAAAAAAAACTTTCTTCTTCATATCACTCACATGATACAACTGAGCACATGACAAATATCAAATTGTCTAATTGTCAGATTATCAAATGTTTCCTGATTTCTCTTTTATTTCCTAATAAGAAGAAAATGGTTGCCTTTCATGGGTAGCATTTCAAAGACAGTCAAGTAACCTGCAACTCCTTGTGCTCTGGAACTCTAAAATACTATTTCAGTGGTGCTCTTGACAGGTAGCACTGCTCAGTTTTTGTTTCATGTGTTTATTCATTCAACAACTACTTATTGGATGGTTAATATGTAAAAAGAAGCATTAAGATAACTACCCTTGCCCTTGATAAATTTACTATTGATCTAGCCAGAGGAAAAAACTGGTTACTCTTTTAGCGCCAAAAAGCAACAAACTAGTTCTTTCTGCTTCCTGTATGGATAGCATAATTCATATCAATGGAATAAATAAAGGCTTGTATGTCTTCCTTCCATTTAGATGGACATAGATGTGATATCTGAAATATCAGAGACTTAGTGCTGCTAAAGAGTAAAGTCTGAAACAATTGACTTTTTGTATTTTTTAAGTAAAGCATGTTAATTAATTTTTGGCAATGTGAAGTTAAACCCTTAGACAAGTAGATGACAGAGGCAAAAATTACCTTGTATTACTGTAAAATGAAAAGGCAGGAGCTTCACTTCAAGCATGGCAGATGAGATAGTTCAGACCAACCTCCTTTTTTGAGAGAAACTATGCAACATATTTTGAGCAAATCAGGCAGGAGAAAAGAACCCAGAGAAGTTAACCCAGCATTTGGAGCTGCTTTTCCTCCAGATGTTTCTACTGAAACTGAAGCAGATACTAAGAGACTAGAAGTTGACCATAGGTTTCAAAAGACTCATGGAACTAGAAGAAGAAAAAGTACATTTTAGAGCCACCAAAAAGATGGTTGATAAACCCAACAAGTTAAACATTTAAGAAAGGCTGACCTGAAAATTCAATAAACAAAACTAAAAGCTAGTTTTGAATCTCAAGTGTTAATTGATTAAGATTATCTATGCTACAACTCTCCCTTAAGTAACAGCCAACCAGAAGCCAACACCATTGCTCTCTGGAGAAAGAAAACATCATCCAGAGCCTCAAATTACTTCTAATTTTTTTCCTATACCATGGTGAGCACTCAATAAAAAATACCAGCATATGAGAAGATAAGACCATTTAGTTAAAACCAAAGAAATCAACATGACATATAATCACATCCACAAAGAAATCAGAAATCACACCTACAAAGAATCCAGAAAAAGGAGATATCACACAGAATTTTAAAACAATTTTGCTTAATATGCCCAAGGAATTAAAATATATCATTAAGAATTTTCACAGAGTACTGTAAGCTACAAAGCTCTAAAAAGGAACCAAGTGTAAACTCAAAACTGAAAAATGTGAAAACTGAGATTAAAAACTCATGGATAGGTTTAGTAGATTAGACAACTGAAGAGAGCTTTGGTTAACTGGAAGATTTCTAAGATTAACATATTCATAGTGAAACACAGAGAACAGAATGTATACAAAATATAGGAAGTGTTTGAGTCATATGTGGGTATGGTGAAAATGTCTTACATAAGTGCAACTAGAGTCCCAGATTGAGAAGAAAGGTAGAAGATCAGAAATATTTGAAAAGAATGCCCGAGAATGTATTAATTCTGACAAGTCATTAAACTATAGTTTCGAGAGATATCCACATATTCCTATTAGAAAACACACATATAAACACACACACACTCTCTCTTAAGTATTGAATTATTTTCCTAGAACTTTCATAAAAAATTACCACAAACTTAGTAGCTTCAGCCAACATAAATTTATTATCTCCCTGTTAGTGAGGCCAGAAGTCTGAAATCAAGGTGTCAGTAGGGCTATGCTCCCCCAGAAGACCCTATAGAAAATCTCCTTTGCTATTTCCTAGCTTCTGATGTCTCCCAGCAATTCTTGACATTCCTTGGCTCATAGCTTCATCATTAAAATATCTGTCTATTTTCACATGGCCTTCTCTCTGCCTCTGTGTGTCCTTTTCTGTTGATTATAAGGACATTCCCATTGCATCTAGGGCCTATCCTAATCCAATATGATCTCATCTTGATCCTTATCCTAATTACATTTGCAAAGACCTATTTCCAAGTAAGATCATATACCGACATTCTGGGTAGATATGAATTTTCGGGGAGACACTATTTAATCTGCTACAGATATATATAATAATAAAATTGCTGAAAAAATTGACAAAGAGAAATACTTGAAAGTTTGCATAGAAATAAACTGTTAGCTGATGCTTCAAAACAAGTAAGTCAGAAGCCAATGGAATTATATTTTGATAGTGATGTACTAAAACAATTGCCAATCTAAAATTCTATACTGAGCAAAATATCATTTTAAAAGGAAGTTGAAACAAAGACACTTTAAACAAATAAAAGCTGATGGAAATTTTAACAAATACACTTGTATTAATGAGTCTGTAGTAAGTGTTCTCAGAAGAAAATTTATCCTAGAGGAAAACTCAAAGATACAGGGTCAGACAAATAGCAAAAGAGAGAAGGATTTTGTGTTTAAATTTAAGTGAATAATAATTATATAAAGTAATTATAATAATTTATTATGATTTAAAAATACACACACATACACATGCATATACACATATACACATAGAAAAAAGGATGAAAACAGCATCCACAAGTGGTTGAACTCTCCAAATTTCAAAGTAGACGTTAAGGCAAAAATCACCACTAGATATAAAAAGAGATGTTTTATAATAATAAAATACTTTATTCACTTGGAAAATAAAATAATTATAAATTTCTATATACATGAATAACAATGTGATTTCAAACATGTAAAGCAAACATTGACATACTTAGAAATTAAAGAGTCAAATTAACAATCACAGTGAGCATTTTATACACCCATGTCAGCAACTGTTAGAACAAGCAAGAAAAAAATAGGAAACTTGAACAACACAATTAACAGAATGAACCTTGTTGATATATAGTGCGCTGCTCCAACAATTGCAGAATGAATATACTTTTTTCAAGTTCACATGGAACAATCACAAAAACTAATTATCATCTAGTTCATAAAGTTGGATTCAAAGGGAATTTCAAAAGGAAAACATGAAAGAGTATATTTTTTGCCACACTGCAATTAAGCTAGAAATCAATACAAAAAGATAATATTAAATCTCCAAACATTTGGAAATTAGTCACTTATAAATAACACATCAAGGGAGAAATTTAATGAAAATGAGAAAGTAAATAAGAATGAAAACATGTCACAGCATAAATTGTTGGTTGCATACACAGATGGCTATAATCTGTTCTTTAAACATTATGTTGGTAATATGGTTGTGTCCCATAGTCAAAATTCAGAAAGCTGTATAGATGCAATGTATATACTTTTTCTATGTATATGCTATTTTAATAAAAAGTTATTTAAAAGGAAATTTATGGGTAAAAGATACTGAAACATGTAAAACTCTCAAATGAGTAATGTTCAGAATATATAAAGAACTTCTACAAAACGATAAGAAAAAACAGGCACACTGATAGAGGAATGGACAAGAGATAAGAACAGGTGCTTCACAGAAGAGGTTATCCAAGTGGCCAATAAGTACATGAAAGATACTCAGCCTCATTAATCATCAGGGATATACAAATTAAAACCACAAAGTGATACTACTGTATGCCCCCCAGAATAAATAAATTGAGAAAGATATAAAGTGTTTGGAGAAAATGCAGAGCAACTGGAAATCTCATACATTGTTGATGGGAGTAAATTTGTACAACTTCTTTGGAAAACTGTTTAGCATTAGCTAGTAATTGTGAACCTATATGTACCGTAGGGCCTGGGAATTCCATTTCTGGGACTATACTGAGCTGAAATGCCTGTATATGTGAACCAAAACATATGAAAATGAATTCCATGTGTCATTATTCATAATAGTTCCGAAGTGTCAACTACCCAACTATCCATCAACTGCATGATAGCTAAATAAATTATGTTGAGCAAAGAAAATGGAAGAACTACAGCTTCATACAAAAACACGGAATAGGGCTTCCCTGGTGGCGCAGTGGTTGAGAGTCCGCCCGCTAATGCGGGAAACACGGGTTCGTGCCCCGGTCTGGGAAAATCCCACATGCCTCGGAGCGGCTGGGACCGTGAGCCACGGCCTCTGAGCCTGCGCGTCTGGAGGCTGTGCTCCGCAACGGGAGAGGCCACAGCAGTGAGAGGCCCGCGTACCGCAAAAAAACAAACAAACAGAAAACATGGAATAATCTCACAAAAAATATTGATCAAAGCAATCCAGACAAACAGAATACATAGTGATGACTTCATTTTGACAAAGTTAAAAGATTAAATAAACAGATAAATCTTCCACAGTGTTAAAAGTCAGGGTAGTGGTTACCTCAGGGGAGGAGGAAGGGTGAGGAATTTGAATATAATGGGGGCTTTCAGGGACTGATAACATTTTGTTTTTTGACTTAAGTGGTGGTCACACAGATGTGTTCCTTTTATGATAATTCATTGAGCTATACTTTAAAGATCTGTGCACTTTTCTATACATATATTATACTTCAGTATTTTTAAAATTATGACTAAAATTAGATGTTGCAAAAAATTTTAAATGAGAGTAAGTGCTTGTAGGATTCAGCCTGAAGGTATGAGGACCTGACAAATGAGAAGGAGGAAAGACCAGAGAAGGAAAAATGTGTGGGGAGCAGGGATCATGTCCCTGCAAGGACAAAAAGGGTGTAAGGAAATTTATCCAAAAGTGAATTCTGTTTAGCAGAAACAGCCGAAGGAGTTTTAAGAAGAGCAGTAATGAATCTTCACTGGGTGTGAAGTGGCTGGGTGTGACTTACGAGTTAGCTATAAAATCTGCTGTATGAAACTGCTTTACGACCGTGATTTTGTGAAAATCGAAGAAATACAGCCTTGCTCATCTGCTTCCACTTAGCGGAGAGAAAGCACAACACCAGGTAGAATACTTAACAAAGAATTCAGCATGAATAGGATACCAGAATAAAATGGGACTAGGAAAATCATGCTGCCAATGAAATTCCTAAGAGTTACTGGAAAAAATGCTAGTTTTCCAACCGTATGTGTGATGAGGAATCAGGATATCTTCATCTAAATGGGAAAGTGAAAATGATCTAAAGAAAGCTAGAGAACCTAAGGACAGTCACGTGGGTTACAGTAGAGGAAAATTTTCTAGTAATATAAAGTCAAATATTTTGAAGTGAAAAGTGAGTATAGATAAGCAAAAAAAAAAGGTGAGAAACCTAGGATAGGCAATTCAGTATTCAGAGTTGGAGTAGTATGTCAGTTTGAATAAGTACAAATAATGAATACAGGAAAACAATCAGAATGTAGAATACAGTAAGAAAAAGGCCAAATTCAAATGGCCATAAAGAAGCCCACAGTGTCTCAAAAACAATTATAGATTTCCCAGTTGAAATGGAGATTCAGAAATTTGAAAACAAAGATATATTGCATATCTCCAACTCCCTATGAAATTGTTTGTAATAATTATTAAATGCTGTTTAGGAATTTTATAAATTATAGTAAATTATTTAGAAGATACATAAATAATATGTTAGTTATTTCTGATGTACTGTTTAATATAGGCTGTGGATTTATACATCTTAATTTTTTTATTGTGATAAAATACACGCATCTTAAATTTACCATCTTGATCATTTTTAAGTGTACAGTTCAATAGTGTTAGGTATATTCACATTGTTGTATAACAGATATCTAGAACTTTTTCATCTTAAAAAACCTATACTTATTTAAAACAACTCCTCATTTTCCCTTCACCCCAGCCTCAGGAAACCACCATTTTACTTTCTATTCCTGAGAATTTGACTGTATTAGATAACTCATATAAGTGAAATCATACAATATTTGTGTGTGACTAGATTTTTAAACTTAGCATAATGTCCTCAAGGTTCGTCCATATTGTACCATGTGTCAGAATTCCCTTCCTTTTTAAGGATGAATAATAGTCATTATGTGTATATACCACATTTTGTCCATCAGTGGAAACTTGGGTTGCTCTCACCCTTTGGATGCTATAAATGATGCTGCCATGAACATAGTTTTCCAAATATCTCTTTGAGACTCAAAATTCAATTCTTCTGGCTACAACCCAGAAGTAGAATTTGCTAGGTCATAAGATAATTTTTTTTTTAATTTTTTGAAGAACTGCCATACTGTTTTCCATAGCAGCTGCACCATTTTACATTTCCAACAACAGTGTACAAGGGTTCAATTTTCCCACATCCTTGTCAACATTTGTTATTTTCTGTTTTTTTTTTTATAGCAGTTATCCAAATGGAAGTGAAGAAATATCTCATTGTGGTTTTGATTTGTATTCCCCTAATGATTAGTGATGTTGAGCATCATTGCATATGCTTGTTGACCATTTGTATGTCTTCTTTGGAAAAATATCTATTAAAGTCCATTGCTAATTTTTTAATAGGGATTTTTTTGTTGTTGTTGTTGAATTGTAGAAGTTCTATATATATTCCGGATATTAACCTCTTATCAGATGTATGATTTGCAAATATTTCTGCCATTCTGTAGGTTGCCTTTTCACTCTGTTGATGTATCCTTTGACTCACAGAATTTTTTTTTGTTTTGATGTATTCCGATTTATTTTCACCTTTGTTGCCTGTGCTTTTGTGTCATATTCAAGAAATCAGTGAAAATCCAATGTCATGAAGCTTTCCCCTATTTTTTTCTAAGAGTTTTATAGTTTTAGGTTTTGCATGTGGGTCTTTGATCCATTTTTAATTTTTATATATGATAAGAGATAAGAATATAACTTATTTTTTTCTCACGTGGATGTCTCATTTTCCCAGAACTACATGTTGAAAAGACTGCCCTTTCCTGCTGAATGGTTTTGGCACCCTTGTCAAAAAAGCATTTGACCATATATGTGAGGGTTTACCTAGACTCTTAATTCTGTTCTATTGTTCTGTATGTCTGTCTTTATGCTAGTTCCACACTTTTTTGATTACTGTAGATCTGCAGTAAGTTTTGATTCAGGAAATGTGAGACTCTCAACTTTACACTTCTTTTTCAAGATTGTTTTGGCTACTCAGGGTACCTTGAGATTACACATGAAATTTGTAAAAAAAAGGCCATTGGGATTTTTATATGGGTTGCATTAAGTCTGTGGATCACTTTTGGAAGTACTGACAAGTTGACAATATTAAGATTTCTGATCCATGAACATAGGATGTCTTTCCATTTGTGATGTCTTTCAGCAAGGTTTGTAGTTTTTAGTGTACAAGTCTTTTGCTTTTTTGCTTAAGTTTATTCTTAAGTAATTCATTATTTTTGATATTATTATAAATGGATGTCTTTTCTTAATTTCCTTTTCAGATTACTTATTGTTAGTGTATGAAAATACAATGGATTCTAATGTGTTAACTTTGTATTCTGCTACTTTGCTAAATTCATTTTTTCTACATATAAGACCATGTTATCTATGAATAGAAATAATTTTACGTTTTTTTCCAATTTGGAATACTTCTTTATTCTTGCCTAACTGCTCTGGCTAGGACCTCCAAATATTATGTTGAGTAGAAGTGACAAAAGCAAAGATCCTTTTCTTGTTCCTGAAAGCTTTCAGTCTTTCACCATTAAGTATGATGTTAGCTGTGGACTTTTCATATACGGCTTTTATTATGTCGAAGTAGTTTCCTTCTATTGCTAGTTTGTTGAGCACTTTTATCACGAAATACTGTTGAATTTTGTCAAATGCTTTCCCTACATCAATTGAGATGATCATTTTTTTGTTATTCTGTTAATGTTATAATTACATTGATTGATTTTTGTATGTTGAACTATCCTTGCATTTCTTCAATAAATCCCACTCGTTATGGTGTATAATCCTTTTGATGGGTGATTGAATTCAATTTGCTAGTATTTTTGTCGAGGATTTTTGCATCATTGTTCATAGGGATATTGGTCTATAGTTTTGTTGCAGACTCTTTTCTGGCTTTGGTATCTGGGTAATACTAACCTCACAGAATAAGTTTGTAAATATTCTCTCCACTTCAATTTTTTGGAATAATTTCAGGAGGATTAGTATTAATTCTTACTTAAATATGTGAAGTTATCTGTTCCTGGGCTTTTCTTTGTTAGGAGGTTTTTGATTTCTGATTCAGTCTCCTTACTAGATGTAGGTCTGTTTGTAGTTTTCTTTCTTCAGGATTTAGTCTTGGTAGGTTGTGTTTTTCTAGGAATTTATACACTTCATCTAGGTAATCTAATTTGGCATATGTTATAATATTTCATAGTATTCCCTTATGATCCTTTTCATTTCTCTAAGATCAGTTGTAAGGCCCCATCTTTAATTTCAGTTATTTTACTCTTTGTTTTTTTCTTAGTTAATGTAGCTAAATGTTTGTTGATATTTTCAAAAACCTACTTCTTCCTCTTATTGTTTTTTCTCTGTTGTTTTTATTTTCTCTGTTTTATTTGTCTCTGCTCTATTATTTATTATGTTTTTCCTCTGATAGTTTTGGGCTTAGTTTTTTCTTCTTCAGCTAGTTAAGGTGTAAAGTAGGTTGTTGATCTGAGATCTGTATTCTTTCTTAATGTAAGCATTTGCAGTTATAATTTCCCTCTTGGTACTGCTTTCATTGCATTTTATAAGTTTTGATATGTTATGTTTTCATATCATTTGTCTCAAAATATTTTCTAATTTCCTTTGTGATTTCTCCTTTAACCCAGTGGTTGTTTGACAGTGGATTTTCCAGTTTTATTTCTGCTACTGATTTCTAGTTCCAATACATTGTGGTCGGCAAAGATAGCTTGCATGCTTTTAGTGCTTTATAATTAATTAAGACTTAATTAACAGCTTTGTTAAGTCTATATTGAAGAATATTTCATGTGCACTTGAGAAGAATCTGTATTCTGATGTTGTTGGGTGGAGTGTTCTATATGCCTGTTAGGTCTGAATGTTCTCTAGTATTAGTCAAATTTATTTCCTTATCGACTATTCTATCTATTTTGAAAGTGTAGTATTAAATTCTCTTACTATTATTGTGTTGTTGTCTGTTTCTCCCTTCAGTTATGTCAATGTTTGTCTCATATATTTAGAAGCTCTGATGTTTGGTGCATATACAGTTATAATTGTTATATCTTCTTGGTCAATTGCCCCTTTTTTTATATAATGTCCTGTCTCTGGTAACAGTTTTTGACTGGAAGTCCATTTTGTCTGATATTTGTATAGCCAGCCCACTCTCTTTTGGTTACTATTTGCGTGGAATATCTTTTTCCATCCTTCCACTTTCAACCTATGTGTATCCTTAGGTCTAAAGCAAGTCCCTGTAGAAAGAGTATAGTTAGAGTCTGTTTTTGTAATCCATTTACTCAAAATATATCTTTTCATTGGGGAGTTTAATGCATTTACACTTAAAGTAATCACTGATAGGAAGGACTTATGATCAATAAATATATATATATATCTTTTTTTTTCTTGAAGCTTTCAGCTACTATGTAGTGTTCACTTGATTGCTACAACTTTTTAACTAGTATCTAGAGTTCTCACAAAGGTGTTTTGGTCCATTTATTTTTGTTTATTCATATCTCCATGGGGGAACAATGGCCTGGAGTCCACCATCTTCCTGACATCACCCCCATATATTCTTTCAAGATATGAGTCTGAGTTTACATAAACCATGTGTCAAACTATTATAAAATAAATGGCAATATTTAGAAAATAAGAAAATATTATTTTAAGATGCATTATAATTTAAGCAGAAAGTGGTAGGCTGCAATAAATCAATAATTCTCAAACAGCATGCCGTGGACTCCTAGGTTTTCCTGAAAGTTCTCCATGGGTGGCCTTAGGAGACAAATGGACCTATTGATTCCCAATCTTAGATCCAATCAAAGAGACAAGTTTTTTCATTCCAATTTAGATATTCAGTTTTACATTAAATATAACTTAGAAAAAATATTTGAGAAGTCAAAGACATTTCAATATTTTTAACTGATACAGTTTTTCCAAAATGATAAAAATTAAAATAACTTGGATTTCTCTTCATGTAAAGGAGCTAATGATTTATTAATTTTTATGAGTTACTGACATTTTTATTCAGGTAGTCAGAAGGTAGTCAGAGTCCTAAATTTACTGAACCCAGAGGGAATCCTAATAAAGACCATGACGGAGTTATGAAAGCATAATCACATTGAATAATAATGTTATATCCCTAACTGCACATTTCTCAATAACACGGATTTTCAATTATAAATAGAGAGATTTTATTTGGAGATTTTATTTTATTTTATTTTATTTTATTTTATTTTATTTTATATAGAGAGAATAATTTGGAACAATCAGTAAGTGTGATTGTAGAGCTAGTCACAGGATGCTATGAAATATATAGGAGGAACACTTAGTTTAAAAAAGGATCCACATCTTCCTGGAGAGGATGACATCTAAAAGGAAGTCTAAGAGTTATCTAAGTATAGAGATATGAGAAGAAAGGTTGTTGCACATAGTGAGTACCAAGGGCAAGGATAAAGTAGTTTTCCTTGCCCTTGTTGAACAGGAACAACCATCATTTCTATTTTATTAAAGCATACAATGTGAGAGAGTAGTTGTAAAGAGATTGTTAGAATCCATGCGTGGAAGTATTTGTATGCCATGCTTAGAAACCTGGGCTTGATACTACAGGGGTATAAGAAAGGAAATGACATTTTCTGATTTGTATTTTAAATAAAGTACTCTATCAATATTTTTAGTGGTTGGTTTGCAGATGAAGACTGGAGTTAGAGAGACTAGATAGGAAGCTATTGCATTACGTGAGACAAAATAAGATAAAAACCTAACTAGCAGAATAGGAGAATAGGGGTTAAAAATTTACTGAGGAGATGAAAATAGATAGAGCCTAATTGTTTGTATGTGGAGGAAAGTAGGGGGAATCTAGGATGACTTCCATTACCTAGATTGGCTGGGATGATTAGCCTCTTGAACCCTCAATTTCCTGATCTGTAGGATCACATAATATTGTAGACACATCAAAGGATTAAACAAGATTTCATATGCAAATCCCTTGGGGATACCCTGGGATACCCTGGCACAGATTAAAGTACAGTTTCCGTTTGCTTCATCCTTCTGTGAAAATATAAGAAGAAACATTGAGGAAGTCTTTCTGTGACTTTATAGGAGTTTTCCTTTCTGTCTCTGTCTTACTGAGTAAGGAGAGTGAGGTACAGGGTTACTGCTGGTTAGATACAGTCCACTAAATTTATTGAATTTAATGAAAATATCTCATTAATAAGTTGATACATATAGTCATTGTTATCATTTAACTTGTATTGTGTGAAAAGGGAACTTGTTGAACACTTTTATTAAATGCTAAAATATGCAGGCTTATGCTAGTGAGAGGAAAGGGATTTGAGCCAAATTACTTTCCAATGAGCCTGCACAAGAATTCCCAAAAGTATAATACCATGTATCATGCCTTTTTGTTATATCTATGCACTTTGTTGCTACCACGGTAAATATGTTAGGATTTAATTGTCAATTAGTTCAAAGAATTTTATACAGCTTTGTTCTGAAGCTATTGTGGCTTTATAGAAAAATCATTTTTAAACATATAACTTAAAGTGCAAATACATCTTAAAAAATAAAATAGTAAAATTATTGAGAGATTTGCAAGAAACTCTTAAAATGAGAACATTATGTTAGTATTATAGTACAGCAGTGACATCTGTAAATTGTCACTACTAAAGAAATATGAACATTTATAAGTTACAATTTCTTTTCAGATTATACGTTACTGGTATCTTGGATGCCTGTATTCAGAATCATATTACATGTTGATAATATGGTTAGAATCGCCTATGATAACAACCTCTTGTAGTGCATACATAAACGTTCTTTTGAATATGCCTACCGTGAATTTATTATTGTGTAATAAACATATTATTATTATGTTTAAATCTTTAATAAACTTATCTTTAAATAAGTCAAAGAGTAAATCTCATACTCTAGAGATAAGTACTTTCTAAAACTTCCACATAAAATGGTCTGAATTTTGTCTTTGTTTACTCAAGAACTGACATTTCTGTATTCTTAAGCTTGCTCTCTACTGTTATTTTTTTTGTTTGTTTAATTGAAAAAGAACTTCCAAACTTTATAGAATTACATATTTTTATCCTTGTATTTTGGCCTACAAGCATACAAGGAACATATTATAAATACTTATAAGTCTAGAGCCTATATCACCTAGATGTAGTAAATAATCAGTAACTATTGAATTTAATCTAATTTGCATGGCCATGCCTCACTGAGAACCAATCATGGGTCTGTTTTTTAAAGAAAATGAAAACAGAAATGCAATAAGAAAAAATATATAGTAGTTTTTCAAACAGTTTACTCAATTTTTTCTTAAGATAGATACACGTTTTACAACATTTAACAGAATTCTTGGTTGAGTTAATGAGCTGAGAATAAGCCTTCTTTCTCTTCCCAGAAAGAATACCCTGTATTCTAGGGTAGTAAATCTAGAGATGCCTCTCTCCCCATTCCCTTAGAGCATACTTTCTTAAATTCCAAGGTCCTGAGTAATATCCACCTCCAGCAGCCCCATAAAACCTCAGAGTCTGCCAATTTTAGGCCCTCTCACCTAAACCCGCTATATCGTAAGTCCTTATCACATCACTCTGATGGGTATTAGGACATGGGAATTTGATGCAAGATGTTGCTTTGACTGCCATTTTTGCTGTTAGTAAAAATGGTCTTTCTCTGAACTGGGGTGGTCAGCAGACAGAGATGGAGATGAAGATAGAGATGTGTGTGTATGTATATACGCACACATATGTATACATATGCACATACCTACATATCTATATCTTTACTATAGAACTGTGGCAGGCTAACTTGTTAGCTTGCAAGTAGGGTAAAATCTCAGTCCATTCACACAGTTTCTGATTTAACAGCTCCCAAAGAAAACTGCCTTCTAGTAGAGCAATTTTGTTGAACACAGAGGAGAAGTTAGACAAACTTGAAATTTCTATTGGGATTACTCAGAAGTCTGGGATTAACCTCTTTTCTGTTGGGTCTCTGAATCATTAAGCTAATAATGTAAATTTCTGGGAGGAAAATTCTGAAACTGCTCAGGTACACATTTTGAAAATCTATGCTGAACCCACGTTCTCCACTTTACAGAAAATACCAAACCTGGGTAGACCTCACAACAGATAGACATGTGTCCTGCCAAAAGTTTCTCAAAAATAAAAGGAGACTTTAGAATTTATAGAGCACACTTTCATAAGAAATGTATAAGAGGAAATAAATTATGTGCATTCATGCAAAATTCTATAAAAAATGAAATTTGTAAGCAAAACATGATAAATATGAGATGATATGACAAAATACTGAAATGAAAAGACAATCAAAAGACCACCTGGAATAAAAAGAAAGGTGATGAAATAAAGACAGAATGAAAGAAGTGCAGTGGGAGAATATACACTGCAGCAATTTTGAAAGAAAAGCGCATTATTATAAGTGAGATTCTTTCCCCCAGAATACAGAGGGAAAAGATTAAAAAATGAGAAAGAAGAGAAGATATATGAAAACAGAAGGAAGCTATTTGACAGCATGGGTAGTAGGAATTCCTGAGGAATGTATAATAAAAATTGGAACAGAAGAAAACATGATTTAATAGATAAAAATATTTCTGAGTTGAAGAAAATTCCATTTTTACAGATCAAGAGGAATCACTGTGATAGGGTGATTCTGTTTGGCTTTGCCTGGAAGGTGCTGGATTTTGCCTGTCAGTGGTAAACCAAGAATGGGAAGGAGACATGCCTGACATTTTCTAATAAAGCCTTATGCTAAGGCTTCTCTGGTTGATTGATTCTCTTTTACAGTATTTAAAATTGAACTTTTTCCTTTATTAATTGTTAATTTTTCATCTTAAAACTAAAGTGCAAATCAGCAAAACAAAGTGTTGTATCAGGATTACAACTTATTCTTTGCCTAAATTGTCCCTTTCGCAGATATTTTTGCTTTAGTGAAATTTATATTGTATAAGACTATTACTGAATGGTCAAAGTTCAGACTGTTGGGGATAAAAACAATTGTAAATAGTTGTGCCTTTTTATCCTGCAGGAACTTGGGTTTTGCACTATTTCTATAATTTGAACAACTGGTTCATACTTATTCTGAATACATTTCTTGAAAACATTTTGAAATTTGTTACGTATGTCAACATGAAATGACTTTGACCAGAAACAGTGTGGATCTCAACAAAGAAGTATTTTTATACAGCAAGAAAGGACGTGATTGAAGCAATATATGAATAGGGTCAGATCTACTTAGAAACATGTAATGTCTCCAACATCACCTATGGTGAGAAAAATTGTAAAGAAAACCAAGTTAGCACATCCAGAGAACCCATACTAGAAATGCAACAAGATTTCAGTGACACAGGGCTGAAAGATGACTAGAAATCACCTTCTTTTTATAAGCATTGATATGATAAAGAGTAAACAAACTTTAGCATGATTCACTACTAAGGAAATTAAAAATCATAAAAATGGAAAAGAAAAAGACACTGGTTAAGACTTTTCTTAACTATTTTGTATCTTTTGTACTACATAAAAAAACTAACTTTCAAAAATAAATTAATAAGTACTTGTCAAACAACTAATCTAAGATAGATGGACAAATATGACTATACTATTGAACATAAATATGCAGAAAAGATAAATTTTAACAAAATTATCAACATATTTGCAGAAGTCGCCAAAACAGAAATTACAATATATTCATTACTGCAACATAGATACAAATTATTCCCTTTTTAGAAAAAAATACTTTAATGCAATTAAAACTATTAACCATCACTTCATTCCTTTTTTTGTGATATTCATTTTATTTTTCAAATTTTTATTTTTTTGTTTGAAACTGGCACAATTACATAGACAAGTTCAAAACAGAAAATTTTTCATTGTTTATATTTCTTTCCAGTCGTTATTATTTCTTCTTTTATTTCATTATTATTACTAAAAATAATTTGTCAAATACAAGAGGGGTATACACAGTTTATTTATTGCTGCATAACAAATGACCCCACAGTTTAGCAGCTTAAAAGCAACAAGAATTTATGATCTCACAAAGTTTCTAAGAGTTAGAAATTCAGTCCCTGCTTTGCTGGGTGCTTCTGGTTCACGGTTTCATGAGACTGCAGTGAAACTGCTGGACTGGGCCCAATTTCCGATAATTTGATTGGCTCTGGAGAATCTCATTCCAAGCTCACTTACCTGGCTATTGGCAGGAGACTCCAGTTTCTTCCCATGTGGGCCTCATCTTAGGATGCTCACTGCATGGCTTTCCCCAGAGCAAGTGCTCTACAACAAAGAGAATGTCCAAAACAGAAGCCTTTTATTTTTTTAATAACTTAATCTTGGAAGTACATTACATCACTTCTACCATGTTCTACTGGTCACACGTACCACCCCCGGTACAATAGAGAAGGAGAATACACAGTGTATGAATACCAGGGGAAGCAGGACCATTGGGTACCATCTTCCAGGCTGCCTACCACATGATAAATGCTGGCAAGTTATCTGCTCTGGGTTTCAAAATCCTAGGTATGCCACTGATTCCTATTATCTGGCATAATTACTAACTTTCACTACTTTTATCCTCCACTTCCCATTCTACATTCCATTTGTCTTCAATCAGCATCTAGCCAGTCAGTGTGCTTTCACAGAGTAACTCAAATTTTTATTTCTAAAAGACATGAATTTTTGGTAGACTTGCGTGCTTGTGATTGCTCTAATTTACATTCCCTGGGCATGGAAAAATTAGAAAGTGCCCCAGAGGATGCACTGCAACTAGACAAACTTCTTTCTTCTCCCATTATGTATAAGGAAACCTACTTCTTTCTGCTAGTCAGAATTATACTGTAGCCCTCTTTGTAATTTGTTCAGTTAGTACACAAGGAGTAATAAAAGGCACGGGGGTGGTCCGCATCCAATTCCCTGGACCATTGTTGTGTAGCCTGATGACAGTGTTTCTTCCTTGGAAGTAAAGACATATACCCCAGAAGAGTGCAGGGTTGCAGGGAGAGAAAACACAAATTTCCAAATAGATTATTTCTTATGAAGTGAGAGATTCACATTTATATCCCTTGTAAGCTGGTGTAGTTAACATTGCTGCTCTTCCATCTATGACCCTTTCAAAAGTTGGTTGAAGTGAAAACTTCAGTGTGAGCCAGAGTGATAAAGAGAGCTACTCTTGATGACAACCAGAAGCAAAAACAGAAAAATGAATCTTCTGAACTCTTCAAAGTATAGCCTCAAATGCACCCTATGGCTGAAAAGAAACTGCTTATTGCATAGGTTATGATTAATTCTCCAATTTAGATACATGGAAAAAAATGACTGTGAGTACTGTACTGAAAGAAAATTATTCCCATGGGTCAAAAATAAGTCAAGAATACTGGCCCCGTTTACATTATCATATTTCTTAGGTTACTGAGGGAAAGTAAGGATGACATTGAATATCCTTTCGTAAATTCTTCTGTTTCTCCAATACAGGATTTTTCCCCCTCCCCACCTCTTTTCCTTCACTATTTGAGAGTAATTCTAGAGATATGGTAAGAGGAGAAAAAGGCATTTGAAAACTAGCACACTCCCAGAGTTAACTTTGAATAGCTGCTTCCTTATCAATATCTCAGAGTCTTGGATTTATTATGTCTTTTCCATATCAGTCCAGTAATCATATGTTTACAAGGGTTTAATGCTCTTATTTCTTTTCTCAACTAATTTTCTCTTGTTACACAATTGCTTCCTTAGTGAACACACAGGGTGCACTATGAATTCATAACAATAGTTAAGACTGACCAGGGGTAAGGTCTTGTTAAATATGTTGATAAAACCACATTTCTATTTGATTTCCTGTTCGTCTGTAAGGACTACATTAACTTTAAAGTTTAAACCACTGAGTAAATCCAGTTATAAAAGATGAAATCAATAGTTAATTGTTCTTAGGGAATTTTGGCAGGCAGAAAAAAAAGCTGTTACCTCTAACAGAAGACGTGAATCTCCAGAAAACGAGGAAAAAAAAAAAAAGGAAAAAAACAGTTCCTGGGAGTTGTAATGACTCAAAAGTACTTGTTGGGGCTTCCCTGGTGGCACAGTGGTTGAGAGTCCACCTGCCGTTGCAGGGGACACGGGTTCTTGCCCCGGTCTGGGAAGATCCCACATGCCGCAGAGCGGCTGGGCCCGTGAGCCATGGCCGTTGAGCCTGCGCGTCCGGAGCCTGTGCTCCGCGACGGGAGAGACCACAACAGTGAGAGACCCGCTTACCGCAAAAAAAAAAAAAGTACTTGTTGAGTAAACGAATTATTTATTTAATTAAGTTACCTAGTTCCTAATAAAGGAGAATAGCCTCCCCTTACCTGGAAATCTAAACATTTGGCAAATATCTTGAGATGTAATGCTAATCCTCCTCAGCATCTGCTTCCAGAATTCCCCACTGCCTCCAGGAAAATAACCAAGATCAGGGCTCAGCACAGCCTGAGCAGGAAAACAATTTATAGTACAGAAGGAAATGTTTATAAAATGAAAGAAACATAGGACCTGGCTAATACATACCAGCAGGATCCTTGGAAATGTATGTGAGACGGCTTTCGACTAGGTAGGTGTAGAATATAGGTTGGTTAAGGGAGAGTTTATTGAAATAATTCAGTGTTCAACCTTATAGCAATACTTGCAACATAGCCTAATACACTGCTGATACGGCTTTTTGAAGCTTGGACGTGATAATGGGCTATAGTAAGTGAGGTAGAAATTAGAGAATTGCTTAGTAGAGCGCTAAGAAACAGATCAAAAATCTCAGAGAGGTGGGATTGTGAGAATGGATTTACTACATGAAAGTGGAAGACTCTCTCCTTCCCTCTTATGTTTCATGGATGGCCCTTTGGTTGGGCAAAAGAAAAGGTTGTACTGGTGAGGCGGACACGAGTATCTCTGAGATGCCCATAGGACATACTCTCATGACTCTGGACTCCCTAGAATCATTGGGGAGATCAGATTCCAGAATCTGAGCCAAGAGGTAGTCCGTAAAGTCAAAATTTTATTTATTTATCTTTTTATTTACTTTTTATTTTGAAATAATTTTACACTAACAGAAAAATTGAAAAAATATCACAGAGAAATCTTTTCAACAAATGGCATTGGGACAACTGGATATCCACATACAAAAGAATTAAATTGGACCCCCTACTTCGCACCATATACCAGAATTAACTCAAAATGAATCATTGGTCTAAATGTAATAGCTAAAACTATAAAACATTTAGAAGAAAACATAGAAGTAAATCTACATGACCTTGGATTAAGCAATTTTTTTTTAATATGACACTGAAACTCAAGTTAAAAAATAAAAAAATAGATAAATTAGTATCAAAATTACAAACTTTTTACTCACTGCTCTGTGGTGACCTAAATGAGAAGGAAATCTAAAGAAGAGTGTATATATGTATATGTAGAACTGATTCACTTTGTTGTACAGCAGAAGCTAACAAAACATTGTAAAGCAACTATACTCCAATAAAAATTTTTTTAAAAATTATGAACTTTGTGCTTCAAAAGACACCATAAAGAAAATGAAAAACCTCACAGAAGGAGGGAAAATATTTGCAAGTAATATATTAGATAAGGGACTTTTGTTTTAATATATAAAAAATCCTTACAACTCAAAAACAGAAATAAGTAATCCAATTTTAAAATGGGCAAATGATCTGAATAGCCATTACTCCAAAAAAGATATGTAAATGGCCAATAAGTACATGAAAAGATGGTCAACATCATTAGTCATTAGGGAAATGCAAGTCAAACCCTCAATGAGATATATCACTTCATACCCAGTAGGATGGCTAAAAGTAAAAAGACAGAAAATTATAAGTGCTTAGAAGGATACGTAGAAATTGGAACCTCCGTGTTGCTAGTGGAAATATAAAATGGTGAAGCCATTTTGGAAGAGTTTGAACTTTCTTCAAAGTATTAAACATAGAGTTACCACATGAACTACAATTCTACTTCTAGGTATATACCTAAGAAAATGGAAAACATATCTCCACACAAAAACATTCATGCGAATGTTCATAGTAGCATTATTCATCATGACTAAAATAAGGAAACAGCCCAATGCCCATCAGCTGATGAATGGATAAACAAATGTGGTATATCCATACAGTGGAGTGTTATTCAACTGTAAAAAGGAATGAAGTATTCAGACATGTTACAATAGTGATGAACCTTGAAAACATTACACCAAGTGAAAGAAACCAGTCACAAAAAGACACATATTATATGAATGTCAATAACAGGCAAATCCATAGAGGCAGAAAGTAAATTAGTGGTTGTCAGGAAATGGGGGCACGGGAGGAGATGAGGAATGACTAATAGATATAGGATGTCTTCTTGGGGTGAGGAGAAGCTTCTGAAATCAGATAGTAAATTAGATAGTGAATCAGATACAATTCTGAATTGCACATTTTAATAGAGTGAATTTTATGTTATATAAAATATATCTCAATAAAGCTGTTAGCAAAAAAAAAAACACAGAATCTAATAGAAAAACACTAAAGCCCTATATCTATCAAAGAAAAAATTTTAAAATAGTACAGAGAGTTCATATATACTCTTCATTCAGCTTCCTCTGATGTTACCAACCTACATAACTTTAGCACAATAATCAAAACCAAGAAATTAACACTGGTGTAGTGCTAGTAACTAAACGATGGAGCTTTTTCAGATTTCACCAGTTATGCCACTATTGTCCTTTTTCTGTTCCAACATCCAGTCCAGTCAGGGTGAAATATGTCTGGAACCAGGGGCAACCCTGGGATATCTCCTTAATCTTTTAAAATACTTTTTAACTCAAGAATTAAGAATTATAAGATTTTTCTTGAGGTAGATAAAAAGGGAAGAAGGGAGGGAGGAAGACAAGAAAAGCTCTCAAGATAGATAAGCAGATGCAAAATGAAATAAGTCAGACAGTGAAAGACAAATATTGTATGATCTCACTTACATGTGGAATAAAAAAAAAGTTAAGGTCATAGATAGAACAAATGCGTGGTTGCCAGAGGCAAGGGGTGGGGAATGGGTAAAATGCATGAGGCAGTCAGAAGGTGCAAACTTCCAGTTACAAGATATATTTGTCCTGGGGATGTGATGTCCAGCATTGTGACTATAGTTAGCAATATTGTTTTGTATATTTGAACGTTGCTAAGAGAGTAGATCTTAAAAGTTCTCATCACAGGAAAAAAAATTTTGTAACTGTGTGGTTAGAGATATTAACTAAACTTACTGTGGTAATTGTTTTATAGTATATACATGTATGCTTTCAGGGAGGGGTGAGGGCATAGAGGAATTCTCTGTACTTTCTGCTCAATTTTGCTATGAAAGTAAAACTGCTTTAAAAATTAATTTTAAAAATGAACTAGATGAGATTAACAGCAGATTAGAAATTGCAGAAAAAACAATTATGAAACTGAAAGACATAACAATGTAAAGTAAACTATCCAAAATGAAACATAGATAGGAAAAAAAAAAAAGCCTGGAAAAATATAAACAGAGCTTTAGTGAGCTGATGATCAACACTATCAACCAAGTTGACTTACTCTTTGCCCACAAATTTGATATTTGAATTTCAGCTTCAATTTCCTGAAAGACACAATCTTCCAGAACTCAGAAGAAACAGATGATCTGAATAGGCCTCTATTGATTAAAGAGGTTAAATCAATACGTAATAACCTTCCCAAATAGAAAGCACCAGGCCCTGCTGGGTTCACTGATGAATTCTATCAAACATTTAGGGGAGAAATATACCAATCCTCTACAGTCTCTTTCAGAGAATAGAAACAGAGAGAATACATCCTAATTCATTCTATAAGGCCAGCATTGCCCTAATAACAAAACAAAACAAAGACAGTTTAAGGAAAGAGAACTACAGACAATATCTCTCATGAACATAGATGCGAAAATCAACAAAATATTAACAAATTGAATCCAAAAAAGTGTAGTGAGATTTATACATCAAGAACAAGTGGGATTTATCCCAGGTATGCAATGCTGGTTCGACCTTCAACAATCAACTAATGTTACTTATTACGTCAACAGACTAAAAAAGAAAAATCCCATGATCATATCAGTGGATGCAAAAAGGATTTGAAAAATAAGTAAAGGAATGAATAAATAAATAACAAGATAGAGGAGCAGAAGAGAAATGCCCTGAAAGTGTGGTAGAAGATGCAGACATTATGAATTTGAATCTCAGTCCACAAAGTTGACCATGCAAGATACATAGCATTCTTTAATTTTCTTTAATCAGGCTAAATCTGTTTCATAGTCCTCACCTCAACAGTGTGGCAAGAAGCTCAGTATGTCATTGCTCTCATCCACCTTCCCACCCCATCTCCAGAGGTAACCCTCTTTTCTATATCTGGCCACGTGCATCAGGTCCCATTGGCTCATTCCATGTGGTCTCCCACCTCATGTCCCCTACTCTAATGTATCCGTATATATCTTCCTTGGGCCCTAGAATTTTAGATGAGGCTGGGGACCCCTGTATCTAGGAATCAGTTTTCCTAGGTGTCACAGTGCAAGCCTCTGAAATCGGCACTTTTCTTGGATGCTTTCAGTGAATAAGGAGCAAGTCCTCACTTCTTGCAGCGTGCACAGAGGGAAATCTCCTTCATTCCCAAGGCTGTCCTAAAGTCATTTATATCTTAATCTCTTCAATGAGTTTAGGTTTTACAAAACAGAAGCTTTTTTAGCCCTATAAAAATGCCCAAAGCAAAGAATATGCAAAGGATCTGACTTCTTACTGAAAGAAGGGAAATGAAACAAAAGAAATACAAATCATAGTAATAAATATACAATTTATCCTATTCCAGAGACAAATATGGAATTCAAACAGAAGTAAATGCTCATTGGAGAATTATCAAATGTTATAGAAGAGGCATCTTTAACCTGAACTTGGGGAGGTCAGGGGAATTTCATGGAAGAACTAATGTCTAGGTGAAACTTGAGAGATGAGAAAGAGATAGCTAGTGAAAGGGGAGTGGGGTGGGAAGCTAGTGTGTGTAGTCTCTGAAGAAAGCAAAAAGGCATGTTTGAAACATTGGAATAAATTCAGTGCATCTGCATATCACAAAATGAGATAAACTATTGAGAGTTACACATAGGTTAGATTGACGCAGAAACCTGTAAGCCATAGTAAGGAGTCTGTTTTTTTCCCTGTGAGCAACAGGAAGTCATTCAAATGAAGGGGAAGACAAAATTAGAATTTCACTTTAAAAGATTATTTTAGTTTCAAAGTAGACAATTGGGGGTAAAGGGTAACCCTGGTGACTAGTGAACTATACTAGAAGTGATGAGACTCTTGCAATCATCCTCAGGAGAAATGATAGTAGTGTGACCTTGAGAAGTGACAGAGGAAATGGAGAAAAGGGGGCATATTTCAAAGATATGAGGTTATACAATCTACTAGATGTGACAGTATTGTATTTCATGGAATCTACAATTCCATTGATTTAAAGTATATCATTTTATATAGCACTAGAACAAAAAACCTGCCAGTTAATAAAATATGACACACCATTGATTGTAAGAAGCACAGTTTCAGAGATGTAAGATGTGGGGGGAATTGTACACTGTAGAATGAATGAAACAGTAGATTGGCTGTAGGAAGAGAGGAAGGAGGCAAAGATGTGACTGGGGAACTGAAAGAAAAATGAATGAGTGGGCAAGAGAGAGAAATGTGAAGATTGTCAAATAATGCTAAATGGTTATATAGAAAATAAAGATTTGTTTCAACTGGATATTTTTTAAAAAATTGGTAGACACTGATTGTAGAGGCTGGGGACAAGTTAGGTCCTCAATTGGAAAGCCAAAATAGATGAGTCACAAGAAAATAAGGCATTGGCAGAAGAACAAGTTTACTGGACAGACCAATGTTGAAAGAAGGTGCAAGAAGAGAAGAAGAACATTAGAAGTAAACTTTACCTAATTCACAGATCAGCCAAGTTGGGGCCTTGTGAACATAGCAACATACATTATCTAGGATATTGATTTTATTTCCTTCAGTAAAAATTCTGTTGCATTTACTTCTTCAGTTTCATAATTTGCTAGAGAAAATTATGTAGTCATAAAGGAACAGAAAACTTATTGATGAACTCCTGCTTACATATATATTAGGCGCTGAATTATGTTCCCCCTGCCAAAATTTGTATGTTGAAGCCTTAACCCCCAATGTGACTGTATTTGGAGATAAGGCCTTTAAAGAGGTAATCAAGGTTGAATGAAGTCGTAGTGTGGGGCCCTAATCCAATAGGACTGATGCCCTTTTAAGAAGAGGAAGAGACACCAGGGATGCTTGTGCATGGACGAAAGGCCATGTGAGGACACAGCAAGAAGGCTGCCTTTTGCAAGCCAAGGAGAGAGGCCTCAGGAGAAGTCAACCCTGCCAACACTTTGATCTTGGACTTCCAGCCTCCAGAACTGAGACTATAAATCTCTGTTGTTGAAGCCACCAGCAGGAAAAAGTGTAGGAAGGAGAGAGTATGGGAGGGAGGGGAGGAAGGAGAAAAATTAATACTGCTAAATTCTCATTCATAGATCACAGTAATGGTCCAACTTTACCAGCTCTTTCCCTTTATGTTAGAATATAATATTTGATTAAAACTTGAGTTTCAAATGTTCCAATATGAGTTTCACTTAAAGAGCTTTTATTAATATTTTAAAATCTGGTGTTTAGGCCAAGGAAAGTGTAACTAGAATTATTCTAATGAGACACTGAAAAATATGCAGCTTATTACCTAGAATACTTAGATATTGCTAGACAGAACTTTTGGCACAAAACTGGCATTGCTTTCCAAAATATCAAAAGATAGCAATGTATTTTTGATTTTATTGATATGAATTTTTCTTACCCTGATATTCCCCCCCCCAAAATTATACTGTCCTGGAGCTCATTGGACAACAAACTAGTCATGAATTTTAGAGTTTCTTTTACTGACTCAGCACTTCTAGTTGGTATAACCTGGTAACTAAACAGTTTCTGCCTTTCTTTTCCAAGCTTCAAGTCAACAAATCTTTACAAGTGTACAGAACAAAGTGAGAAAGTAGATTTGGAATCATTAAGAATTTGATACTACATTTAGAGATATTCATTTTGTGTATGACACACTTATAATAATTATGCTATAAGTGTATCAGTTTTAAATGCATGCACTGTTGATCAGTTCGGTTGCACAGAATTCCCCATGAAAGGGTATTTTAGTATAGCATAAATATAAGGCATTTACACTTGGATAGCTCTCAGATTTCAAACATATGCCATCTTCACTCCAAATTTCCCTATTACATAGTTACATAATGGATTCTATTTTTGACTATTTGCTATAAACATTGTTGCTAATCCTTGTCTTGAGAATGGCAACCATTTTAGAAAGAAATCTGTGAATATAAAGTGGACAGTATTTGGGGGGGCAGGCAGTATCAAGGTACCTACAGAAAAACCTAAAGCCCTTTTTCCTTCTAAACTGAGCTGTTGAACACTTTAACAAAAACATTAATTTTACAGGTTCTGCAGCTTGAACTGTCATCCCTGCCCTAGAATGTGAACCAAAATACACTGAAAGAGAATGCTACCAAACTTTCAGGATAGATCCTATATTTCTTGTTTCTGGAGTTTGGGAATAATGCAAGGTATGCCAGGGTGATAGAAGGGTTGAAATAACAATTCACTGGATCAGACCCTAATAGGCAAGAATGTTAAAAGGATATCAGAAGCTTAGAATCTCTAGCCTCTCTGGTGAATATGGGGTATTGAATTTACATAACGCCCACCACAAATGATTCCAAGCTGGAGGAGAGTTCAGATGAAAAGAGACCAGAGAAGGTAAATGGCTCTTTCTTCAGTCTTACCCTCTTTAGACCATTTTTACTCTGGCATGGGCAGTACTTACCTTCAGAAAACTGAAGAAGTATGCAAATGGTGGAATACCTGGAAGAAATGTAGGACAAATATATTCAGAAAACGATAAGGAAACCAGTTTGGTTCTTCACACAGTTGTAAGAATGAAGGTGGTGTCTTGGTCTGGCTTCCCTAGGAAAGCAGAACCTGAGCCAAGTGATTTCAGGGAGCAATAGTAAAGGTCAAGGTGAGTAAAACAGGGAAGAATGGGCCTTCAAGTTGGCCACGACTCTTGGGGGCTCATGCTGAATCCTGAGAATTCTTCTGAGGAGGCTTATGAAGTACATCTCATAAGGGAAATGAAAGGGAAAAGCATTTATCCATCGGTGTCCCTGCCCCTGCCCCCCACTGGTTGAGAGTTGCCTCAAGGCATTGACTCACCTGCCTTTTTTATTTATGTGTGTAAGAGTGCCAGGTAGGTTGCTGTGGGCATCTAAGCTATGGCAACAAAGAAACCACAAGGAGGTGTCATGTTGTACGTGCATGAAGCTGTGTAATACTGGTCTCCCCAAGAGTGGTGGATGTAAGAGAAAAGCTAAGAGGATTTGGTATGTGCTCACAAGAATGCACCACTTTCACTTCTTAGATCCACTTGTTCCCTCTGTTAAACCCAAGCCTCTGGTGGTGGCCAGCCACAATACCTGAAAGGATGTGAGGTTATTAATAACAGCCCTCTGGCCTAGCTGGCCCCAAATCCATAACTGATATTCATCACCTCCCTCCTCCATCATCCCCTCTATGCTTCCTTCACTCTAGGCCGATTAGCTGGTCTAGGACTCTTGCCTATTGCCTTGATCCAGAACTTCATCTCCTAGTGGCTTGTATCTGTGATGGTTTGTTTTATGTGTCAACTTGACTGGGCCATCAGGTGCCCAGATATTGGATCAAACATTATTCTGGGTGTTTATGTAAGGGTGGTTTTAGATGAGTTTAACATTTAAATTAGTAGATTGAGTAAAGCAGATTGCCCTCTCTAATGTGGGTGGGCCTCATCCAATCAGTTGAAGGTGAAACGTCAGCTTTTCCTGGGTCTTGAGCTTGCCTGCCTTCAGACTGAACCACATCATTGGCTCTCCTGGTCTCTGGCTTGCCGACTGCGGATCTTAGGATTTGTTCTCTGGAGAACCCTAACTAACAGTATGCTGCATTGCCTTACCCTCGTGAGTCATGGTTGCTGAATCACCCATTCACAGTGACTTCCAGATACGGAAGCATGCCTTCTCGTCCCCTGCACTTCACATACCTCTTGTCCCCTGCACTTCACGTACCTCTTGTCCTTCTTTATACCATCACTTGGCTACATTCTGAGTGACTGCCTTTCTCAATATTCTCAAGAAGTCGTTTAGCTTTTGCCTAGAAAGTTGCAGAGACAAGCATCTCACTACATTGTAAGATAGCCTAACCTATCTCCCCAAAGTTCTATTAGAAATTGGTTCCTTACAGGATTCCAAAATCTGTTTTCCGGTAACTTTGACCTATTAACTACTTGGATCTACTGGCAACATAAGATAAGTCTAATCCTTCTTTATCATAACAACTCTAAAACTCCTGAAAATAGAAACCATGCCTTTCCTTCAAACTAGAAATACCTCATGTTTCCTCCTATAATATCATGGTTCCTAGTTCTCTTATTTCCCCATTTGCTTTCTTTTAACACAGGTCAATGTGTCTGTGGCCTTTTTAAACAGTGTTGCCCTGAAGTGAGGCCTGTACGGCCTCAGCTATGGTCTGACCAATGCAAAATGAAGAACAACTCTTCTTGTATCTAAAGAATTCTGTACCACTTTGATCATCTCCTCATGGGACTCATCACCTATTTATATATTCCCTGTGACAATTCCACTTCCTGCATATAAGCATCCTCAGTCTCACTGTATGTCCTACACAGATATTCATTCTTCTAAGGGTATTTCAGTCCTCATGGTCACATCTAATAATGATAAACTCTGGCCACCCAGCTTGACCATCCCCTCCCACACTCCTTGCAGTCGTTTGAGGAGATATAATATCAACTGAGGTGAATTTGAAAACTGGCAACATACTTCAGCTGTCTCCACCTAGGTACACAAAATTCTATCTGCAAGTAAGAAAAACTGGCTTTGGTCCCACTGCCTGAATATTTTTATTCAGAGGCTCTGGATCCTTTTGAAATATTTACTTCCACCCAATATTGCTGAGCCAATGAAGGGACACTAAAATGACCCTATTTCTCCCAGCCCTGTTATCACAGAAGCCCTCTGGGTTGATCAATCCCCCTCTCAGAATGGGTGTGTTATCAATCCCTTTTGACCATGACTTGACTGAATGAATTGTTTAATTTTGCTGACAAGAATCAGTAAGTGTTCTGCCCATTGCATTGTAATGAAGTTTCAATTGGACTTTACCACAACCAATCAAATAATTTACAAATAATGTCAAAACTCCTCCCTGCTTTGAAAAATATGTCCAGTTATGGGCAATGCTTTCTGTGTAGTACCCCCAAAAGTGAGAAGTACTAATTTGTTCAGCTATTCAGGGGAAAAAAAGAGCATATGGCAACTTATTTAACTCTTATTTTAGAACAGTTTTAGATTTACAGAAAAATTACAAAGATAGTACGGAGTATTCATATAAACTCCACACCTAGATTCCCCCATTAAAATACCCAATTAGTATGGTGCATTTGTCATAATCAATAAACCAGTATTAATATATTATCATTATTTTTAAATTTTATTTATTTATGGCTGTGTTGGGTCTTCGTTTCTGTGCGAGGACTTTCTCTAGTTGCGGCGAGCAGGGGCCACTCTTCATCGCGGTGCGCGGGCCTCTCACTATCATTGCCTCTCTTGTTGCGGAGCACAGGCTCCAGGCGCACAGGCTCAGTAGTTGTGGCTCACGGGCCTAGTTGCTCTGCGGCATGTGGGATCTTCCCAGACCAGGGCTCGAACCCGTGTCCCCTGCATTGGCAGGCAGATTCTCAACCACTGTGCCACCAGGGAAGCCCCAATATATTATTATTATTTAAAGTCCATACTTTATTCAGATTTCATTAGTTTTTCCCTAATGCCCTTTCTCTGTTCCAGGATCTCATTCAGGATATCACATTCCATTTAGTCATCATCTCTTCTTAAGCTAATGTTGACTATGACAGTTCCTCAGACTTTTCATGTTTTTTATGACCTTGACAGTTTTGATACTTTGTAGAGTATCTCTCAATTGGGATTTATCTGATTTTTTTTTCATAGTTAGACTGGGATTATGGGTTTGGGAAAGGAAGAATACAGGGATAAAGTACCATTCTCATCACACCCTGTCAAGGGTACATGCTACCCACACAACTTATTACTGTTGATGTCGACCTTGATCACCAGGCTGAGGGATCAAATTCATTTCTATTTTAAAAGGACCAAAATTAGGACTACCTCTGAGTTAAACAATATTTTAAAACCTTTGTGCGCAGTACTTAGGGAATGGGGAGTTATGCTTCCCCCTCCCCTTGAGGGCGGAGTATCTGCATAAAGTATTTGTAATTCTTCTAAATGGGGTAGTTGTCTATTCTCTCTCATTTATTTATTCATTCAATCATTCATTTATATGAGCATGGATCATGGATATGTATTTTATAATCAGGGTTATAATCCAATATGTCTTAATTTATTTTGTTGCTCAAATTGTTTTAGTTTTGGCCGTTGGGAGCTATTTTAGTTGACTCTTGTGTCCCTTTGACTTAACCCCATCACTGTGTATGTGTTTGTGTGTGTGTGTTTGAGCATTTCCTTATGTTCTGGCACTGTAAGATACTCTAGGCTCATCTTGTATATTTCCAGCTTTGGTCCTATAATCAGCTATTTCTCCAGGGATCCCTGGTTACTTTTATTGGATAATGGTGTTAAAGACCTTGATTAGTGTTAGGTGTGTTCACTGCTACTGGGGTGTCGTTGCTTCTAGACCCTCTCAATTGACAGAACAAGGAAATATGTATGTATACAAGAAAATCATGTATATATACATTTCTATTACTATTCATTTACTTACCCACCTGTATAGATGCAGATAGTATATTAAGTAATATAAGTTTTAATTGATAAAATATAACTTATTAGGTCAAACTATACAAAATTGCTATTTTGTGTATCAAAAAATGATGTTTTACATGGCTCAATCTGTTAGATACAGAAAAGAGCATAAAACAAAAATGTACAGTTTAACAAATATCCATGTAACCCAGACTCAGTTAAAAAAAGAAAAAAAAGGAGCATTGCCAACACACACTTCCCCACCTTGGACTCTTTCTCCCTAGAAGCAAATCCTCTCCTAATGTTTGAAATGATTATTTTTCTACTTACTTTATACATAAAGGAAGCTTTGACATCTAAGTATGTAGTCCATAAATATACAGTATTTTCTATTTTTACTTTTATGAAAATGGAGTCATAATACATGTAACAGTATGTGTCTGTGAGATTTATCATGTGTTACATGTAGCTTTGGTTTATGTAATAATTTATGGTATGAATGTACAATAGTTGATTTACGCATTTTGCTGTTGATTGATATCTGGTAATATTGTTCTGAATAGAGAATGAAGAAGTAGCATCATTACATTTTGACTGATCTTCAGATTTCTTGTTATCATGAAGCTTCAAATTTATTGCTATTTTAGAAGAACCAAAATGTCTTAAACAATGTCTTAAAAGACATAATCACGAGGAAACCTTCTGATTATAATTTGGCCTCTCAAGTAATTCTGCCTACAGAGAGAAAATTACATGATCCATTACAAGTTTCCCAGTTTCTGTGAGAATTGAACTTCTCATTGTGAATGAAATAAATTGGCATTAGATTTTCATACCTCTGTCCCAGGGGTTTGGTTAATGAGTCCATCTCAAAGAGATGGATCTTCTTTTGGTATATTGATAAAATCAGGTAATAAATTCCAGTTCATGAGTCCTCTTCAGAGGCAAGCCTTCCACAGACAGGCGTACATTGCTCTCCTTCAGCTGTGAATGTGATCAAGCCAGAGCCTGATTTTCCACTTGAACTTGTACAATATCTAACTCCTATACTCCCAACTGTGGGAAAGTTGAATAGCACAAATCAGCAAAAATCCTGGCAAAAGTTTATTAATGTTTTATTTTAATAATACTCTATCTTTCAAGCAATTTCTACTTTCCATAATTTACTCATTCTCTTTTACCTGTCTGAATGATATACTATTGTCTGTGACAGAGGTTTTTTTAAGAGAACGAAATTCAAAATATAGCATTTTAAGAAAGCAGCATTAAAGATTTTAAAGAAAAAGAATAGATAACTGTATTTCTAAAAGCGCTGCATATGTCCAAATACCTTCGGGGGCTGCATTTAATTCAGAGAAAAGTAGGTCAAACCTTCTAAGATCAATTTCTAATCAAATAGCTACTCTGTATTCTTATAATATTTATTTTATAGCTCTTTCAGTAATGTCATTCTATCTTTCTCTCTCAAACAAAATTACATGAGTTTTATGTTAACCACTGTAATATTTTTCATTTCTTGTATGGATTTGTACGGTTAGAATAAAAGCAAAAACAATCTACCTTTAAAATGAATTGTACAGAAGGCTTAAATTTTAATCCTCCCTAAATGCACTTTGATTATTTTTATAACAAATTCAGGGAGATGAAAGAGTGGAAATCTGATTCCCCTTTCTCATATTAGGCACTTCAAATGCATGGATCTTACAGATGTAAACAAAGCTTTATGAGCCCTATCAGATAAGTTCAATATACTCCAAGCATTTAGTCAGTTTCTGAGATAAGTTTATAGTCTCGTTAGAAAGCGACCAAGTTGAAATGAAGGCTGAGAAAGGGAAGACTTGGCTCAGGTGCGGCTGTCGTTCTCCATATATCGCCATCTGCTGGGAACATTGGGCACTGCAATTGTGTACAGGACCACATGAATGAAGTTTAGTGTAGATTGAAGGGGGCAAAAAAATAAAGCTGCGAAGATTAAATTAATTTGAAAATACCAATATATTAAATGAATTACACAATTGAATACTTTGTGTTACATTATTAAATGTTATCTTTTAATAATTTTATTCAGTGGTCATTTAAAAACAGAAAAAGATCATTGTACTTTCCATGAAAGCAGGTGTCATTCCTGGTTGTGCCTATCTTGCAGTCACCAGAAGAGGGCGCCTAGCATAGTTTCCAGTAAACAATAAGTATTCAGTCTTTGTTGAATGATTGAATGGCAGCCACTATATCCAAAAAGTCACTTGTTGACATATAGCCTATGGCACAAAATGATTTCTGTAAAGTGCAATTTGAACAGAAAGCTTTACCTAATTGAAAGCACTCTTAATTTCTACTATCATGCTCTGTAGACTAATTTTGGAGCAAATCCATACAAAATGAATATTACCAGAAATGTAATGGGATTTTATAAATATCTTAACACTATGAAACACTTTGAAATGACTAAATGATTTTCATAAAATAAAAATGATGCAAATATGTGATTGACTGAAGTGTATAAATAGAGAATAAACTGACATATATGAGTTTAGAATTTTTAATATCTAATGTTAGTGCTTTGAATAAGAACAAAGTCAATAAATTCTTCCCCAAGTGCCACAGTCTTTGTAACCCTGGCTCCTAACATAGGGCTTAGGATAGAGTAGACACTCAAGTTTTACTAGTTATTTGAATTTAATTTAGGTACTATATGTAAATGTTCAATGCAAGCAATATGTAGGAAACTATCTATATGCCCTTTCCATCAATAGAATAGACAAGCTTATTGAGAACAGAAAATATGCATTCATTCGTTTTATATATCCAACAGTCTGTTTAGTGCTGGTAAACAGTAGACACTTAATAAATGCTTATAATTCACAGTTAATGAAGGGAGACTACAAAATACTTTGGGAAGTAAATACAGACGGATATTAAGATGGGGCTTGGTAGAAATAATGAGCTCACTTTGGGGTAGAGACTACTGTTATTTTTCTAGAAATTTACCATTTCTCATATCTAACGCTCTTAGAAGATCCAGATCAAATTCAGTGTGATACAATGAAGACTAAAGAAGCTTAGTTTAATCAAGTTCACGCAACCAGGAAGATTTAAGACTCAGGTTCAAGTCAGTCTGCAGTCCTCCCTCCTCCCCCTCCGCCCCTATTGCATCCCTATCCTGTCATTGATATATCCCACCGAAATTCCAGTCACCTCCTACCCAGTGGTTTTGGCAGACACTAAACTCCACAAGTTCTAGTTCTCAGCCAAATGTCTCTTTGTCGTTATAGCGCCTCCCCTCAACAACTAGGTACATGCTAAAAATAGCTAGTAAAAAACATTAGGATAGATGTTGTATAGGCAAGTCCTACAGCAATAAGGCACAATGAACTTTTCTCTTATTCTAGAAATGAATAACTCCATCTCCTTTTATGCAAAATATTTATGGGCTGCTAGAGAAAGAGGTCACACATTCCAAGGGGGTCATTTATTTGCCTTTGCCCTTCAGCATCTTTAGAAACACACCTCAATGCAATGTTACAACATAATGTTTAAAACTGCTCGGGAGTATTCACTGATTTACAGGTCAATGCAAACAACCACCGCGGTTATGCTATGAATTGTGTTCCTCCCCCAAATTCGTATGTTCAAGCCCTCACCCCTAGTACCTCAGAATGTGACTGTATTTGGAGATAGAGCCTTTAAAGGGGTGACAAGGGTTAAATGAGTCACAAGGGTTGGGCCCTAATCCAATATGACTTGGGTCCTTATATTATAAGAAGCAGAAGAAACACAAGGAATCTACTCACTAAGGAGACAGGTCATGTGAGGACACAGAGAGAAACCAAACCTGCAGACACCTAGATCTTGGGCTTCAAGCCCTTAGAACAGTGAGAAGATACATTTCTATGGTTTAAGCCTCCCAGTCTGCGGTATTTTGTGATGGCAGCCCAAGCAACTAATACAACCAGGGAGATTCTAATTTCAGCAGAATCTGTGGCCTTCTGTTACACAGATGATGTGAAGTGTGTGTGTGTGTGTGTGTGTGTGTGTGTGTGTGTGTGTGTGTGTAAGGGTCAGTGATGCCATTGGTTGTTTCATTTCTATTAATCTCTGGAGAGATACTGCTGTGATTAGTATCCATTTTCATGATTTACATATCTTTTATTTATTAACTGAGAATAACTCACATTAATTTTATTACAGCTTACTATAAATGAAACCCTTTAAAAACTCAGGAGTGTTTTTACAAAACTACCATCAGCTGTGAGGTATGTGATAGTCTTGTAAAATGTGCTTGCTAGTGATCTGTCAGTCTGTTTCCTGGCAACTGAATGGCTTCTGGAGCATCAAAAGATGAGGTGGAAGAAAAATAAGCTCTTGTTAAAATGCAATGAAAGCTGAACCTATATTATGGGAAATTTGCATTAATAATTTCTTAGTTACTTAGAAGATCCAGATCAAATTCTGTCAAACTACATCATGCTATCAAATTTAGCCTCTCCCTTTCCAGCACAGTTTCTGAACTTCTATGATCAAAGTTGATCTTCGTTAGTAATGTTCCCTATCTCTTCTTCTATGTCAGTATACTTGTGGTGAGTCCAGGGCTCCAGGCAAAGGTAAGGGTTCTCCTCTCCCAACCACAAGTCTCCTCCCCAACCAGCTTATGCATAATATAATTCTGTGCACCCTGAAGGCACTCAATAAATATGAGAGGAATTTATATCATGCAAGTGTTTTGAACTTGAGCTTCAGTTAACAAGTCCTATGAATGTAGATAAAGTAAACTGAGAAAATTAAGCAATTTTGAAATAACATGATTAAGTGTGGCAGGGAACAGCAGGTGAGGAAAAATCAAGTCTTCTAGGGAAAGTAGAGTCTTGGAGCTTTAACTACCTAAACTGAAGAAAGGAATTGTCCTCTTAACTCCAGTGTATATACAAAGCTTAAAACTATGAAAATTTACACTAGATTGATGGTTTTCTTTTAGTATCCTGATGGAAATTTGTTCATTCCTGTATTGCTGTCGGTGTGAAGTGCTAAATTATAACTGTCATCACTGGTTGGGATGATTAACTTAGCTCATGAGCAGTGTCATAGCGTTAACCAAGGGGGGTGGAGGTTGTTTTTAGCTTGAACCCCAAGGAAAAAGTGACCTTCTTATTCAAAAGGAGCTAAATAAAAGAGATTTTAAAAATCCAAGCTAGAATAAGCAGTGAACTCTCAGAGTGTAGCTGACAAGAGATAGAAACAGGATTGGCTACTCAGATTAGATAAAGTTCTGCAGACTCAAACAAAAATTGAGCCATTTTTCAGGACGACAAGTAGAGCATGCAGCAAGCATCTTACTGAGCATTACAGGAGGAAAACCAGCCGATGAGAACTTGGGACCCACTTTTCACCACATCCGCCAGTGGTGGTTATACCTGGAATAAACCACACCAAAAACTAGAGAGCCTTATTATGAGTGTGATAAGCTAAAATAGCTCTGGCAAAATGTTGTACAAATTCTAATTTGAGGCGCATCTCCTATTGTGACATTATTTTCTTTCTGTGTCTTTTTAAGCTGAGTGCTCTCAGTTGAAGGGTTGCCTGCACTGGCTTCTCTGACGAGTCTTAGAACATTCTTTCTCTCACACACCCCTTAACAGCTGGCTTTTCATAATTTCCCATGGAGAGTTCTATGCTACTGTTGCCTTTATACTCACCACCCTACTAAGAAATAGTTGCAAGTTGAGAACTGTCCTTGGTCAAGTTCAGCTGTCCATTAGCATTTCATCATAGCTGGGCTTTTCTTCTTCATCTTTCCCGCCCCCCCCCCTGGAATGGACAGGAGTTGTCACACTTCTGAAGCAAACCTCAATGATGTGTTTGGTCCTTTTGAAGGAGTCCTTGCTCAGAGATCTCTCTGATATACATGTCTGAACTCAGCATCGATTCCCCTTTTGATCTGCAAACACTGGTGAGAGCAAGTCTTTCTCTGAGCTGCCCTTTACAATACCAAAGATCTACGGTGAGCTCATTCTACCTGGCTGGTGTCAAAGCAGCTATTCATCCAACCAATATTTGAGAGCTAACTATCAGCTAAACACCACACCAAGACATGCATGAAGATTACACAAGGCTATGCTTCACATACAATGAATTCAGAACTTAAAGTTTAAAATTCAGAATTTAGAGACACATAAACAAGTGGAAGAAGTGGTTCCTTCTGCCCGAGGGAGCCAGGTAATGCTTTATGGAGTGTTTGGCTCTTGTTCTAGGTCTTAAAGGATGAAAGAGAATTTTTTTAAAAGCCAAATTTAGCATTTAAACTAACGAGGGGCCCCTCCCTAAGAGCCTGAGGTGAGGTGCAGTGTAAACACATCAGGGTCACATGATGGGGCAGGCTATCTCTAGGAAGGGGAACAGGTGATTTCCCCCAAATGGAATGCTGGACAGACAAAAATTTATATTTACTCTAGAACTAAGGAAGACCTAGGAAACATTGATTTTTTTGTTTCTTTGTTATTTTCTTTAACATGAAATCCAGCCCATGGAAAATCTAACATAAAAAACAAACAAACAAACAAACAAAAAAATCTATCCTTGTTTGAGTAATTCCATTTTCAAATTAGCAACATGCCCCATCAGAAATGTTTCTAAAAATTCTTAAACCAAAAAATAAACAATATTTTAAATACATTTTTTGCAACTTCAGGAAAAAAAAGTAAGCATTGAAATATATTAAGCAAAAGACGTAGCTTTTTTTCCTTAGCAAAACCAAAAAATTACTCTAACAGAGTATATTCCAATTTTTTATTAAAATTTTATTATCATAAAATGTAATTAGGTTACACAGGACTTAGCTTTCTATCAAGTTCTATATACTCTAGAGGTATTTTCATTTATATATGTCTCTTTGCCTACATGTAAGTAAGTGAAATTTAGGTAATCACATTAATAGATAAAATAAAATTTTAGAAAGCTCAAAACGCAGTAATTAGGTTTAAAATTACTTTAAGGAAATATGTCTGAATTTTAATCATTTTTAAAAAATAATTATTCTCTGTATTTAACCATTATGTAATATAAAGAATACTATTTAATTTATTAAAATAGCATGTAATCTACTTTCTTATTAGGGACTATTAATATGTATAAGAGAATTGTTTATAACTAGTATCACATTAGCCTTCTCTGATCTACAAAAAACACCATTGCCTTAGAAGGCATTAAATTACTTCTACATACATGAATATTTTATCTCTAATTAATCAAGGTATTTATTTTTAAATACTTTTAGTCCTTTCCTCAAATATATAACCATTGCAATATAGTAAATATCATAATTTAGACTGTATGGGGTTATCCCATTAATTAAAATTCTATCTATGGCACAAAATAATTATAACTTTAAAATCATCTAAGTAAGTTTCTGTGCCCTAAAGGCTAAATATAACTGAATATATGCAAAATAATTATGGGAGAAAATCTGATATTATGATGATGTACCTCACTCTAAGCAACAAATACTTTCTTGGAAAGTTGTGTGTAAATTGGGCTATATTTGAAAGGGCATATAAGGAAAACTTACAATTGGTTTCTCTATAAAATAATTTTTTTTTTGAGTTTGCAATGTCTTTGTAAAATGAATGTCTTTTTTTTTTTAAGATTTATTTATTTTTGGCTGCATCAGGGTCTTGTGGTGCGCGGGATCTTTTGTTGTGGCGCGGGCTTCTCTCTAGTTGTGGCGTGCAGGTTTTCTCTTCTCTAGTTGTGCCGCGAGGGCTACAGAGCACGTGGGCTTTGTAGTTTGCAGCAGGAGGGCTCTAGTTGAGGTGCACGAGCTCAGTAGTTGTGGCACGCGGGCTTAGTTGCCCCGTGGCATGTGGGATCTTAGTTCCCTGAGCAGGGGTCAAACCCATGTCCCCTGCATTGGAAGGCGGATTCTTTACCACTGGACCACCAGGGAAGTCCCCAAAATGAATGAGTCTTAATTTCTCCTTTTAAATTTCTGAATTTTCTTAAATAAGACATGTGTGAAGTAATGTCATTTCAAAATCATTGAGCACAGGACTGATGCTGGACCCACCAACCTCGGAAAGAACACAGGTTAAGTCTGCCTGTGAGATGGGGCTGGTATTTGTAAATACAGGCAGACGTAGAAACAAGTAGAATGTGATATTTACAGATTCTAAAAAAATTACCAAGCCACAATTTCTCTGGGTTTTTCAAGTCATTTGCCTAGCTACCCCTAACATGTTATAGCTTAGAAAATTACTGTTAGCTTACAGATTTTCTCTAAAAATCAATTTTAAAGATGAGGCATAAGATGCCAGGTAATACCCACATTTTTTTTTTACCATATTTAGCTTTCAACAAAATATGTCCTCATCCTCTGTGTCATAGAGATAGCATTATCTTAGATGCAAGGAAAAACATGAAAATTATTGTGTTGAAAAATTTTAAACTTTTCATTCAGATTAATGAGTTTGATACAGCTGATCCTTAGATGCAGATGTAAGTTTGTTTTGTTAAAACTAATTTGTACTGCATACAACCATGCTTAATATTTCTCCCATTTAAACATAAACTGCTTTTTAGAAATTCTTTTATTTTTGTTCTTATTAGTTATCTATTTTATACATATTAGTGTATATAAGTCAATCCCAATCTCCCAGTTCATCCCACCACCCACCCCCCACTTTCCCCCCTTGGTGTCCACACATTTGTTCTCTACATCTGTGTCTCAATTTCTGCCTTGCAAACCTTGCAAATGGTTCATCTGTACCGTTTTTCTAGATTCCACATATATGCATTAATATACGATATTTGTTTTTCTCTTTCTGACTTACTTCACTCTGTATGACAGCCCCTAGGTCCATCCACGTCTCTACAAATGACCTAGTTTCGTTCCTTTTTATGGCTCAGTAATATTCCATTGTATATATGTATCACATCTTCTTCATCCATTCGTCTATTGATGGACATTTAGGTTGCTTCCATGACCTAGCTATTGTAAATAGTGCTTCAGTGAACATTGGGGTGCACGTGTCTTTTTGAGTTATGGTTTTCTCTGGATATATGCCCAGTAGTGGGATTGCTGGGTCATATGGTAGTTCTATTTTTAGTTTTTCAAGGAACCTCCATACTGTTCTCCATAGTGGCTGTATCAATTTAGATTCCCACCAACAGTGCAAGAGGGTTCCCTTTTCTCCACACCCTCTCCAGAATTTATTGTTTGTAGATTTAGAAATTCTTAGTTTGGACTGAACATGTATGCTTGGTATTTGTGAGATTTTAAAATAATGATATAAATTATAATGGGTTTCTAATTTTTTAAATTCAGTTCAAATACCTAATTGCGAAATAGAAGATTCAGTATTAACACCCTCTTACTTCAAAGAGCCTGTTACCTCTGTGAGCACTTTTTCCAGCTTTATTGAGATATAATTGACATATAACCTTGTATAAGTTTAAGATGTCCAATGTGTTGATTTGATGCACTTATATATTGCAGTGTGATTACCACTGTGGCTCTAGCTAATGCCTCCATCGCTTCTAGGTGAGCATGTTTTTTTTGTTTGTTTGTTTTAACATCTTTATTGGAGTATAATTGCTTTACAATGGTGTGTTAGTTTCTGCTTTATAACAAAGTGAATCAGTTATACATATACGTATGTTCCCATATCTCTTCCCTCTAGGTGAGCATGTTTTTAATGTGTACTGAGGAACACTAGTGCTACAGAATGTAAATAGCTGTTGCAGAAAATGAAGTTCTTATGACCAGTCAAGTTAGGAAACACAGGTTTAGACCAAGATAAAGACATTTCCTTACTCTAGAATCTTTAATATGTTAATTAATATATAATGGGAAGCTCTAAAACAGTGTTAAAGAGAATCTCCCAACTTTGTGAAGAATTCCTTCTTTTTTTTTTTTTTTTTTTTTTTTGGCAAAGGATTTGTTTGTCTTCCCTGTGTTTCTCAGAACAATGGGGACAGTCAGTAAAAATACACTGTAATGCCAGGAAGGACATGGCAGGAATCCTGAGAACACCATCACTGTCAACAGGCACATGTACAATGATTTCACACAGTGCTTGACTTTGATGCAAGGACTCTTCGACTATTAACAGTTTGGAAGCCTTAATCCTGATCTATTTTTGGAATTTTTTACAATATTTGTACCTTTAGATATAATAGTGCCTGGTACATGGTATGTGATAAAGAGATATTTGCTTAGCAAATAACTATAGTCTGAGTCTCTACTCAATCACTTTCTATCCATGTGACACTTTGTCTAATCTCTTTAAACCTTAGATTATTCATATGTAAATGGAAATAATAATAGTACTTTACTGGTCTACTGGGGCTACCATAACAAAATAACATAGACTGGGTGGCTTAAATAACAAAATTTTATCCCACAATTTTTGAGGCTAGAAATCCAAGGTCAAGGTGTCAGCGGGTTGGTTTAATTCTGAGGGTTCTCTTCTTGGCTTGTAGATGGCCATCTTCTCCCTTTGTCTTCACATGTTTGCCTGTCTGTGTGTTGATCATGCATAGAGACACTACTCTCGCTGGATTAGAGCCCACCAAGTGATTTCGTTTTACCTTGATTACCTCTTTAAAGGCCTATCTCCAAATACAGTCACATTCTGATGTATTGCGGGTTTGGACATCAACGTATGATTTAGAGAAACACACGATTCAGCACATAACAAGTACCTACCTCATTGGGTTGCCGTATGCATTAAATAACATTTATATAAAATCCAGCACAAGGTCTGGGATGTAGCAAGAACATATTAAAAGTTAGTTATTTATATTGATTTCTATTGGCCCAGACTGTTTCCGCTTGAAAATATAATGGTCTAAGATTTTCAAACGAAACTCAAGTATTCTTGAAAATAAAATAACAAACTGTAGGAAAAAATATTATAATGTAATTTTGACCATAAAGAAATAGATTTTGAGGGAAAAAAATGTCATAAGATTACCAGATGTGGCAATCATGAACTCATGCTGAAACTAACATGACATTGTAAATCAACTATACTTCAATTAAAAAAAGAGTAAAAAAAATATATATATCTGCTAACCAGACTAATAATTAAAATATGTTGATAGAACTATCATACCCATACTCAGATGAATAACAATAGACTCTATGCTTTTAATTTGAATATAAACAATTACATATTGTATTAATTAAGCTTGTTAAGTAGACTCACTGTCCCCTGCCACATTTGCGTTGTGGTATCAGGACTACTACTCAGAGGCTCTTAACAAGTCTGTACTTTGTAGTCGTTCACGTCAGAAGTCTGTTCTCCCCTACCTAAATGCCTTCTGTTTTCTGACCACAATGCCTTGTTCCTGTTGGGTATTCTCTTATGCTACAGTATTCCCAAGCAGTCATGTCAGTCTTCTATCCTTTTTGCTATCCACAGCTGAATAATTCTCACTTTCAGGATGGCATGATCAAGTAAGACCAATGATGGGCTGGTAAAAGTTTAAAAAGCCAACTTTTGGGGAGGGGTCCTGATTTGTAGAGCTGCTGATTTCTGTGGTGTAATCTGGCTCATTTCCAGCTACCAACGTGATGTCAACTGGCTTACTAAACTCGTGGTAATTTAACAATCTCCTCTGGCCAGGCTGCGCAAGCCAGCTCTGCTATTCCACCAAGAGAGGGCAATATTAGACTTTCCCCCATTTTTCCAGCAGAAACGATTTAGGAGCTGAAGAATTCCAAACAAGCTTAGAACTAGAAGCGTCTTTGATGGTTGCCACACTATCTCTTCTATTTTACAGGTGAAGAAATTTCCATCCAGAGAGGTTAATCGTTACAGTTCCTTGCCCCGAATCTTTATGACTGTTGTCTTTATACCAACGTGGCTTAGCAGACCAGAGTGTGCTCAAATGTTCTTTTTGCACAGTACTGGATTAAAGATCAGCCTTTGACCTGCAGCTACTGTCACTATTTGTCGAGCTTTTGCTGTTTATCACTTAAAATAATGAAATTATGCAATCTTTAAGTTTGCTGGGACTGCAGAGGTTCTCTCTTGTGCAGGGCAGTCCTTTCTACACCCTGTCAGGCATGTGGTCATCCATCTCTTATTTAAAGTACTCTACCTTTTTTGTTATTGGTCAGCTCTAACTGTGAGAAAATTATTTTAAAATAAAAGACAGATAGTAATAACCCAACATTAAAAATGAGACAGCAGAGGATCCAGGAAGCCTAGGTCCAGAAGAAAGTGAGTAATATAACTGGAATTAGAACCCTGAATATAAACCTAAGCTAGTAATCTTTCTCCTATACCATGTAATACCTCCTTGTTCCTGAATGTGATTGAAGAGAGTAAGGTGGGGATTGTGCTATGTAGATTGATTCTACAACATTGATAACTTTTCAAAAGTACAAGACAGTTTTCTATCCACACACACGTATTTGTTTGGTTAACTATAATATGCTGAAAACTTAGGCCACACAGCTTGCAAACAAAGATAAAAGGGGCTCTTCCGTTAAAAAAAAACTTACAATCTAGTTGGAGAAATGACATATGTGAAAAGGTATCTGATGGTAAAAAGCTATAAATAATAAATGCTTATGAATAGTACAGATACAAAATGTTACTAGGGGTCAAAGAAAAAAAAACAATCTTAACTTTGGTGGGTACAAAATGCCCAGAAGATTTGGAATTAGACTTTACAACGTGATCTCAACCTAATTTTCCAGAATTATTGTTTCTTACTTTCCTACACAAATAGCTCAAAGCAAACATATTATCATGTTGAAATGTCTGGCATTTTCCTTTCTCTGGGCATGTACTTATTCTGTATACTCTTCTCCACTCTCCCTACCCTAGAAATTTTCAAAGCTCAGATCTAATTGCATCTCTCAATATTTACCATCACTATTTCACCAGAGGAAGTCATCCCCAAATATTTGAAATGCTATGGTACTTCTTCATAACCTTTCTAGGATAATTTTCCTTTAAACAAAACATTGTATTTGTATATGCAATAGATACTTTTCTTTAAAGTAAAACCTAGGGAGTATCTACATATTTATTATAACGTGGTTACCATTGCTGAAAACATTTTTAAAAATTCCACTTTGGAATTGCCATCAGAGCTCATTTTAAAACCGAAAGAGATTATTTTTATTTTACTGCCAATTGTCATTTAGTTGTTGTTTATTTCTTAATCAGTCATTATTTACAGTCATCTCATTACTTTAGGACTACAGAAGACCATTGTCTTCCTGGATTTAACTTTATCATTTCAACTATTATGAGAGACACAGAGAAGTAATGAGTCACATGAGATGCACTTTTTCTAAAGTAAAATTTGAATAGTATATGATGTAAGATTGCTATGCAGAAGCAAATTACTTTGGTAATGAGGAAACTTATATAACTGCCCAGCATCCATATCTCAATGCAGGTTTTTGTGTTCTCCACCCATCACCCTATATATAAAAACTCCTGTGAAGTGATTCTTTTAAAATGATTTTGAAAATAAAACCAATTCTTTATGCCAGTTTAAACAGAGTCAAGATCTTTAGATTAAAAAACGAAGTGAAATGTTGAAATTGATAGTGAATCAAATCGATGATGTAGATAGGGTACCATATACTTTGTACGGAAACGAGAGATTTGTGAAACTGTTACAGTGAATGCTGCAGCCAGAACAGTAAGCACATAACAAGCGAGAGCTAAAACTGGAAAGAAACTTGAGACTGTGAGTTTTCTTACTTTGACAGAAGTATTATTCAACAGAAAATCCTGGTATTTGTTATTTGAATTACTTTAGATTCATATTTATATATTCATTACAGGTATGAAAGTCATTTCCTATATTTTATGAAGGAAATTATATATCTAGTTCAGTAGTTCTCAACCCCTTTGAGATTAAGAAAACTTTGGCGAATTGATGAAACAGTACTCATCTCAGAAAACTGTTTTTATATACAAACATAATTTTTCGCACAAGTTCAAGATTTTACAGATCCCTGAGGATCACCCATGGGCCCCAAGATAAGAAAAACAGTTATCACTACAATTAAAGTTTATATAGACACAGAGTAAATACCTCGAGAATATCAAGGGGTTTGCTCTAGTTTATATTTCCCATCATGCTTAGCACATCGCTTTGTAGTAGTCTGTGTCCAGGAATATTGCAAAAACTGTAACATCTTTTGAGTCTAATCAAGAGTTATCTATAGGTAATTTCCAGTAAATTTCATTCCTTATATTTAGCTAATATACCAAGGATGATCCTATTAAAATTTATCATTGCTCATATAGTTACAGGTATACAAATAATGGGTTACCCATCGTTTCTTTCTCTTTCAAATGATGAGAACCTCCAATATGAATTCACAACTATAAGATTACGTGAGACAGAGCCCAAATGACATGGTGAGCAGCATGCTATCCTATATTAAGTGGTCGTCACCATTTTTTATCTACTTGACATGCAGTAACAACACATCAAAGTTATTAAGATTAATGGCCTAATGATTAATGCTGGAGTGCACATATGTAATCAGCCTGAATTAAGATTTCTGTGAAGCATGTGGAAAATATCTGAAACACAAATTCACTAGTGTGGTATTTGTACCATTGAATATCTTGCACCTAGTTAAAGTACAAATGAGATCATGTATGTGAAGGTGGTTTACACTGTGATATGAAATGTAAAATAGGGATTTGTAGCATCATTGCTTTCTCACTAATTTAGGGATTTGTACAGAAATGTATAAACAGCAAAATAAAATTCAAAAAAGTTTTAGTAAATTCTTTAAATAAGAAATGGGGAAGATTCATTCATTCATCCAACAAAATTACTCTAATACACATAAAGGAGGGTTCTCTGGTTTCAAGCCCATGATTATAGACAGTGATCTATAGGTTCTTATCGGTAAATTGCTTTCCCATTGCAGTTTTGGGGTCAAGATGTCATCAGAGAACAAGCATGTAACACTTGCTCAGCTGGTAAATGTTTTTAGAAATTCCTTTCATGGCTTACTCATAGAAATTCTTTAGATAGAAAACAAGTGAGTTTTAAAATCTACAGTAATTTGTTTTCATTTGCTAATTGAAGTATTCGCAATTATGCCCCTTGATTGTCTGAAATAGCTGAAGCCAGGTCAAAAAGTTCTAATTTGGATTGAAATAAATTAGTGGAAACCACTTTGAAAACATGGAGACCATGAAACAGACTTACAGTTCTTTCAAAATAGTCTGGAAAATAATAATTGGAATTCACTAGAGAAGATTTTATCACTAGCAAACCCACAGTACCAATGCATTTGCACTGTAAATGTTTCACCAGGTTGAGAATGGAGTAAGTTTCCTTCCTTCTGAAAAAAATAAATAAATAAATAAAGTAACTACGAAATAGCCTTTCGTATAACTGCTTGTCCTAAGTCCCATAATCAGTAATTAGATTCTGGCAGCATTCTTTATCATTTTCAATCTATATAGGATAGACAATTTAACTTGGCATAAGGATGAATATGAATTTTTTAAGCAAAGAAATTAGAAGTGGTTAAAACTATGTTCATATTGGTATGTAAGTCCACTCTAAATGACCTGTGCTTAGATAAGTCTCTCAACCCTTTCTTTCATTTGAAACAGGAAATCATTTGAGGTTTATCCCTGTAGGTTTGAGGTTAACTTTCACCCTGAAGAACTCATCTAAACACATATGTTTTTGAAGACAGTTATTTAGTTACTGCTGCTGGCGGAATACAAAAGAAAAAGAACTCTGAGTTACAGACTTTCTATATAAGAACAAGAAAGGATTCACCTCCAAGAATATTACACACATATTCTTGATTAATATTCTACACTATTCTTATTTCAGCAATTGGAAGGAAATCAACAGGAGGCAGATTTTCCAGTGTTGTAAATAGCTGTGTCCTCTGACAAACCCACGGACTAGCTGGCCACTGTACAGTAACTGGTAGTAATTCCAGCTTCTCATCCTGAAGCAGTGTCATGATTAGGGCCTGAGGTCAGTGCAACCGGTACATAAACCTTTCATCTGAGATCCGGTTCAGTAGCTTCAAGTGCCTATTCAGTCTTCATTCCCTTGAATACCCCACTAACAGCTCAAGGTCATTATTTGAACCCAAAATTAACCCCAGCTGCTCACCCACCCTTTATCCCACTCTCCTTTTTATCAATTACTCCGTTTCATCATCAACTTCAACTTCTTTCCAATATTTGGCTTGAAATATTAATTTTCTCTTTCATCTCCCTCATTAACCATCTTTAACTAGCGGTAAAACCCTGTCAGTTCTTCTTTTGAAATATTTTAAAAATTTGATTCCCCTCCTATTGTTTATTACAATGACATTCATAACCTCACTGATAATCCTAACAGCCAACTAACTAGTCGCCCTGACTCTGGTGTCTCCCTTTACAATCCAACAAAAAAAATGACTTCATCTTTCTTATTATTCAAGTGGTGGAATTGCAGCCCATTGTAGCCATTAATTTTGCCCCACACAGATCATGAGCACATCTAAGTTTTAAACACAAATTTGTTTTCTTCAAGCACAGACTTAGGAGGCAGTAAGTATAAGTGGAAATGTTCTCTCCTTCCAGAACGATTGTATCACCTTGTTTTTTAAAAACTTAGGAGTAATCCTAAACTCTTTTTTCTCCATCCCCTCACCTTAACTCAATCCCCAATCCTCTTCCTAAATATCCTCAAAATTAACCTCTCCTTCCTAAACCCTCTCAGCTACGTTAGATCAAACTGCCCTCTTTCCTTCTTGAACAGTTAAAGTAGATTTCAGTCTCCCCTCTCAACTTTTGCCTCATTTGCAGCCTCTCCTAATCCATCCTTCGCATTACTATCAGAATTATTGTTCTAGAATATAAATCTGATTATGTTTTCTTACAAAAGTTCCTTCAATAAGTCACCATCACCTATATCAATGTCTCAAAGCATAGCCAAAGGTCACCTGCATCTGAAGAATTAGGGGGTTTTGTTCAAAACATAGATTCTCAAATCCTGCTTCAGATTACTGGACCAGAATTTTTGAAAGACTCTGAAATAATAATATTACATCCCATTTGCCTTCAGGTTAACATCTAACTCACATGCTACAATGATATTGTTCCTGTCTACCTTCTAATTTTATATCCTCCTGCACCTTCAACCTATACTTGTATCATAGCCCTTAAGAATTGCTTGTGTCCCCTTAAAAGTTTGTGATCTTTCATACATCTGAATTTTCAAGCATAACGTTTCTTCTGTCTGGGCTACCCTTTGCCACCATATCTGTATAATAAATATCAGTCATCCCTCAAGACTCAGTGGAAGCAGCATCTTTACCTGGGAAGATTTTACTGTCCTCAATTCCCTGTTTCAATTTGGTAAGTCACTTCTTGCTTATCTGATAGTCCCTACAACACCACTTGGCCATTATTTGCTTACATACTTGTTTCGTTTAGAGGACCGTGAGCTTCTTAAGAACTACTAATATATCGTACATAAGCTTATATTTTTAATACCTAACACAGTGCTCAAGAAACATTTGTTAAAGGGATTAATTGAGTAAATAAATAAGTGAAGGGCTTCCCTGGTGGCGCAGTGGTTGAGAGTCCGCCTGCCGATGCAGGGGACACGGGTTCGTGCCCCGGTCCGGGAATATCTCACATGCCGCGGAGCGGCTGGGCCCGTGAGCCATGGCTGCTGAGCCTGCGCGTCTGGAGCCTGTGCTCCGCAACGGGAGAGGCCACAACAGTGAGAGGCCTGCATACTGCAAAAATAAAAAATAAATAAAAAATAAATAAAATTAAAAAGTGAAGGAGGAAGGGAAGATGAGAGTATGTTGGGGACCTTACCTATTTCAGGTAAGACCCGAAATAGTGTCTTACCAAAATATCCACTGCAAATTTTATTGTATGGTATTTAAATTGAGCAGTAAATATCCATGTAATTCAGGACTATCAAACTCACAATTCTTTTTTATTCTCTCCCCAATTTCTTTTTTCCCATCTGCCAGTCTGGTGTAATTACAATTTCTACCTTGGGGTAGTGAAAATTAATTGGCTTGCAAATAATGATAAATTAGTCAATGTTCATAAAATGCTCTCTGGATGAAAAGCACTCCATCACCTCTAAGCATTTTTTATTTATTATAAAATAAACTGATGCATTATCAATACTTAGGCCACACTTGTGATTTATGCCCTAAATACAATGAAGCTTTTTCTCTATCTAGTTCTAAAATCCAGTCTACCTTTCATTCTGGTATGTAGAGCCTTACATCACTGTCACTGTGGGAAGACATATGATGAAATTAGATACCATTTTGCAAAGTCTGAAACAATATTGTGGATAGGAGAATTTATAACACTCAGTATATTCTGGTTCTAATTCTGACTGTGATGCTCAGGTTTAAATTTCACCCACAATCTTGGAAGGCCTAGGGCTGGTTGGGTTGTTTACAGCTAGTTTGGGAAGTATGTTACCTCACACTCAGGATATCCCAGGAGACATAGAAACCCACAGGTCCTGGCAAACAAAAAACCATGCAAAAGTGGCAATTAGGGTTTATAGAAGATCCTTTTTCTGAAGAGGACCAGAAGTACATTTCAAACAAGCCCACATTCAACGGATTCATGACTATATATATATATATATATGGAAAAGCCACTGCTACTTTTAGGAGTAAAAGGTTAAATATCTGGAAAGCATGCCACAGCATCCATTGCAACCTGGCTCTGGAACTTCTTGTCTTTGTGTTCAATGTTCAAGCCTGCTCCTTCCGCTTGGTTTCCTTGTTTTGATCTTACATACTTTCTTGACACTGGTTTGGTTCCTTCCTCTGGTTCTTCCTTCTCTTTGCTATTCTAGATCACAAGATATACTTGCCCAAGGGTGAGCTAGAATAATATGACTAGGATTAAGACAAAAAAAGAATTGAGGCAGAGTTGTCAATCCTACCACAAAGTAATTCCTCCACATTCTACTTCTAAGAATGATTATGCATAATTAAGTCGAGGGCATGTGATTTTCCTGTCTCTGTATACCTGCCCTTCTGTTTTTCTTCACTCTCTCTCTACAACAACAGCATCTCAACTTCTAGATCTTTGCTGGAGTTCTTACTTTCCTGATGATATCCTTCTCCTATATGTATATCTAAATGCAATGTCAAGCTTGAGTTATATCTCTGCCTCAATTATTTCTCCAGCATTCTTACCTTCTTCAGACTCTTAGCATACATCTGCATCACTTATTGAGTATTTAGTAATAACCTTTGCCTTTGCCATTTTAATACTAATTGCTGTTTATGTTACTAGCCATGAATTTCTTGTACTTTTTCAATATCAATGCCTAGCATAATATCTTGCCATTGCAGGTTTTTTTTCATTGGTTGGTTGGTTTTTTTTTTTTTTTAAGTTTCTTAATGTTGTCGATTCTGTTCTCTTACTCCTGTCAGGAACCATCAAATATATTGTTTTCTGTAAAAGAAATGCATAATCATTTGCTTTATATTTATACTTCTGGGCTTCCCTGGTGGCACAGTGGTTGAGAGTCCGCCTGCCGATGCAGGGGACACGGGTTCGTGCCCCGGTCCGGGAATATCTCACATGCCACGGAGCGGCTGGGCCCGTGAGCCATGGCCGCTGAGCCTGCGCGTCCGGAGCCTGTGCTCCACAACGGGAGAGGCCACAGCAGTGAGAGGCCCGCGTACAACAAAAAAAAAAAAAAAAAAAAAAAGAAAAAGAATTATATTTCTCCAGCTCTACTGAAAAATAATTGACGTATAACATGTAAGTTTAAGGTGTACAGTGTGATGATTTGATACACATATATGTTGTGAAACACCACAATAACATTGGTCAACACCTCTATCACCTCACATAATTACCATTTCTTTGGTGTGTGTTTATAGCATTTAAGATCTACAGTCTTAGCAACTTTCAAGTATATTATACAGTATTATTAACTAAAGTCAGCATGCCTTATTCATCTTAGAACTTATTCATCTTATAGCTGGAGGGTCTACACCTTGACCAACATCGCTCCAATTCCTCCACCAGCTCAGTCCCTGGCAACCACCATTCTACTTTCTATTTCTATGGTTTCTGCTTTCTTAGATTCCACATATAAAAGAGGACATACGCTATTTTTCTTCCTCTGTTTGACTTGTTTGCTTAGCATAATGCCCTCAAGGTCTAATCATGTTGTCACAAACGGCAAGATTTCCTTCTCTCTTATGGCTGAATAATATTCCATTGTGTGTATGTGTGTGTGCGTGTATATATATATATATATATACACGCACACACACATAGTACATCTTCTTTATTCATTCATCCGTGACAGACACTTAGGTTGTTTCCATGTCTTAGCTATTTTGAATAATGCTGCAATGAACGTGGTGGTGTAGATATCTCTTTAAATAGTGATTTCATTTCCTCAGTATGTATACCCACAGGTGGGACTGCTGGATCATATAGTAGTTCTATTTTTAGTTTTTGGAGGAAACGCCATACTCTTTTTTCATAGTGAACGTAGCAGTTTACATTCCCACCAACAGTGCACAAGGGTTCCCGTTTCTCCACACCCTCACCAACACTTATTATGTTTGTTCTTTTTGGTGATAACATTGTAACAGGTGTACAGTGATAGCTCATTTGGGGTTTGATTTGCATTTCCTTGACAATTAGTGATGTCAAACATCTTTTCATGGCTATTTGTATGTCTTCCTTGGAAAAATGTCTGCTCAAAACCTCTGCCCATTTTTCATCAGATTGTTTTTCTGCTACGGAGTTGTACAAATTCCTTATATATTTTGAAGATTAACCCCTTATCAAATAGATGATTTACAAGTATTTTCTCCAATTCTATAGGTTATCTTTTCATTTTGTTGACTATTTCTTTTGCTGTGCATTCACTTTGTAGTTTGTTGCAGCCTCACTTGATTTTGCTTTGTTGCTTATCAAAGAAGTCATTGCCAAGACCAATGTCAAGGTATTTTTCCTTGTGTTTTGTTATAGGAGTTTTATGGTTTTAGGTTTTACATTTAAGTCTTTCATCCGTTTCCAGTTAATTTTTTGTGAATGATGAAAGATAGGAGTCCAATTTCATTCTTTTGCCTGTGAATATTCAGTTTTACTAACACCAATTATCAACTTTCCCCATCGAATATTCTTGGCCCCCATGTCAACTATTAGTTGACCATATAGTTGACCATATATTCATGGTTTTATTTCTAGGCTATTGATTCTGTTCCATTGGTCTGTGTGATTGTTTTTATATCAATACCATACTATAGCTTTGTAATAAAGATTGAAATCAGGAAGTGTGTGCCTCCTGCTTTGTTTCTCCTTCTCAGGATTGCTTTGGCTATTTGGGATCTTTTGTGGTTTCATACAAATTTTGGTAATGTTTTCTTCTATTTCTGTGAAAATTTTTGCTGAAATTTTGATAGGGATTGCATTGGATCTCTAGATGCCTTTGGGCAGTATGAGCATTTTAACAATATTAATTCCTCCAATCCATGAACACAGGATACTTTTCATTTATTTGTGCCTTCTTCAGTTTCTTTCATCAGTGTCTTAAAGTTTTGAATGTACAGGTCTTTCACCTCCTTGGTTAAATTTATTCCTAAGTATTTTATTATTTTTAATGCTATTGTAAATGGGATGGTTTTCTTTATTTCTTTTTCAGATAGAAAATTTATTATTAGAGTATAGAAATGCAACTGATTTTTGTATGTTGATTTCATAACCTGCAACTTTACTGAATTTGTTTATTAGTTGTGACAGGGTTTTCTTGTGGAATCTTTAGAGTGTTACTCTATATAAGATCATAGTGTCTGCAGACAGACAATTTTACTTTTTCCTTTCTGATGTGGTTGCCACTTATTTCTCTTTCTTGCCAAATATCTTTGACTAAGACTTCCAGGATTATGTTGAATAGGAGTTAGATAGTCAGGACCCTTCTCTTGTTTATAAACTTAGAGGAAAAAAAAATATATTTTTAATTGTTATATCCACCTGATGAATTGATCCTTTATCATTATGTAATGACCTTCATTGTCTCTTTTTACAGTTTTTGACTTCAAGTCTACTTTGTCTGATATGATATAATATAGCTACCCCTGTTCTCTTTCGGTTTACATTTGTGTGGAATACTTTTTTCCTCTCCTGCACTTTGAGTCAGTGAGAGTCCTTAAAGCTGAAGTGAATCTCTTGTAAGCAGAATATAATTGGGTCTTGTCTTTTAACATGTTCAGCCACTCTATGCCTTTTGACTGAAGAATTTAATCCATCTACATTTAAAGTAATTATTGATAGGTAAGGACTTATTAATGTCACCTTATTAATTCTTTCCTGGCTGTCTTATAGTTCCCTTGTTTCTTTCTTCTTTTCTTGCTGTCTTTCTTTGTGAACTGATGATTTTCCATGGTAGTACACTTGGCTATTGCAGGTTTTAGTGGAAGCTGTTCATCTCTCATTTCATTTAGTTTGCTTGTTCCTTATTTGAGTTTTTGTTCAAGTATCACCTTTCACAAAGAGACACTCCCTGACCACCCATCCAAAGTAACTCCAAACACAGCCAGCTATTCCACCATAATTCTCAATTCCTTTATCATGAGACCTCTTCCACATAGCCCCTTGCCTCCCCACTATAGTACTCCCAATGTCAATTAATGTACATAGTATATAATAAATGCAATAAATATTTATTGAATGGATGAAATCACCCATTAACTAATATTTATCTACTATTCTGTGTGATGCAGTGTTATTTGCTGAGAATATAGTGGGGGGTACAATCATCATCCCTGCCCTCATGTAGATTATGCTCCAATAATTAAAACAAACATTTATCAAGAGTCACACAAATAAATATATGAAGCGTATACATTATTTCTGATGTTGCAACTGGCACCTAGATGATGCTTCCGTGCACCTATGAATCACTCAGGTTTACCAGTAAACAGAATCTAATTCCAATGATTCAAAAGATTTTAAAGAAAGGAAAACTTATAGAGGCATGGACAGTACTAAGGGAATGGACAGAGAATTTGTGGTGCTCAGAGACCAAGAGAAGAAAGCCACTGCTACCTTTAGAAGAAAAAGGTTAAGGAGAAGAAATAATATAATTGGAACCCAGTGAGTACTGAAGCCATGGAAAGGGACCACACAACAGGTGTGGTAATCAAGAAGAGATGGCAGCCACTGCCAGAAATACAACCAAATGAGGTTCAAGGTCAGGAAAATGTATCCCAATGTCTCTCATCCTCTCTCTCCTCTGATCTGCTCATATATACCACTGGCCAAATCCAATTGGAATCCACGTGGCAATAAAGTATGGGTGTTAAGTCCCTAGCTGTCAACCTTCTGGGGCACAGGGTAAAGCAGGGAAAGGTGGAGATTGGATTTGGGGTGAGTATGTTGAGGGATGGAGGGTAGAAGGGCATCAGGAACAGAGAATGGCCAGGAAGGCTTAGAGGGGCTAGAAACTAGAAACTTCTCTTCCTCAGATACTTCAAGGTGAGATAATTTACTAATTATGATTCTGTGGAAAGGGTAGTAAACTAGTCCCAAAATAATAATTATGTGAAGTGATCAATTTCATTAAAATTTTTTATTATGTAAGTTCTAGGTATACAGTATTATAGTTCAATATCTATATACATTACAGTAATCACCACCACAAATCTAGTTTCCATCCATCACCATACAGTTGACCCCCTTCCTTCATTTTTCCCACCCCTCAAACCCCCATTCCCTTTGGTAGCCATTAATTGTTCGCTGCACCTACGAGTTTGTTTTTGTTTTACTTCGTTTGTTCGCTGGTTTGGTTTGGTTTGGTTTGGTTTTAGATGCCACTTAGGAGTGGAATCACATGGTATTTGTCTTTCTGCATATGACTGTTTCACTTAGCATAATACCCTCAAGGTCCATCCATGTTGTCATAAATTGCAGAATTACATTTTTTATGGCTGAATTGTGTTCCATTGTACATATATATCACATCTTCTTTATCTATTCATCTGTCAATGGATTCTTAAGTTGCTCTCATATCAGAGTGATCAATTTTAAAACTAGCTAATAAAAAGTCATTTTTTAAATCCTGAATTATCACTTAAATAAGGGTTACTATGTTACATACATTTTGCCAAGTATCTGCATTCTTGACAGCTTACCGTAGCAGGAGTTTTCGTTCTTCCTCTAACCTGCTGTGTCAGTTTTGAAGCTGTTGTCTCTCAGCTCTAAGCCTTCCCATCTATACTCTACTGTGTGACACTACAGCTGAGACAAAGTACATGTTTCTTTTCTCAGCTGCTAAGTTCTGCCATCGGGATGAGACTAGAAGGCAGGTGGAGGGAGAGGGAACCAGTGGATGCTCCCTGTTCTTATCAGCGTCGCCCCAGCAGCAGCTGGTTGTTCCAGGAGCAGTTGGTTCCAGTTTCCAACCTTCTTCTCACACCCGGAACCAGCCTCCTTGGGACCTCTCTGGTGTACCAGCACCAGATGAGCTGTAGACTCTGAGTCCCAGCTTCACTGAGTGCCTTCTCCAAGCTTCTAGATCCTAATGGTCTCAACTTTTTCACTTTGTTTCCAACCCTGAGGATGGTAATTGCTGTCTGTGTTTACTATCTCTGTGCTGTCTTAGTGCCCCCATTTCACTTTTTCAGCTCTCTCATACCTGTTTAGCCAATTCCCTGTGTTCAGGTATTTGTTAAAATAACTGGTGTGGTTTACGTTTTCCTGACTAGACCTAGACAGATACAGTCTTTCTCACTGTGCCATTATCCCCATCCTTCTTTCCTAACCCAACCCAATCCATTTTTGAAAGAGTGGAGTAGTTATCCTCATAGCCATAAATATATTGCTTCATATAGCCTGAGATAGAATCTCAATGATTCCAGAAATAGATCAGATTTATTTGTGCATCTTCTATGTGTCAGACGCTGTGCTTAGCGTGGTAGAAAGTATCTCTGTGTCATCATAAACCTGCAATCTGTTAAGGAAGACAAATTTTACAGATGTAGGGGGAAAACCTACCATAAATGCAAGGCATGTATATCCATGATATGTGAAATTTGGAGAAAGAAGGGATTAGGTGAGGATTTAATAGTTAAAAACCACATCATGAAGGAGCTGGGACTTGACCTCTCTCCAATGATGGGAAGAAGGTAATCAAAATATCGAAAGACCAGTGCATATTATAAGCAGGAGGATAATTTGGATGGATGCAATATGTGTGGGTTTTATTTTCATTCATGCATCCACTCCACTCATATATTAAATTTATTCCACGTGTATTTTTATAGACCTTCTTTATGCCAGGCCCTCTGAGATCAATGGGAGATCCTGAGATATGTTGGTGGAGCAGAATAGACACACCTCTGTCCCTGAGAGGCTCATATGTTAATAGGAGAAATGGAGTTTGTCAAATAATCACACTACAAATGTATAATTGTCATTGTGCTGTCCTGTAAAAAAAGATTCATGGGCCTTTGGGAAGATATAATAGAGGAAACTAGGCAAAGTGAGGAAGGAATAGCTTTCCAGGTCTAGCAGTTGGCATGTGCAAAGATCTACAGGGAGAAGGAATAAGGTGGGTACAGGTGCCTGGAAGGAGGTGTAGGTGCCTGGATGGAGGAGGGGGCGGGGGAGCATGGGTTCTATGGAATGATATCCATTGCCATCTTACCAGGTGCAAAATTAGAAGCATTGCAAATCAATAGGTACAGGAGACCAATAATAAAACAGTAAGGACACTCCAGAGTCACCTGCAATTTATGTAAATTGCAGCCCTTGGTCAGAGTTGCAGCCCCAGGAAATAACATTCCAGGCCACAAGCTGAGAGTGGAGGACTTGAGTCCTCACCCCAGTGTGCTTTAGCAGAATCATGCTCACCGATGATTCCACAGGGGAGAAAGAAACGGGAGGGTTATCTGATGTGGAAACGAAGGACTAGCTCTCTCAAGCAGTGCGTTTTAATTTCACATGCACAGAGGAAAGCCTGCTAGCATCCTCTGCTAACCTAACCTGTTGGTCTCCAAAATGCATGAGTTGATTACAAGCGCAGATGACTTGGTTATAGAAAACAGTTTCGGCATTTGGCATAATTAATGTAAATATTGCCTGCAATAGAAAAGTAATCTAACACCTTCTTTATTTAAAAGATGTTTAATTAATGTCAAGTAGTGTAATGAGTGGTAATCTCCCCCTGCTTGCCTTCATCATCCTGTGTGTAGATGCTCCCTGCTGCCTTGTTTCCCTGCAGACTTAAGAATCTAAACACATAGAAGGGAATTTACGCTTTATTTCTAAAGCTTTCTCTTTTCTTTCCTTCAGAGATAGCGCCTTTCTTTCAGTAGGAGAAACTATTCCCAAAGCCTCTTGAAAATTCTTTTCTTGTAGACAAGTTCTGTGTCTTACACTCTTTGCAATGACCTACACAGTCTCACTCCAAGTTGGTAAGCCCAACCGTTGGGAGCAGAAATGTAGGTCATCCTTACTGGCCACTGCCTAACAACTGGGCACCTTCCTCCTCTCACTCTGCCTTCACATTGACTCCACGGGGATCCTAAACAAGACAAGAAGCTGGTTGAGGTGTGAAAAGCAAATGTCAGGAAAACAGAGGGAATTGTATGAGGCTTACAAAATAGCCAGGAGGGATTTTTCTGGTGAGCCATCTTCCTTTGGAGGGAAATGGCCTGCCCACTTAGCATCTGTGATTTAATATTATTAGCTAAGGGGCTGGTCACTGAAAAATCCATCTCTCAGTCTAGTAAGCATTTGCATCTTAATTTATAATTTCTAAAGCAAGACATGTTCATTTTCTTGGTGATCTCCTTCACAGTTGTTTTAGACTTGGAGCAATAAAGAGGTCTTAGAGGTTTTAGGGGTAGGGTCTTCAAATAAGATTTCTTCAATCTCTTGGCTGATGGTTGAATAGTACCATAGAAGAAATGTTCCATTGTTATTTTCTAATTTCTCGGAGTATCTAGGAAAATAGATAATTAAGTATCTATATTTAAGTATCTATATAGATACTTAAATAGATACTTAAATAGTTAAGGTGGTTACCAGGTAACATGACATCAACAGGATAAAATGATTGAATGTCCAAGAGCTTGTTACTCACCACAGCTCTTTTAAGGATTTGGAGCATCTTATCCACCTGGGATTTACAGGTTGCAGATTCTCTATCTTGCTTGAGTAATGTTGTTTGAAACCACAGTTTCCATGAAACAGAGACCTGGGCAAACACTAAAATCCCTTTAAATCAGAGGCCTTCACTTCCAGAGTCCTTAACCTCGTGAGGTTATTTCCAAACGATCCAAACCTGAAATGACTCGATGTGTCCCTTGTTAAGCAGTGTCAGTGCTTCAAGGGTTACCTGCTGTTTCGAAGATGTAACATTTCTTCATACTTAAACATGAAGAAAAACACTGGCACCAAAAAGTACCTTTCTTATAGTAAAGTTTCATGTTGGCATAAAAATACTTTGCTTTGTTTAAAAGTCATTTACTTACTCCAAATCAAAATATATTCATAATTTATAGGAGGCTTTTTTACTTAAAAACATGAAGCTAATCCTGATTTAGTCTAAATATAATTTAAGAACATTTACACTTTAAAATGTATATCTGTGGTTGTGAAATTTGCTTGCTATTTTTATAGAGGACTCGTGTCTGATTTAAAACCAAAACATTGCAAAGGAGTGGATCAAAGCTGGAGAGGTTTTTTTAATCGCTTCTGTAAAAAGCTCCCTAGGCTCTGAAAAAAAAAAAAAAAAAAAAAAAATTTAAGTATTCGTAGTATATTTTCTATAATATGAAATCTTTCATGGATGAAGCAGAAATCCAGACGTACCTGCTCACCTGTCAGACCAAACTGGGGAAAGAAACACCCCAGGTCTCCCACCAGAGATCAGCCTAAGAAATTGCCGAAGTTGGTTCCTCCATGTCTTACTCTACCCTTTCACTTTTGATACCTTCGTGCTGATTGAACTCCTTTCTCCCTAGAGACCCCTCAACTGCTTCCGGTTATTCAGAGGCTGCTGCTGGAACAAAGGGGGATTGTTTTCCCCAGACCTCTACCTCCCCTTGCTGGAAGCATCCCTTCCCCATCCCCCCTCCCTCTGCGCGCTGTGCTTTACAACTAGAACAAAGAGTTAGTACTTACACTAGGTAACATGTCTCCTGGGCCAACTCCCCAATATGTTCCATCTCCTATTTACCAGTTAGAATCCAGTATCTCTCAAACATCACTGAGAAGTGACTCTAATGGAAATCATTCCAGGGCCCTTTGGTCAATGGCTGGGACAGATAGTACTTGGAGCATAAAGACAGCTGCCTTGCCAGCTCTGTGTAATGCTTTTCCTCCCTTTAATTCATCTCCCCACGCCACCACCACCAATAAAGCTCCAGAGGACTTTCTCCATGGATTTATGACAACTGCTTGCCTGACAGAAAGGTCAAGAATCAGTTCATCACCCGGTGGAGAGCACCAGTACACTCCTGACAGTGTGCTAGGCACCTTGGGAACATAGAAAGAAGTGAAGGCTTCTTCTAGGGGTTGTAAAACAAGAATCCTCATCCCCGATGATAACGAGAGAACAAGATGGGCCAGCAGGCGCTCCTGGGGGTCCTTGTAATAGAGGCTGAAGGAGTTAGAGAACACAAGCAACAGTGCGTGAGGGGATGCAGAAGGACATGGGACGCGCTTAAAGCCTCACAAGGTAAAATTATTTAGATGGGTAGTTAGCAAGCAGCCCTACTGGGGTGCTCAGAGAATAAATGTGTGATTTTTTTAAGCCAGAATAGTAACCAAAAATGTCACAGTAAAGTTAGGACGGGTCAGTCACCCTGGGATTGCTGGGTTTGGCAGTCTCCTAGAGACAGAGGTGCACAGCAATTGGCTCCGATAATCCTGGGAGAATAGCCTAAATAAGACATGAGTTTTGAGAATTTTTTTAAAGCTATGCCATACCTAGAGAGTTAGTCACAGGAGAGGAAGAGAAACTGGGGGTTCTAGTTCTGGAGAGCTTTGGGCACTGGTACCTCACCCAGAACAGCTCTCCTGGGGCTAATCCTACCCATGACCCAATTCCAAAGGCACTTGCACAAACTGGTTGGCTTAAAACAGTAGAAATGTATTCTCTCACAGCTTTGGAGGCTAGATTTCTGAAATCAAAGAGCCAGCAGGGTTGGCTCCTTCTGAGACCTCTGAGGGAGAATCTGTTCCATGCCCCTCTCCTAGCTTCTGGAGGTTATTAGCAATCCTTGGTATTCCTTGACTCCAACCTCTGCCTCTGTCATCTCATGGTTGTCTTCTCCCTGTGTTTCTCTGTACCTTCACAGGGCATTCTCCTCTCTATGGTTCTCTCTCTTCTTTTTTTTTTTTTTTTTTTTTTTTTGCGGTACGCGGGCCTCTCACGGCTGTGGCCTCTCTCGTTGCGGAGCACAAGCTCCGGATGCATGGGCTCAGTGGCCATGGCTCATGGGCCCAGCCGCTCCGCGGCACGTGGGATCTTCCCGGACCGGGGCACGAACCTGTGTCCCCTGCATCGGCAGGCGGACTCTCAACCACTGCGCCGCCAGGGAAGCCCTCTCTCCTCTTCTTATAAGAACATTAGTTATATTGAAATAAGGGTCTATCGTACCTACTCCAGTATAATCTCATCTTAACTAATTAAGATGACATCTATAATGACACTGTTTCCAAATAAGAGAGCCTTCTGAAATAATGAGGGTTAGATCTTCAACATATCTTTTTGGAGGATCCAATTCAACCCATAACAGTATGTAACTTGAACAATGCCAATAACTCAGGCCTTTTAGGCATGATGGCCCCTCAACTATGTGCGATAATGGGAAATTGCTCTTCCAAAAAGAACCATATAGGCAGCAGCTGGAGCAGAGAAATGTCTTTATTGCTAAACTATAGACATGAACTTTGAAAACAGATTTGTGATATAGGTGGGTTCTTCATACTCCCATAGCCTCTGTCTTTGCCCAGAAAACTCACTTGTTGCAAGGATGCTTATGTGCAATTAGTGATTCTGCAGTCATATCCATCAGATCATCATCTGTATAAGTAAGATCAACTCAACCTCCCATACATCCTGCATTCGAAGGGGCAAAGGATTGGAAAATCTTTAACATAAGCGTTCTGGTCACTTTGGCTTGGAACCCACCTCTCAAGCCTTAGCTACTCTATTGTGGCAGATTCATGGTGTTAGTGGACACATTTTTTATGTCTTTCTGTGTCTATGCCCATTAGTATATACTATGATGCTGAGCTTGGCCAAGTCACTTGCTTTGGCCAATGGAATAAATGCGATTCAAGTTAAGTTTTGAAAAATTCCTTCCACATTTCTGCTCTTTCTCTCTTCATCTGCCTCTTCTGCCTTTGCCTTGCTAACACGTCAACATGCTCAGGCTAGGTTGCTGGAGGATGAGACACATTAAGCAAAGCCTAGTCATTTGTCTTAGGTGAGACCCTAGACAAGTAAGAGAGCCCAGTCAATGTCAACAGAGTCACCTAGCCAACCTACAGCTAACCAAAGATACATAGGTAAGCCTTAGAGTGCCCCGCTCAGCAGAATCAACTTACCCATAAATTTGAGAGTAATAATAAATCATTATTGCTTTAATCTACTAAGTTTGGCGGGTGTTTGTTAGTATTATCGTGGCAACACATAATTGATACATGCAACAATCAATGCTACTCTAATACCCATGACCTCTACTATAGCTACAGAATATGGTCAGCAACCATGCTTCAAACAAAACTTATGACATTTTAGTGCAAGTGTTCATAATAGGAAGGGTAAATTTGGGGAGAGAATAAACTCTATTTCTGCATTTCTTGCAGAGATCAGGTCTTCTTCCTGTAACTCTAGTCCCTTTGTTCCAGTCCCTGGAACAAATCAGATTCTCAATAAACATTTTTGGATTAATGATTGAATGATTTTTCCATGTAGCATCTCAGAAGAAAATTGAAACTGCAACAGGAAAATCATGATGTCTTATACATCTTAGGTTTCCCAATTTTGTAATTACAGTGGTGACCATGTAGTAAGAACTCAATAAATAGCACTTGCTTATTTGTTAATTGACTGATAAGACTCAGCCACTATCAATTATCCTTGAGGAATGAACCAAGAAACAGAATTAAACTTCATTAAGAAAGATTTCATTTAGCCCATAAGAAGACCTTTGTGACATTCAAGGTTCCTAAACACTAGGGAAGGATATTTTATTGCTTCTCTAGAGAACTGATGCCTCTTATGTGACTTACAGGGAGAGCACTTTTCCACATAGGATGTATAGTATAATCCACAGTCATGGAATTGGCCAATTATCATTCATCATCCTTTCTTTTTTTATAATTCTACATCCATGTGTCAACTTCAAGTTCTTAAGACAAAAAGGGCATCCCAAATTATATGCTATTTTATTTAATAAAATATTTGAAAAAAAGTATTCCAGATATAAGGGAGTAGTATTTTATGAAATAACACTAAAACAAAAGTACTAACAGGAGCCACCCATTCACTAAACATTGAGGAGCCTTCATGATATCCAAGCACTGTGCTTGGGGCTGGACAAACCACGTATAAGCTCTAATTTTGACTCTTGGGTGGAGGAACAGGCAAATAACTATTTATGACAATGTGATGCTATAAGGGGCATATATATGGTGACAGAAATGAGGGAGTGACTAATTCTGCATGAAAAAGGAAAGGCTTCAGAGTGGTGTCAATATTTGAGCTGAAAGTAAGCAAAAATTCACCAAATACAAAAGGAGGGGAAGAACATCAGGCAAAGAGAACAGACTGCGGTCACAGTGAGTAGCTTAGTCTGATGCTGCATGGACTACATGAGATCAGTGTCAGGAGATGAGGCTACAACATAGACTTGGGTCCTTCCCTGTAAACTCATGTATGTCTAGCTAAGGAGTCATGTCATCACAAGCTACTGCAAGATTTTTACTTAGTTAGGACTTAAAATGTTTATTCCAGGGAAGGATGTAAAGAATGAGTTAGAGTAAACATGTACTAGGTGGGAAATAGCTCTACCCATACAATGTGTAATGTGTAAGCAGCCATCATCTGAGGGCTACCCTTCACACAGTTGGTGAGACAGACAGTGATGTGGCCAGCTGTAGTACCTTCAGTGAATGTTCCTGATGAGTGTTGGCTTATGGTTAAGTTGTCGTACTGTTAAATAAGACTGTGGTCTTTTCGTCCTTTCTCAGTATGAAGCTATCCCAATTAAGTGGAGGAAAGGGAGGAAGGTGTGGAAACCTGCCAATATTTGTGCAATGTGGGGAAGTTCTTAGCAACATTACAGAACCAATTATTAAAACTCTATACGCCTGGGAAACTGTGACATTTTATAACACTTGAAAACAAAAACTTTCAGGTGCCTGTTCCATTTGATAGACAGTTATGAGAATTTCCTACTCAATAAAAAAAAAAAAAGGAGAAAGCAATGTACTATTTCATGTTGAAGAGAAAGAAACTGAGACTCAGTTACAAATAAGCACAATGAGTAAGCTAGTCTACAGCAGTCCCTGAGTGCCTACTATAAAATTCATCATTAAACACGTTCGGGGTTCCTGTGGTTGGGTCAGCTCCCTTGGTAACCTATTAGCAATACGCGCATAGCTTGTCTTTCCTGTTATAGAGAGAGAGGTGATCTTCCTATGTGGATAGGCTGAGGAATATCAACAAAGGGTACTTTCTGAATAGACATTTTCTGACTCAGATTATACTGTTTTCCAAACAAAACCATTTTCATCTGCCAGAGTCCTAAAAGTTTTAGGTCTTTACAAGTATTTACTTCAAGTATTATTTCTCCAACTACTGCTACGTGTGACAAGTTTATTTTACAAAGCTGTCATTAGCCCCACAGGACTGTCAAGAAACACTACTGATAGATAGGGAAGGGGAACAGTTAGGAATCGGCAGCTTTTATGTCAGAAAATAAAAATTAATAAATTTGGCACCAAAAGGCAATGAGAAGGAAAGGAGTGGGTATAATGAGAGTAAAGACAGTAAGTTTAACAGCTCAGTGCTGGGTTTTGGCCAATACTAAAGAGGTAAAATTAAAAACTAAACATGAAAAGTACGTTGCTGCTAAATTTCATTCTAGCATCCTAAGACAGAATGATTATACATTTCCCTTTTTGCAAATATTTCCTTTGACCTCCTTGTGTAAAGAAGTCCTTCTGTCTTATCCCAGTGAACAAAGGCTCTGACGGGTAACTGTGAGAAAGGAAAAAAGCTTTCTGTCTCATGATAAAAGATATGGCAAAAAAAAGATTTAAAATGCTTTCAAAAATTGTCAGGCATCACAGTGATTTAACTGTAAGAGGGAGAAAAGCAGCTGATGGAGACGATTGAGCCATTGTATTATCTTAGCCACTCCCTAACTTTTGATGCACTAAATGTCTAGAAAGACAGTTTGAGTTTTTTTATATCTTATAACTAAAGTCAGTTATCTTCTGATTTTTACTCTTTGCTTTAATTAGGAGATAGCAGTCATAATATTTTAGGATGTTTATTCATAAATTTTGCAAATATTTGTTGAACACTTATGGTACCAAATTTGGTGTGATGCACGTATGGAAAAGAAATAGCAATACAAAAGTTCTTCCTTTCAAAAAGTTTCCAGTCTAGGGATATATATGCATGAAATAATGCAAAGCAATGAATGTAAAGAACTAATATAAACATAAATGCCAAAGATTTTCGTCCGTAACATCTAGAATTCAAGCTGAAGTTTTAGAAAGGAGACTATAGTATATGTACAGTCTTCTACAACTTGCCTTTTGTATGTAACTAAGCATCACTTTCCTCATCTAATAAATGAGGGTATGTGTTTAATATCATATATATTCAATTTTGTGCGAAGTACAATGGAGAAAAAGATCATTTAGCACAATGCATTGTAAATACATTGAGAAAATTTACGTTTTTGCAGAGCATTTATACTATCTTTTATAAATCCATTTTCTTGGATCTCTCGAAGTGTTCCACGTATTCAATTAAAATCACCAGGTAAAGGTCAATATATTGCAGTTTCTTTTCATCAAAAAATAAAATATATCAGTAGGTAGCTTGTAATCGATATATTAGGTTTTTTTTAATGTAATGTGGCAAAAGATAACATTTTAACCAAGCTTATACACACTAAATGGAGTTTTGTCCTGGCCTTTGAAAATTCACCTTTGGAAAGTTATATTTTAGTGATAAATCTTTGGCTTTTAAAAAGGTCACATTAAGTAAAAGTAATGTGGGATCTGTTTCTGTATCCTCTGACCTCATTTTTCCCACCAGCTACCACCCCATTTGTCCGCTCCTCTTCCCTACAAAACTCCTCGGAAGATTATAACTTCTCTTTACCTCACTTCTTTCTATTGTCTCTCCAACCATGTCCAGTCAGGCTTCTCTTGCACGCTTCCAAACAGTGCCTTTGTCAAGGTGACCAGTGACCTCATTGTTCAGCAGATTTTAACAATGGTGTCCACTCCCTCTTCACTGATACACTTTCTTCCCCTGGCCCTATAAACCCTCCTTCAGCTGACCTTATGGGTCACTAATTCTGTCTCTTCCATGGATGCTTGCTTATCTCCCTAATGTCCTAACTTTGGATTGGCCTAGGGCTCAGTCTTTTATCTTCTATTCTTCTTTAACAACACACAATCTCTTGGTGATTTCATCTAGTCTCTTTGATTTCATACCCTTTATATGCAAATGACTCTAATTTTTTTTTTAATCTCCTGCCAAGATTTCTATCCTGAACTCTAGACTTGTATATCCAACTGCCTACTCAACAGCTGCTAGGATGTGGCATAGCTGTATCCAAATTAATATGTCCGAAACGGAACTACTAGTTTTGGCTCCCTTTCCCAAAGTATTCCGTTTATATTCTTCCCTATCTTACTTGATAGCAAGTCTATCCTTCCAGTTACTCAAGCTAAAATTCTGAGAGTCTTCCTTGGTTCTTCATAGATTTACTATCTGATCAATCATAGAATCCTGATGGCCTTCAAATCCTACGTGGACTAAGTATCTCTTGTCATCATCTCCATGCATGGTTGGAGATACCATCATCAATTAGCTGGATTCCTCCCCAGTGGTTTTCAGAGTGGTCTTGCTACTTCCAACATTGACTCCTCTACAGCCTGTTCTCAACAGCAGCCAGAGTGATCCTTTTAAAACAAAAGTTAGATCTTGTCACTCCTCTGCCCCTCCAGTAGCCCCCATCTCATTGAAAGTAAAAGCCAAGGTCCTCACAACAGCCGACAAGGACCTACAAGGACATCTGACTCTTTATTACCTTCTGATTGAATTTCTACTAATCTCTATTTATTCAAAGAAGACGTAAAGCACCCACTATGTTAGGGCCATTATTCTCTGAAACAATCTTTCGGATATCCTAATTGCCAATTCCTTCACCTTCTTCAAGTCTTTGCTCAAGTATCACCTGCTCAAAAAAGTATCCCCAACCAACCTATTTAAAATAACAACCTGCACTCCCAGTCCCCTTACCTCATTCTATCTTTTGGTATCACTTATTTCCATCTAATCAACTATAAAGTTAATTTATTTATTATATTTATTTGTTATTGTCTCTATTTCCCAACTGGAATGCAAGCTCCATACAGAAGGGGATTTTTGTCTGTTCTGTGCACTCATGAGACAACGAACAAAGAACATAGCAGGTACTGAACTCTATAGGTACCTGTTCACTAAACAGAGCTGAAAGGCAAAGAGAATGAGGTCTGCACATCACCTGAAACCGTGAAATATGGGCATATTTGGCATTATGATAGGGTGACACATGCCCAGAGTTACATCATCCAAAAAATTCCAATTTAGTTTTAACTAGTTTGATTTTATTTTTTCTTATAATGACACGTGTAATTATTATTTGTTATCTTTAAATTCTAAATTTGCTTCTCTCAATATCCATCTGTATCTGAATCTTGACCCAATAATTTTTCAACTCCTTGTTTGCTCCCAGTGTTTGTTAAATTTTAGTCTGATTTTCTAATTGTCCTCAATAGGAGAGTAGGTCTGATGTAGCTACTGACCATCACTAGGAGTGCAAGTCCCTCCAAGTGTCCACTCTGGACCCTCCCAGGGGAGTAGGTAGACCCACTCCAAGCGAAAGGACAAGTCAGAGGTTTACCTTTACCGTCTCCTTTATGAAGTCTGCCTGAGATAAATGGGTATGTTTCTGAGCTCCACAGACCTTCCTGCCCTCATGAGCCCTCATAATAGGGAAAGGACTAGAAATTGCCATTTCTGAGGTCATTTTTGATCCCTGTTGGGAGAGGGTGTTTAGGACTTATTAACCCCAGATGTTTCTGGGAATATCTTCATTTTTCTCTTTCTTACCCCATCAGAGATGACAGTCACTGGCAGCTCCAGGAAGACATCATCTCAACTTAGCAAGTCTAGCAAATGGGAAGTTTTCTTCCCTCTCCCAATATTTGTTTATCAGTCTCAAAATAAGACATGACTAACCAAATCAGACTATGTCTAAAGGGAGGGAGGGAGGAAAAACTACAATACTCTAAATAATAACCTAGAAAACCAATAGGAAGTGGAATAAATGTGATTTCCCAAATCAAATTTTCTGGGCAAACAAAAGTGCCATCTGCCTACTCCAGCTCTCCATGTGCCCAGCACTGTGGTGTTCAGCCTTAGGGATGCAAAGCTGAATAAAAAATAGTCCGTGCACCCCCTTTGTTACTAGCTTCTGGGGTGAGTAGACATGTGCAAAGCGATTATATCAATGATGGTGCTATAACAAAGGTATTAAAAACATGCTATTTCCTTAGGGCTAGAAGTGCTCAATTCCACTTGTGGAGATCAAAAAGTTTGCTTGGAAAAAGAGGCAAAACTGAGATCTCTTTATGTGTAATTAAGCTTTGCCAAGGTAGGCAAAGGAATAGCATGATTAAAATGAAAGATCATCTCCTGCTAGCGAGGAGATGGGGATTAAATGGAGTAGTAAAGTTTTTAATTTGCAATGAGGAATGTCAGAAGGAAACCAGTGAAAAAATTGCTAAGCCATATTCAGGGCCTTGTTGAGTTTGGAAACTATAAATTTGTTATGCTACCAACCTTCACAGCTGTGTGATTCTTCTTTCCTTAAGAGTGCTTGAGCAGCCTCTGATTCGTAAAGACAGGTGGATATGCAGCAAGGTGAAATTTCCTCATCAAAGAAGTGCCAGAATCCTATGACAAAAATTAAGGGAAGACTTCTGGACTGAGAGAAGGGGAGATTTCTTTACTTGGGGGATAGAAGATGCAGAAGACAAGAGAGATGGTTTTTCAAGTAGAGAATACATGTTGCCTGGAAAACTCATCCCTCAGGCACTGTGGGGAGACCTTGGGGAACAGATGTTTGTGTATAAGTTCAAAGTGGTGCTGAGTCTGAGCCATCAGGGCTTGAAATTCAAGAGCCTAAATGCTGAGGCCCTGTGGACCAAAGCCAAAGATTGTATTAGTCTCTACCTTTTATTCAGACAAATCTCTCATCGCCTTGTTCTTGTGGCTAGAAAATTCTGCACTAGTTATCTGTGCCTGTAAAAGGACAGGGGTTATGCCAGGTTGCCTGATCACCAATACCCTCCCACAAAGATCAATTTATTCTGCATCACAAATCACAGTCAAGATATGCAAATATATTCCTTTAAATATTCAGATTAAATGATCCTCTCTTACTCATTCCAGCCATCCAGAAATCACCAACATCATTGTCCCTGGGTGTTCTCCACTGTGATACCTCTACCTCTCTCAAGGATATGTACGTCATCTAGGTGGTCAGTTCTGCTTATTATGTGCTTAGAGTCGGAAAACTGGAACATTTTTTGGTTGTTCTTTAGGAATTTGCTGCTGATATTGACAGAGTAGAGATAAAACACAGGTAGTCGAGTTATACAACTATCATCCTTACGTAGCAGTGAACTCCACTGAAATTTTTAGGTTAGAAATGGTTTCTTCTATATTTTTAAATTAATAGACTTGAGAGCAGTTTTAGATTCACAGCAAAATGGAGGAGAAAGTAAAGAGAATTCCCACATACCCCTGTCCCCTCACACACACAACCTCCCCACCATCAACATTTATAAAATCGATGAACCTACACTGACACGTCATCACCCAAGGCCCATAGATTACATTAGAGTTCACTCTTGGTGTTGTACATTCTATGAGTTTGGACAAATGTATAGTGACATATTCCACCATTGTAGTATCATAGAGAATGGCTTCACCCTGAAAATCCTTTGCTTTCTGCCTACTCATTCCTCCCTCCTCCCTAACCCCTGAAAACAGCTGATCTTTTTTCTGTCTTCATAGTTGCCTTTTCCAAAATGTCATATGATTGGAATCATACAGTATGTAGCCTTTTCAGGCTGGGTTCTTTCACATAGTAATATGAATTTAAGATTCCTCTATGTCTTTTCATGGCTTGATAACTCACTTCTTTTTAAGTACTGACTAATATTCTGTTGTCTGAATATGCCACTGTTTATTTATCCATTCACTTACTGAAGGACATCTTGGTTGCTTCCAACTTTGACAACTATGAATAAAGCTGCTATAAATATCCTTGCACATGTTTTTATGTGGACATAAATTTTCAAGTCATTTGGGGAAATATCAAGGAGTATCATATGGTAAGAATACGTTTAATTTTATAAGAAGCTGTCAAACTGCCTTCCAAAGAGGCTGTACCAATTTGCATTTCCACATGCAATAAATGCTGTTGCTCCACATTCTTTCCAGCATTTGATGTTGACAGGGTTTTTGATGTTGGCCATTCCAATAGATGTGTAGTGGTATCTGACTATTTAAATTTGCAACTCCCTAATGACGTATGATATTGAACATCTTTCCATAAATTTATTTGCATCTGTATATCTTCTTTGGTGAGGTGTCATTTCAGGTCTTTTGTCCATTTTTGAATCAGGTTGTTCATTTTCTTATTGCTGAGTTTTAAGACTTCTGTGTACATTTTGGATAACAGTCCTTTTTCAGATGTGTCTTTTGCAAATATTTTCTCCCAGTCTGTAGCTTAGCTTCTGATTCTTTTGACAGAGTCTTTCACAAGGCAGAAATTTTTAATTTTAATGAAGTCCAGGTTTTCAATTTTTTTTCATGGATCATGACTTTGTGGTTCCAATTGTTTATCTCTTGAGAAGCTTACAATCTACAGGATCAGATGTGTATTTTATTATTATCTTCTGATCCTGAGTCTCATTTTTCCCTCTTTGTTCTAGGAGAATCTGTGTGGCTTGTCTTTACCTTTTATTAATTACTTTTCTTCTGGCTCAAATCTATTCATCTGCCTCCTTCATTATTTTTTATTCAGCATCTGGGTCTTTCATCTTTCTGCATTCTTTACTCAACTCAGATTATTCCCTTTACACTGAAGACTTTCATGGAAACTAATTTCTTTAGTCTTTTCTTTTCTTTCTTTTTTTTTTGGAATATAGTTGATTTACAATGTTGTGTTAGTTTCAGGTGTCCAGCAAAGTGAATCAGTTATACATATCCATGTCAACTTTTTTTAGATTTTTTTCCATTATAGGTTATTACAAGATATTGAATATAGTTCCCTGTGCTATATAGTAGGTCCTTGCTGTTTACCTATTTTATATATAGTAGTGTGTTTATGTTAATCCCAAACTCCTTATTTATCCCCCACTCCTTGCTATCCCCTTTGGTAACCATAAGTTTGTTTCCTATGTCTGTGAGTCTATTTCTGTTTTGTAAGTAAGCTCATTGGTATCATTTCTTATATTCTGCATATAAGTGATATGATATGATATTTGTCTTTCTCTGTCTGACTTCCTTCACTTAATATGCTAATCTCTAGGTCCATCCATGTTGCTGCAGATGGCACTATCTCATTTCTTTCTATGGCTGAGTAGTATTCCACTGTATATATGTACCACATCTTCTTTATCCATTCATCTGTTGATGGACATTTAGGTTGCTTCCATGTCTTGGCTATTGTGAATAGTGCTGCAATGAACACTGGGGTGCATGTATCTTTTCAAATTATGGTTTTTTCCAGATATATGCTCAGGAGTGGGATTGCTGGATTATATGGTAGTTCGATATTTAGTTTTTTAGGAACCTCTGTACTGTTCTCCAAAATGGTTGTACCAATTTACATTCCCACCAACAGTGTAGGAGGGTTCCCTTTTCTCCACACCCTTTCCAGCATTTAATTTTGTATTATATTTGAAAACAGAGTTAAAATATTTTGCGAATATTTCTTAAAGTATATATTCAGAAGAGATAAATCTCTTGAAACCCTTCTACTGATACGAAAGATCTTTTGCACACTCACTGTCATTTTTCTTTGTTTCTTCATTCTTTTCTAAGAAGCTCCCATGCTGGTCCAGGGTTGTGGTATAGGCTGGCAAGAATTGAATTACTTATCACCAAGATGAGCATTACTTCAAAACTCAAATATTTCCTAAAGACAACATCAGATCTGAATTTAAGGGGGAAAAAGTTTGACAGTACATACCCTTACTAATTTGAAAGAGTGGGAAGGAAAATGAACCGCTCATCACTGGCAGAGCCATGATCATGAGTCATCTCTCTGCATAAATATAGATAGTACCATTGGAGAAAGGTCCATGGCAATCCCTGGTCTTTTTGTTTTTGAAGTAGTTCACTCTTAATGCACCTGATGCAATGTTTTTGTCCACAGAGGTGCTAGGTAGTGAAATGGAGATGCTTCATTAGCCTCTCAATTCCCTGTGGGCTTCCATCTCTTAGGAAAACACAATTTTTAACTCTGAGAAAAAAGGGTCTTCTGTGGGATTTTACCAGGGCATTTGTCTTCTTCTCTCCTGCATGGAGGAGGGAGGGGGAACATTCTGCTTCTTGCAGGAAGATAATTACACAATGGTCTTCAGTTTTGCTTTTCCACATGGTCTCATACATTTAGGAGAAATACTTCAAATTTATGATAGGCACATGAGAGGGCAGACAGCATAAGCAAGAAGAACTACAATCCTGCAGCCTGTGGAAAAAAACCACATTCACAGACAGATAGACAAGATGAAAAGGCAGAGGGCTACGTACCAGATGAAGGAACAAGATAAAACCCCAGAAAAACAAATAAATGAAGTGGAGGTGGGCAACCTTCCAGAAAAAGAATTCCGAATAATGATAGTGAAGATGATCCAGGACCTCGGAAAAAGAATGGAGGCAAAGGTCGAGAAGACACAAGAAATCTTTAACAAAGACCTACAAGAATTAAAGAACAAACAAACAGAGATGAACAATACAATAACTGAAATGAAAACTACACTAGAAGGAATCAATAGCAGAATAACTGAGGCAGAAGAACGGATAAGTGACCTGGAAGATAGAATGGTGGAATTCACTGCTGCAGAACACAATAAAGAAAAAAGAATGAAAAGAAATGGAGACAGCCTAAGAGACCTCTGGGACAACATTAAATGCAACAACATTCACATTATAGGGGTCCCAGAAGGAGAAGAGGGAGAGAAAGGACCCGAGAAAATATTTGAAGGGATTGGAGTCGAAAACTTCCTTAACATGGGAAAGGAAATAACTACCCAAGTCCAGGAGGCACAGCGAGTCCCATACAGGATAAACCCAAGGAGAAACATGCTGAGACACATAGTAATCAAACTGGCAAAAATTAAAGACAAAGAAAAATTATTGAAAGCAGCAAGGGAAAAACGACAAGTAACATACAAGGGAACTCCCATAAGGTTAACAGCTGATTTCTCAGCAGAAACTCTACAAGCAAGAAGGGAGTGGCATAATATACTTAAAGTGATGAAAGCGAAGAACCTACAACCAAGATTACTCTACCCAGCAAGGATCTCATTCAGATTTGATGGAAAAATCAAAAGCTTTACAGACAAGCAAAAGCTAAGAGAATTCAGCACCACCAAACCAGCTCTACAACAAATGTTAAAGGAACTTCTCTAAGTGGGAAACACAAGAGAAGAAAAGGACCTACAAAATCAAACCCATAACAATTATGAAAATGGTAATAGGAACATACATATCGACAATTACCTTAAACGTGAATGGATTAAATGCTCCAACCAAAAGACACAAGCTTGCTGAATGGATACAGAAACAAGACCCATATGTGTGCTGTCTACAAGAGAACAACTTCAGACCTAGGGACACATACAGACTGAAAGTGAGGGGATGGAAAAAGTTATTCCATGCAAATGGAAATCAAAAGAAAGCTGGAGTAGCAATTCTCATATCAGACAAAATAGACTTTAAAATAAAGACTATTACAAGAGACAAAGAAGGACACTACATAATGATCAAGGGATCAAAAAACGTAAAAATCACAAACACATGGAGGCTAAACAATACGTTACTAAATAACCAAGAGATCACTGAAGAAATCAAAGAGGAAATCAAAAAATACCTAGAAACAAATGACAAGGAAAACACGACGATCCAAAACCTATGGGATGCAGCAAAAGCAGTTCTAAGAGGGAAGTTTATAGCTATACAAGCCTACCTCAAGAAACAAGAAAATTCTCAAATAAACAATCTAACCTTACACCTAAAGAAACTAGAGAAAGAAGAACAAAGAAAACCCAGAGTTAGCAGGAGGAAAGAAATCACAAAGATCAGAAATAAATGAAATAGAAACAAAGAAAACAGTAGCAAAGATCAATAAAACTAAATTCTGGTTCTTTGAGAAGATAGACAAAATTGATAAACCATTAGCCAGACTCATCATCAAGAAAAAGAGGGAGAGGACTCAAATCAATAAAATTAGAAATGAAAAAGGAGAAGTTACAACAGACACCACAGAAATGCAAAGCATCCTAAGAGACCACTACAAGCAACTCTATGCCAATAAAATGGACAACCTGGAAGAAATGGACAAATTCTTAGAAAGGTATAACCTTCCAAGACTGAACCAGGAAGAAATAGAAAATATGAACAGACCAATCACAAGTAATGAAATTGAAACTGTGATTAAAAATCTTCCAACAAACAGAAGTCCAGGACAAGATGGTTTCAGAGGTGAATTCTATCAAACATTTAGAGAAGACCTAACACCCATCCTTCTGAAACTCTTCCAAAAAATTGCAGAGGAAGGAACACTCCCAAGCTCATTCTCTGAGGCCACCATCACGCTGATACCAAAACCAGACAAAGGTACTACAAAAAAAGAAAATTACAGACCAATATCACTGATGAACATAGATGCAAAAATCCTCAACAAAACACTAGCAAACAGAATCCAACAACACATTAAAAGGATCATACAAGATGATCAAGTGGGATTTATCCCAGGGATGCAAGGATTCTTCAATATATGCAAATCAATCAATGTGATACACCATATTAACAAACTGAAGAATAAAAACCATATGATCATGTCAATAGATGCAGAAAAAGCTTTTGACAAAATTCAACACCATTTATGATAAAAAAACACTCCAGAAAGTGGGCATAGAGGGAACCTACCTCAACATAATAAAGGCCATGTATGACAAACCCACAGCAAACATTGTTTTCAATGGTGAAAAACTGAAAGCATTTCCATTAAGATCAGTAAGAAGACAAGAATGTCCACTCTCACCTCTATTATTCAACATAGTTTTGGAAGTCCTAGCCATGGCAATCACAGAAGGAAAAGAAATAAAAGGAATACAAATTGGCAAAGAAGGAGTAAAACTGTCACTGTTTGCAGATGACATGATACTATACATAGAGAATCCTAAAGATGCCACCAGAAAACTACTAGAGATAATCAATGAATTTGGTAAAGTTGCAGGATAGAAAATTAATGCACAGAAATTCTTGCATTCCTATACACTAATGATGAAAAATCTGAAAGAGAAATTAAGGAAACACTCCCATTTACCACTGCAACAAAAAGAATAAAATACCTAGGAATAAACCTACCTAGAGAGACAAAAGACCTGTATGCAGAAAACTATAAGACATTGATGAAAGATGATACCAACAGGTAGAGAGATATACCATGTTCTTGGATTGGAGCAATCAATATTGTGAAAATGACGATACTACCCAAAGCAATCTACAGATTCAGTGTAATCCCTCTCAAATTACCAATGGCATTTTTTTACAGAACTAGAACAAAAAATCTTAAAATTTGTATGGAGACACCAAAAACCCCGAATAGCCAAAGCAGTCTTGAGGGGAAAAAACGGAGCTGGAGGGATCAGGGACTATACTACAAAGCTACAGTAATCAAGACAATATGGTACTGGCACAAAAACAGAAACATAGATCAATGGCACAAGATAGAAAGCCCAGAGGTAAACCCACACACCTATGGTCAACTAATCTATGACAAAGGAGGCAAGGATATAAAATGGAGAAAAGACAGTCTCTTCAATAAATGGTGCTGGGAAAAATGGACAGCTACATGCAAAAGAAAGAAATTAGAACACTCCCTAACACCATACACAAAAATAAACTCAAAATGGATTAGAGACCTAAATGTAAGACCAGGCACTATAAAACCCTTAGAGGAAAACATAGGAAGAACACTCTTTGACATAAATCACAGCAAGATCTTTTTTGATCCACCTCCTAGAGTAATGGAAATAAAAACAAAAACAAATGGGACCTAATGAAACTTCAAAGCTTTTGCACAGCAAAGGAAACCATAAATAAGACAAAAAGACAACCCTCAGAATGGGAGAAAATGTTTGCAATTGAATCAATGGACAAAGGATTAATCTCCAAAATATATAAATAGCTCATGCACCTCAATACTAAAAAAACAAACAACCTAATCCAAAAATGGGCACAACACCTAAATAGGCATTTCTCCAAAGAAGACATACAGATGGCCAAGAAGCACATGAAAAGCTGCTCAACATCACTAATTATTAGAGAAATGCAAATCTAATCTATAATGAGGTATCACCTCACACCAGTTAGAATGGGCATCATCAGAAAATCTACAAACAACAAATGCTGGAGAGGGTGTGGATAAAAGGGAACCCTCTTGCACTGTTGGTGGGAATGTAAATTGATACAGCCACTATGGAGGACAGTATGGAGGTTCCTTAAAAAACTAAAAATAGAATTACCATGTGACCCAGCAATCCCACTACTGGGCATATACCCACAGAAAACCATAATTCAAAAAGACACATGCACCCAATGTTCATTGCAGTGCTATTTACAATAGCCAGGTCATGGAAGCAACCTAAATGCCCATCAACAGACAAATGGATAAAGAAGATGTGGTACATATATACAATGGAATATTACTCAGCCATAAAAAGGAATGAAATTGGGTCATTTGTTGAGACATGGATGGATCTAGAGTGTCATACAGAGTGAAGTAAGTCAGAAAGAGAAAAACAAATATATTAACGCATATATACGGAACCTAGAAAAATGGTGCAGATGAACCAGTTTGCAGGTCAGAAATCGAGACACAGATGTAGAGAACAAAGGTGTGGACACCAAGGGGGGAAAGCGGTGGAGGGGTGGGAGTGGGGTGGTGTGATGAATTGGGCGATTGGGATTGACATGTATACACTGATGTGTATAAAATTGATGACTAATAAGAACCTGCTGTATAAAAAATTTTTTTAATATATATATGATAGGCACATGGTATCCATCATCTTTTTAATTGCTAATCTATGTTATATTATCTATATTTACTATATTTACATTATATTTTACCTATTTATGAATTATTTTCTGTTTTGTAATACAGTCTTATATTGACACCACCATCTTGCCAGCAAATCTAGATTCAAGTGTTTTAATTTGTATAACATGAAATTACAAGCTTTTTCCATGGCAAAGAGCGTAAGTTATATTTTTGGACTCTAAGGAATATTGTAGGAAGATATTGCAGATAATAAGTCCTAAGTAAGAAGCAGATTTATCTAAAATAAAATGCAGGGTACTGAAAAACAGTAGAGCAATAAAAAAGAGAGAGAGAGAGACAGAGAAGAAATATAATTCCAGATGATTGATTACACATACAAGGACTTTAGCGGGTCAAAGACGTCAAGGAGGAATAAAGTCAAAGCCGTGGACCACTTGCTGATTTTGATGAAGGAACTTACCATACTGGCAGCAGTTTCCATGAGAAGCCAAATAGGTGTGTTCCTAAGGTGCAAAGAAGAAAAGACTTTATTTTTTAAGGACTAGGGAGGTGGAAGCAAGATAAATTAGTGCAAAGAACTGTAACCACAAGACTTGGGGATTAGAAAGTATCCTAGCCTAAAGCAGAGTTATGCTATAGGGCTGTATTTGTAGTTTCCTGTAATTGATTCTGATTAGAATGGGTTCACTCAAATTCCTTCACATCATGCTTTCAAACCCAGTTGTTGACTGCATTTAAGAGAGAAAGGTTATTATGAGAGAATAAAATCAATAGAGAAGTTTTCACACTCACAATTTTTTGACTAGAAAACTTTTCTATTTGGTACCTTAGAATGAGATAAGAATGAATCCCAAGTAGAATATCATCGTAATGCACATTAAACATTGTTGACTACCCTTAAAAAAAAAACCTATCAATGTTGCCTTTTAATCATTTCCCCATAGATTTTATTTCACTACTTCTTCATCAAATTTATGTCTTTTCTGAATCCTTTCCAAATATTCCAAGCTCTTAAACCGTGTAGCCAAAATTGTACACGTGTCCTTGTCTATCCTTTCCTGCATAGAAAGGGAAAAACATTTCACAAATGTCAATGAAGTTACAATGAAAAGGAAGGTGAAGTCATGAATTTAAATATTAGAAACTAAGTCCTTTAACTAAACGGAAGAAGTCTTTTACATAAGGAGACAAGAGCAGCCATGTTCGATGATCAATGCCCCTTGCAGTGACAAATCAAAAGTGGAACAATTGAGAATTCCATCATGACAGGGAAAAGTACACTCCCCTGTAGGAAAACCAGAAAAGGAAACAGTGAATTTAAAAAGAATGACTCATTTGAAAACAAAACAACAACAAAAGGAAACATAGAAAAGCGAGTAATACTTGCCTTCTTCCACTATTCACAAGTTCAAAAGAACATTTGAGAAATGCCCTGTTTAAGTTAGGTAACTAGTTTAGTTGTTTAAGTTAGATAACTAGTATGTGAGTTGAAACAAGACTGGAAGTCTCAACTCAAACGTTAAGAATAAAAACTCTTTCAAGATTCTTAATAGCTTAATTGTGCATGCAATATTGAATTTTACTGAAAAAGTTAGCTAAGAACCATTTTTTAAATTTTTATGTAAACATTTTCCCTATATCGGATGCACCTCTTTGACTGTAAATTTAGGCTTTTATAATTCTGAAATACTGAGTTAACTCATATAAGGTTCTAAAGTATATAAAGTCATATAATTACTTTGAATATTAAGATTCTGTGCAACATAAAAAACTGTTTCAGTCCCAAAGAGATTCTCTAGAGAAAGGTAATTTTTAAGTGATTTCCTCTTGATGTAAAGAGTTCTTTAGGTGTACTGAAATTGTTCCAAAGGAATGTGTCTGCTACAATTAGGCCCTGGTAGAAAAGATGTTACCTTGAAGAGAAAAACAACTTTAAAGATGCACCTTTCAGAAAAATAGTGATTTCATTACAGTTTGTTTCAGTAAACTAATGTAACACTATTTGACTATTTATAATGTTAGGTATTGTTCCCAGGCAGTAAAAGAAGTATATACTAAAGTTTACAAATTCAAAAGTTCCCCCAGACAAAAAATTTTGAATTTGAGTTTTTATCAAGTTACTCTAATAATATTTTTTTGAGGGATTTGTGCTATAAACCAAAGCATTACAAAACACAGATTTAATTCATTTTAACATCTGTTGAGTGTTCCCTGCGTATTCCGTACTGAACTAGGGGCCACTAAGTGGATTGTGACAAAAAATGAACAAATGCTTTTTAACTTTGAGGGCACCTAGAACCTAAAGCAGGCCCAAGAGAAAACTAACCAATTCAGCATACAAGCCATTTAAGACAAATGAATAGATATGCACTGCAGAGAAGTAACTATTTCATAAAGGACCTTTATGTTTGAGCTTTATTTATTTTTTTGACCACACAGCCCTTCATGCCAGATCTTAGTTCCCCAAGCAGGGGTTGAACCCAAGTCCCCTGCAGTGGAAGTGCAGAGTCTTAACCACTGGACCGCCAGGTAAGTCCCTATGTTTGAGGTTTAGTTTCAAAATGTTATGGCTTATTTTAAGCACATCTTGATGAAAGATGTTTGCAAGTGAAACTTCTCCATGATCTTGACTTCCTGATCTGAAAAATAAGCCTTTAATAACTCGCTATCAGGGACACTAAATGCAGTTTTATGCAGCAACACTTTGATCATATTTTATTGAATATAAGGTGTATTTTTTAAACATTTTAACATTTGTTAAATCAGTTTGCATTTTATAATCTGCAGTGTCCTTCCATCATTGTTGGAATAGACTGAGACCAATTTAAATTAAAACTTCTTCATGAGCTTTTGGACCACGTTGGTGGTGTGAATTCAGAACACAAATCTGGTTGTGGTTCAAATTCTCAGAGGAGATACACTTTTTTTCCTCCTACTACCTGGTACTAGGATTGAGACATGTATGTTTCCTTGCTCTCTCTTTCCTCATATTGGTTTCATCTATTTTTGCTCTTACGCTTAATTGTGCGGCCCTTTGATATCCTACCTTGGGTGTTTCTGCTTTCATAATACTATGCAAAAATAACAACCCATCTGACAATGGAAGATTTCTTACATTCCATGTAAAACTGAAACTTGTCTTACAAATCTTCAAGAATTCCTAGAAGATATCAATCATGACCAAGTTTTGGGCAGAGAAAAGAGCCATTGTATGCCTCATGAAGGTATCACTGAGGGATAAGAAACTGCCTACAAATAAAATGGGTTATAAGCCCATTTGCTTTGCAGAAAATAAAAGTTTAGAACTCTATTATACACTTGCTTTGGTTAAATGTGAAGGTTCCGTATCTTCAACTGAAAAAGTAAAACTTACTGGTAAAAGGAGGTAGCTTAAAATTTATTTGTTGAAAAAAATAGTATATTAATAAATATGCAATCATATTTAAATATTGGCTAACTTTATCTTAACACATATATTTTTTTCATGCTTCAAATAGATCACTTGAGAGAAAGCATCATGAAAACAAAGATTTTTCTCTCACTGTTTAGTGCTGTTATGCCTAGATTTAGAATATTGTTTGACACATAATAAGCACTCAAGAAATATTTGTTGAGTTAGTTAATTAATGGATCAAATCACATCCTGTGGTGCATAGCTATTTGTATACATATTATGGTCCCTCCTGAATTATCAAGTGCTTGAAGCTTGAGTCTATGTTTATTTCATTCTTGGGCCTATTTAATGAGACTCAACTCTGTAAGCGGAACCATCAACCTGGCTGACATTAGTCGCTCCATATCTGCTCTGTTGAGATACACAATAGTTAAATAAACTCCAGTCCTTATCTGGAAGAATCAATAATCTTGGTAACCAGTAAATCATATTGACCAATTTGCCATGCACCAGCTGACTGTATACACTTACGGCTTGATTAACGCCGAGGATTTTAGAGTACAGTTTGATAGATTCTTACTAAATAGCATCTTATAGCAACTTCAGGAATCCTTTTCACAAGACCAACAGTTCCTTCATTCATAAAACTGTACACTACTAAAGAAATGCCCAAGTGCACTAATGATCAAAAAGGCAAGTACAGCTTAATGGGAAGGAAATAATAGAACTTTATAAGTGTAGTTTTGAAAAGAAGTGATGTCATAGCAAACTCTGGGATACTTGATAACGAGTATAAACCGCAGCAACATAATCATCATGGTTTTAGAGAAACTATAAACTGATGACCATCTCTGACACCAGAAGATAAGCCAAGCCATGTGAGTTTTGCCTTGATATCCTCTTTAATGCAGGTGAATGAAAAAGATAACTTAATGGTGCTTTGCAGCACTAATTATTTGGTAATAATCAAAAGGTTTCATGATCTGAAAAAGTTGTTTCAGTACAGCCCATTAAACAATATGAAGAGCTATTATCCCATCCTACTACCTTCCTGCCACTCAGGTGTTCATTCACCAGCTGCTTCCTAATTAAGAGCATATAAAAGGGGAATAACATGCGTGTACAATCGGATAAGTTTATCCAGTCCAATTTTGGTGCCAAAAATAAATGCTTTTATTATAATTTTGACCAAGACAATTACTAATATTCACATTGCCGCTATTCTAAGCCCATGAAAAAATCTCCTCTGAGCCTAGTTTATTATCTGGATCATGGAGTTGAAGCCCTCTCTAATTGTAGCTAAAATAACAGCATGTATTTTTATTCTTACCAATATGTATAAGGTATTTTAAAATTCAGGATAAATAATTTGTAGTCAACCGGTCTCCTGATAAAATATTTTATACAGTTGCTACTGAGTTGCAATACTTATGTGTTGATGGATCAAAACAGTAGTCTCCTAAATGTCTGTAAACCAGAGAGAGGGAGAGAGGAAAGGAAAAGAAAAGGAAGAGAAAAAAAAAGAAAAGAATTGAAGTTACTACCAAAGACATTCTTTTTATTGTCTCCCTTTACTACCCATTTACAGTTGAGAAATTGGTTTTGGACTTGTTTCACACTTGCTAGAAAAGAAGTAAATTGTCTTTTCCTTGGCTTCTCTGATCCAAGGAGTTGGTGACTCAGAATTATAGATAAGAGAACAGCATCCCTTCTGCTCATTGTTGGATTGTATTTCTGAAACCAGAGCATTAACAGCTTTGTACAGGTGCAAAGGTAAATTGTCAAGCAGGGAAAGAGATATCAGTACCACCACAGGCCAGTAAAATAGACAGAACTTTAAGAAGGAAAGGCCTCTAACCCAACTTTTTGCCATGTCTGTTAAGAAAAATCCTAGTTTAAACACAGTGTTGGCTTCTATTCAAAATAATGCAGTTTGTTAAGGCAGCAATACTTAGATTCTTCTGGAGAAACAGCATTCTGAATTCTGAAAATGAATTTAATAACATAAAGGAGATAACTTCAAAAGGTAGTCATCATGTAAAGATTATGATCCAGTTTGCATAGATTCAAATCCTGACTTTGTCACCATGGCCAGTCTCTTTAGCCCTGCTGCATCTCACTTTCCTCATCTAAAAAGTGAAAACAGCAGCTGGTCATTTGCATATATTCTTCACAAAAATGTCTACTCAGATCCTTTGCCCAGTTTCTAGAGTTGTCTTTTTATTGTTGAGTTGTAATAGTTATTTATATATTTTAGATACAAGTCACTTATCAGATATATAATTTGCAAAAATGTTCTGCCTCATAGAATTGATGTGAGGATGAAATTATTAAAACATGCAGAGTGCTCAGAATTAGGCCTGACATTGGGCATGCACCAAATATTTATTATTGTGCAGCTTGGACCAGGTTCTCTTAGTAACCTAATAGCCATGGCCCTTAAACACTTTTCATCTGTTAAAGAAACATTGATATTACATAGAATCTTGGTGTCTTATAATACAATTTTCTCAAAAGAAAGTGAAGAAAGAAAACAATTACGGCCAAAGATTTGATGCCGGTACCATCGCCTGAAGGAATGTTAGCCACACTTCAGCCACCCATTCACTTTTTGCCTTCATGATTTCACTATAACTTCCAAGTACCTGGGTTATATTTTCATAACCCTTTTCTTTATATTGAAGTAAGTAAATTTATTTTTAAAATAAAACCTTATATAATTTTAATCTTTTAATTTGAGCATATATACACACCTGTTATTTTTTTGCATCCTTTAATTTGACATACAAACAAATGTCTATGTTAACTGGTTATTAAAAAAAAGAGTTTTTTCCATTCCCAACAGAGCAAGAATACTGAGTCATTAATAGCAACAAAATAAATATGTGAAACTATTTCTGTTATCATTTCAGAACTGAAGAATTTTCAGAACTAGAAAGTCAACACCATTACTGAATGCAAACTAATACTAATTCAACTAGGAGTTTGTTGACAGCTTAAAGCTAAATATGATAAATATCATACTGATGGAATTTTGTCATGTCAGGGATATTTCCAGAGCTTTTTTCAAATCTACAAAACATAAAACTGAGTGATAAGGCTATGAATGTAGATACTCAAGGAAATATCACATGTAGAACATTTGGGGAAATCATAAAAGAAAGTTAGTTAGCCCAGTATGTATTTAATAAAAATGAATCTGGTTTATTTGGTGAAAAAATTCAAGTTAAATTTATATCAGGAAAAGCAAGACTAGGTCTGGTTTTAACACTTTCCAAGAGTCACTCTTGAGCTCAAACCCATTTAGCGTCCTTGGGCTTATGGAACTAGTAGTCTCAGAACAAGCTTTCCGAAGTACAGGAACTTACCTATTAATGCTTTGTCATCTGCAAAGCTAAGACATTTAAAAAATATTACCTAGAAGGAATTGGCTTTTGTCCTAGCAAATACAAACTGATGATTCTTTCCTACAGATGGTTAGTTTTCAGTCCCAAGTTAATTATCACTCTAAATTCTATAGAAAGTTAGTTCTTATTTAAAAAATTGGGAGGAAGGATATGCACTCTAACTCTTTTAAATTGGACCTCCAATGTAAGAGTTGGGTTATAGATTCATCTTAATTATTGATACATGGCACACTCATCATTGGCCCCTACATGGCCTGATTTTATTTAACTGGCTATTTGTAATGACAAAATAAGCACCTGCAAGTACATCATCCCAAACAAAAGTGAGGACCTTGACCTTTAGCCTACACTTTGCCGCATGATTTCGACCCCAACCCATCCCTGTACTTCCCCCACTACAGGTAACCCCCATACTGAATTCCATACTCCCCATTCCCTTGCTTTCCATTTTACATGGTGTTAATGCATCTAGATGTATTCCTTAAAAGTGTGCTGTTAAGGGCTTCCCTGGTCGCGCAGTGGTTGAGAGTCCGCCTGCCGATGCAGGGGACACGAGTTCGTGTCCTGGTCCGGGAGAATACCACATGCCGCGGAGTGGCTGGGCCCGTGAGCCATGGCCGCTGAGCCTACGCGTCCGGAGCCTATGCTCCGCAACAGGAGAGGCCACGACAGTGAGGGGCCCGCGTACCATGTGCTGTTAAACATTAGCATTTTAATAAATTTTATAGAAAGTGTGTCAGGCTGTATGTTATTATCTGGAACCTGTTTTTTAATTAATATTATATAGTTAAGATTCATCCATAACTCGAATGTTGTAAATTATCCTGGTTTGTGAATATAATGCGATTTGTTTTTCACTTTCCTGTAATGGACTTTTGAATTGGTTCCAGGGTTTTGCTATTGTGAACAACACTGCTGTGAATTTTCTGTACATCTCTATTGATGCATGGGTGCAAAAATGTCTCTTGGTTGCAGAAATTACTGGGTCATAGGGTGTGTACATGAAAATACATATGATCCCCCAAACTTGGTTTTGTGCAGCTTTTAAATTTTGACCATAAAAGAGATCATTGGCTTCTTTTGCATTTTACTGATTACATATTATTACTGGCCAAATGTTTTTCTCTTCAGGGAAATCTACTTTTATATTTCTTTGTGCTTTTCTTAATAGTTTATGGAGTTCTTTACATATCCTTGATACGAATCCTTTGCTGGTTCTCTTTTTTTTTTTTTTAACATCTTTATTGGAGTATAATTGCTTTACAATGCTGTGTTAGTTTCTGCTTTATAAAAAAGTGAATCAGTTATACATACACATATGTTGCCATATCTCTTCCCTCTTGCGTCTCCCTCCCTCCCACCCTCCCTATCCCACCCCTCTAGGTGGTCACAAAGCACCGAGCTGATCTCCCTGTGCTATGTGGCTGCTTCCCACTAGCTATCTATTTTACGTTCGGTAGTGTATATATGTCCATGCCATTCTCTCACTTTGTCACAGCTCACCCGTCCCCCTCCCCATATCCTCAAGTCCATTCTCTAGTAGGTCTGTGTCTTTATTCCTGTCTTACCCCTGGGTTCTTTATATCATTTTTTTTTCTTAAACTCCATATATATGTGTTAGCATACGGTATTTGTCTTTCTCTTTCTGACTTACTTCACTCTGTATGACAGACTCTAGGTCCATCCACCTCATTACAAATAGCTCAATTTTGTTTCTTTTTATGGCAGAGTAATATTCCATTGTATATATGTGCCACATCTTCTTTACCCATTCATCTGATGATGGACACTTAGGTTGTTTCCATCTCTGGGCTATTGTAAATAGAGCTGCAATGAACATTTTGGTACATGACTCTTTTTGAATTATGGTTTTCTCAGGGTATATGCCCAGTAGTGCGATTGCTGGGTCATATGGTAGTTCTATTTGTTTTTTAAGGAACCTCCATACTGTTCTCCATAGTGGCTCTACCAATTCACATTCCCACCAGCAGTGCAAGAGTGTTCCCTTTTCTCCACACCCTCTCCAGCATTTATTGTTTCTAGACTTTTTGATGATGGCCATTCTGACTGGTGTGAGATGATATCTCATTGTAGTTTTGATTTGCATTTCTCTAATGATTAATGATGTTGAGATTATTTCATGTGTTTGTTGGCAGTCTGTAGATCTTCTTTGGAGAAATGTCTATTTAGGTCTTCTGCCCATTTTTGGATTGGGTTGTTTGTTTTTTTGTTATTGAGCTGCATGAGCTGCTTGTAACTTTTGGAGATTAATCCTTTGTCAGTTGCTTCATTTGCAAATATTTTCTCCCATTCTGAGGGTTGTCTTTTGGTCTTGTTTATGGTTTCCTTTGCTGTGCAAAAGCTTTGAAGTTTAATTAGGTCCCATTTGTTTATTTTTGTTTTTATTTCCATTTCTCTAAGAGGTAGGTCAAAAAGGATCTTCCTGTGATTTATGTCAAAGAGTGTTCTGCCTATGTTTTCCTCTAAGAGTTTGATAGTTTCTGGCCTTACATTTAGGTCTTTAATCCATTTTGAGCTTATTTTTGTGTATGGTTTTAGGGAGTGATCTAATCTCATACTTTTACATGTACCTGTCCAGTTTTCCCAGCACCACTTACTGAAGAGGCTGTCCTTTCTCCACTGTACATTCCTGCCTACTTTATCAAAGATAAGGTGACCATAATATGTACGTGAGTTTATCTCTGGGCCTTCTATCCTGTTCCATTGATCTATATTTCTGTTTTTGTGCCAGTACCATACTGTCTTGATTACTGTAGCTTTGTAGCATAGTCTGAAGTCAGAGAGCCTGATTCCTCCAGCTCCGTTTTTCATTCTCAAGATTGTTTTGGCTATTCGGGGTCTTTTGTGTTTCCAAACAAATTGTGAAATTTTTTGTTCTAGTTCTGTGAAAAATGCCAGTGGTAGTTTGATAGGGATTGCATTGAATATGTAGATTTCTTTGGGTAGTAGAGTCATTTTCACAATGTTGATTCTTCCAATCCAAGAACATGGTATATCTCTCCATCTATTTGTATCAGCTTTAATTTCTTTCATCAGTGTCTTATAATTTTCTGCATACAGGTCTTTTGTCTCCTTAGGCAGGTTTATTCCTAGATATTTTATTCTTTTTGTTGCAATGGTAAATGGGAGTGTTTTCTTGATTTCACTTTCAGATTTTTCATCATTAGTGTATAGGAATGCAAGAGATTTCTGTGCATGAATTTTGTATCCTGCTACTTTACCAAATTCATTGATTAGCTCTAGTAGTTTTCTGGTAGCATCTTTAGGATTCTCTATGTATAGTATTGTGTCATGTGCAAACAGTGACAGCTTTACTTCTTCTTTTCCAATTTGTATTCCTTTTATTTCCTTTTCTTCTCTGATTGCTGTGGCTAAAACTTCCAAAACTATGTTGAATAAGAGTGGTGAGAGCGGGCAACCTTGTCTTGTTCCTGATCTTAGTGGAAATGGTTTCAGTTTTTCACCATGGAGGACGATGTTGGCTGTGGGTTTGTCATATATGGCCTTTATTATGTTGAGGAAAGTTCCCTCTATGCCTACTTTCTGCAGGGTTTTTGTCATAAATGGGTGTTGAATTTTGTCAAAAGCTTTCTCTGCATCTATTGAGATGACCATATGGTTTTTCTCCTTCAATTCGTTAATATGGTGTATCACATTGATTGATTTGCAAATATTGAAGAATCCTTGCATTCCTGGAATAAACCCCACTTGATCATGGTGTATGATCCTTTTAATGTGCTGTTGGATTCTGTTTGCTAGTATTTTGTTGAGGATTTTTGCATCTATGTTCATCAGTGATATTGGCCTGTAGTTTTCTTTCTTTATGACATCCTTGTCTGGTTTTGGTATCAGGGTGATGGTGGCCTCTTAGAATGAGTTTGGGAGTGTTCCTCCCTCTTCTATATTTTGGAAGAGTTTGAGAAAGATAGGTGTTAGCTCTTCTCTAAATGTTTGATAGAATTCACCTGTGCAGCCATCTGTTCCTGGGCTTTTGCTTGTTGGAAGACTTTTAATCACGATTTCAATTTCAGTGCTTGTGATTTTTCTGTTCATATTTTCTATTTCTTCCTGATTCAGTCTTGGCAGGTTGTGCATTTCTAAGAATTTGTCCATTTCTTCCAGGTTGTACATTTTATTGGCATAGACTTGCTTGTAGTAATCTCTCATGATCTTTTATATTTCTGCAGTGTCAGTTGTTACTTCTCCTTTTTCATTTCTAATTCTATTGATTTGAGTCCTCTCCCTTTTTTTCTTGATGAGTCTGGCTAATGGTTTATCAATTTTGTTTATCTTCTCAAAGAACCAGCTTTTACTTTTATTGACCTTTGCTATTGTTTCCTTCATTTCTTTTTCAGTTATTTCTTATCTGATCTTTATGATTTCTTTCCTTCTGCTAACCTTGGGGTTTTTTTGTTCTTCTTTCTCTAATTGCTTTAGGTGCAAGGTTAGGTTGTTTATTCGAGATGTTTCCTGTTTCTTAAGGTAGGATTGTATTGCCATAAACTTCTCTCTTAGCACTGCTTTTGCTGCATCCAATAGGTTTTGAGCCGTCGTGTCACCATTGTCATTTGTTTCTAGGTATTTTTGGATTTCCTCTTTGATTTCTTCAGTGATCACTTCATTATTAAGTAGTGTATTGTTTAGCCTCCATGTGTTTCTATTTTTTACAGATCTTTTCCTGTAATTGATATCTAGTGTCATAGCATTGTGGTCGGAAAAGATACTTGATACAATTTCAATATTCTTAAATTTACCAAGGCTTGATTTGTGACCCAAGATATGATCTATCCTGGAGAATGTTCCATGAGCACTTGAGAAAAATGTGTATTCTGTTGTTTTTGAATGGAATGTCCTATAAATATCAATTAACTCCATCTTATTTAATGTATCATTTAAAGCTTGTGTTTCCTTATTTATTTTCATTTTGGATGATCTGTCCATTGGTGAAACTGGGGTGTTAAAGTCCCCTACTATGAATGCGTTACTGTCGATTTCCCCTTATATGGCTGTTAGTAATTGCCTTATGTATTGAGGTGCTCCTATGTTGGGTGCATAAATATTTACAATTGTTATATCTTCTTCTTGAATCGATCCCTTGATCATTATGTAGTGTCCTTCTTTGTCTCTTCTAATAGTCTTTATTTTAAAGTCTATTTTGTCTGATATGAGAATTGCTACTCCAGCTTTCTTTTGGTTTGCATTTGCATGAAATATCTTTTTCCATCCCCTTACTTTCAGTCTGTATGTGTCTCTAGGTCTGAAGTGGGTGGGTTGTGTAGGCTTCCTGGTGGAGGGGACTAGTGCCTGTGTTCTGGTGATGAGGCTGGATCTTGTCTTTCTGATGGGCAGGTCCACGTCTGGTGGTGTGTTTTGGGGTGTCTGTGGCCTTATTATGATTTTAGGCAGCCTCTCTGCTAATGGGTGGGGTTTTGTTCCTGTCTTGCTAGTTGTTTAGCATAGGGTGTCCAGCACTGTAGCTTGCTCGTCATTGAGTGAAGCTTGGTGTTGGTGTTGAGATGAAGATCTCTGGGAGATTTTCGTCGTTTGATATTACATGGAGCTGGGAGGTCTCTTGTGGACCAGTGTCCTGAAGTTGGCTCTCCCACCTCAGAGGCATAGCACTGACTCCTGGCTGCAGCACCAAGAGCCTTTCATCCACACGGCTCAGAATAAAAGGGAGAAAAAGAAAGAAAGAAAGAAAGAGAGAGAGAGAGAGAGGGAGGGAGGGAGGAAGGAAGGAAGGAAGACAAAAGAAAAAATAAAGTAAGGTAAAATAAAATAAAAAATAATTATTAAGAAAAATAAATTATTTTTAAGTAAAAAACAAAACACGGACAGATAGAACCCTAGGACAAATGGTGAAAGCAAAGCTATACAGACAAAATCTCATACAGAAGCATACACATACACACTCACAAAAAGAGAAAAGGGGAAAAAATCATAAATCTTGCTCTCAAAGTCCAACTCCTCAATTTGGGATGATTTGTTGTCTATTCAGTTATTCCACAAATGCAGGGTACATCAAGTCGATTGTGGAGATTTAATCCGCTGCTCCTGAGGCTGCTGGGTGAGATTTCCCTTTTTCTTCTTTGTTCGCACAGATCCTGGGGTTCAGCTTTGGATTTGGCCCTGCCTCTGCGTGTAGGTCGCCTGAGGGCCTCTGTTCTTCCCTCAGACAGGACGGGGTTAAAGGAGCCGCTGATTCGGGGGCTCCGGCTCACTCAGGCCGGGAGGAGGGAGGGGTACGGAGTGCGGGGCGAGCCTGCTGTGGCAGAGGCCGGCGGGACGTTGCACCAGCCTGAGGCACGCTGTGCGTTCTCCCGGGGAAGTTGTCCCTGGATCCCAGGACCCTGGCAGTGGCAGGCTGCACAGGCTCCCGGGAGGGGAGGTGTGGAGAGTGACCTGTGTTTGCTCACAGGCTTCTTGGTGGCGGCAGCAGCAGCAGCCTTAGCGTCTCATGCCCGTCTCTGGGGTCCACGCTGTTAGCCGCAGCTCGCGCCCGTCTCTGGAGCTCCTTTAAGCAGCGCTCTTAATCCCCTCTCCTCACGCACCAGGAAACAAAGAGGGAAGAAAATGTCTCTTGCCTCTTCGGCAGGTCCAAACTTTTTCCCGGACTCCCGCCCGGCTAGCCGTGGTGCACTAACCTCCTGCAGGCTGTGTTCACGCTGCTAACTCCAGTCCTCTCCCTCGGATCCGACCGAAGCCCGAGCCTCAGCCCCCAGACCCCGCCCGCCCCGTTGGGTGAGCAGACAAGCCTCTCGGGCTGGTGAGTGCAGGTCGGCACTGATCCTCTGTGTGGGAATCCCCCCGCTTTACCCTCCGCACCGCTGTGGCTGCGCTCTCCTCCGCGGCTCCGAAGCTCCCCCCCTCCGCCACCCGCAGTCTCTGCCCGCGAAGGGGCTCCTAGTGTGTGGAAACCTTTCCTCCTTCACAGCTCCCTCCCACTGGTGCAGGTCCTGTCCCTGTTCTTTTGTCTCTGTTTATTTTTTTTTCTTTTACCCTACCCAGGTGCGTGGGGAGTTTCTTGCCTTTTAGGAGGTCTGAGGTCTTCTGCGAGCGTTCAGTAGGTGTTCTGTAGGAGCTGTTCCACGTGTAGAGTATTCCTGATGTATCTGTGAGGAGGAAGGTGATCTCCGCATCTTACTCTTCCGCCATCTTCCCCCGGCCCCTTTGCTGGTTTTCTGAATCATGAATATCTTCTGTCAACTCGTAATTGTCTTATCACTTTCATAAAAGTGATAAATGTAAATAAATGTTTTGTTTTAATAGAATTAATTATGTCTATTTTCTTATTTGAGACAATGTCTTTTGAATCTTATTTAGAAATATTTTTCTGCCACTAGATCTTAAAGATACACAACACATTTTCTTTTAAGAATTTTAAAGACGTTGATTTCTCTCCTTCTCTTCTTCCTCTTCCTTTTTCTTGTTCTTCTTTGTTTTGGTTTACTTCTCCTAAACCCACCTCTGAGACAGGAATGCTATTTTGTCTTTATCTATATGGACAACTCTTTTTTTCCAGTTTTATTTCTTGAAGAATTCCTCTTTTCCCTACCTCTGTCTATATCAACCTTTCATAGACAAATGGCTCTATTTCTAGGCTCGCTATTTTGTTCCACAGACAACTGTGTTTTCTACCCAAGCAACACACTTTCTTTTTGGGTGTGCGTGTTCTTTTATTTATTGAAGTATAGTTAATTTACAACATTGTGTTAGTTTCAAGTGTACAGCAAAGTGATTCAGTTATATATATATATATATATGTTAAGAATATATATATATTCTTCTTCAGACTCTTTTCCATTGTAGGTTATTACAAGATAATGAATATAGTTCCCGGTGCTATACAGTAGGCCCTTGTTTTTTACCTATTTTATATATAGTAGTGAGTATATGTTAATCCCAAACTCCTAAGTTATCTGCCCCCCCCCACTATCCCCTTTGGTAACCATAAGTTTGTCTTCTATGTCTATGAGTCTATTTCTGTTTTGTAAATAAGTTCATTTGTATCATTTCTTATATTCTGCATATAAGTGATATTATATTTACCTTTGTATGACTTACTTCACTCACCATGACAATCTCTAGGTCCATTCATGTTGCTGCAAATGGCACTATTTCATTCTTCATTATGGCTGAGTATATTCCGTTGTACATATATATCACATCTTCTTTATCCATTCAACTGTCGATGGACATTTAGGTTGCTTCCATGTATTGGCTATTGTAAATAATGCTGTAGTGAACATTGGGGTGCATGTATATTTTCAAATTAGAGTTTTCTCTGGATGTATGCCCAGGAGTGGGATTGCAGGATCATATGGTAGCTCTGTTTTTAGTTTTTTGTTTGTTTGTTTGCTTGTTTTTTTATTTTGCGGTACGCGGGCCTCTCACTATTGTGGCCTCTCCCATTGCGGAACACAGGCTCCGGACGCGCAGGCTCAGCGGCCATGGCTCAGGGGCCCAGCCGCTCCGCGGCATGTGGGATCTTCCTGGACCGGGGCACGAACCCGTGTCCCCTGCATCGGCAGGCAGACTCTCAACCACTGCACCACCAGGGAAGCCCTATTTTTAGTTTTTTAAGGAACCTCCAAACTGTTCTCCACAGTGGCTGTATCCATTTACATTCCCACCAATAGTGTTAGGAGGGTTCCTTTTTCTCCATACCCTCTCCAGCATTTATTATTTGTAGACTTTTTAACGATGGCCATTCTGACTGGTGTGAGGTGATACCTTATTGTAGTTTGATTTGCATTTCTCTAACAAGTAGTGATATTGAGCATCTTTTCATGTGCTGTTGACCATCTGTATGTCTTCTTTGGAGAAATGTCTATTTAGGTCTTCTGCCCATTTTTTTGATTGGGTTGTTTGTTGTTTTAATATTAAGCTGTATGTGCTGTTTGTATATTTTTGAAATTAATCCCTTGTCAGTAACATTGTTTGCAAATGTTTTCTCCCATTCTGTAGGCTGTCTTTTTGTTTTCTTTATGGTTTCCTTTGCTGTGCAAAAGCTTTTACGTTTAATTCGGTCCCATATGTTTCTTTTTGTTTTTATTTCCATTACTCTAGGAGATGGATCCAAAAAAAGATTTCTGCAATTTATATCCTGTGTTCTGCCTGTTTTCCTCTAGGAGGTTTATAGTATGCAGTCTTACATTAGGGCTTTAATCCATTTTGAGTTTACTTTGTATATGGTGTTCTAATTTCATTCTTTTACATATAGCTCTCCAGTTTCCCCAGCACCATTTATTGAAGAGACCGTCTTTCCTCCATTTTATATTCTTGCCTCCTTTGTCATAGATTAACTGACCATAAGTGCCCCTATTCTTCTGTGGTATCTGGCTATTATTAACTTACATTTCCATGTATATTTTAGAATGGTCTTTTCTGTTTTCTCTTCGGTTTACTTTTCTTCTTCCTTCTGGTTGAAAGGTTATCAGACTATGGGCCAAATTGACATAAAGCCTGTTTCTGTATAACCAGAGGCTAAGAATGGTTTTTACATTTTTAAATAGTTTTTTTTAAAAAATATATACGGACGTACCTCAGAGATATTGTGGGTTTGGTTCCAGACCACTATTGCAATAAAGAGAGTCACAAATTTTTTTGATAAAAGTTATGTTTACACTATACTATAGTCTGTTAGGGGTAAAATAATATTATGTCTAAAAAACAAAGTACATACCTTAATTTAAAAATACATTATTGCTAAAAAAAGATGCTAAGCATCATATGAGCCTTCAGTGAGTTGTAATCCTTTTGCCACTGAAGAGTCTTGCCTCAGTGTTGATGGCTGCTGACTGGTCGGGGTCATAGTTGCTGAAGGTTGGGGCAGCTGTGACAATTTCTTATAATAAGGCAAGGATGCACGCACCCCAGTGTTCGCTGCAGTCCTGTTCACAGTAGCCATGACATGGGAGCAACCTAAATGTCCATCGACAGAGGAGTGGATAAAGCAGATGTGGTACATGTATACAGTGGAATACTACTCATCCATAAAAAGGAATGAAATAATGCCATTTGCAGCAACATGGATGGACCTAGAGATTGTCATACTGAGTGAAGTCAGTCAGACAGAGAAAGAGAAATATTGTATGATATCACTTATATGCAGAATCTAAAAAGAAATGATACAAGTGAACTTATTTACAAAACAGAAACAGACTCACAGACTTAGAGAACGAACTTATAGTTACGGGGTGGGCTGGGGGGAAGGGTAGGGGGAAGGGACAGTTAGCGACTTTGGGATTGACATGTACATACTGCTATGTTTAAAGTAGATAACCAACAAGAACCTACTGTTTAGCACAGGGAACTTTGCTCAGTGTTATGCAGCAACTTAAATGGGAAAAGAATTTGAAAAAGAATAAATACATGTATATGTATAACTGAACCACTTTGCTGTACACCTGAAACTATCACAACATTGTTAACCAACTATATTCCAACATAAAATAAAAAGTTAAAAAAAAAAAGCAACAACGAAGTTTGCTGCATTGTTTGACTCTTCCTTTCATGAAGCAATTTCTCTATAGCGTGCCGTGCTGTTTGATAGTGTTTTACCCACAGTAGAGCTTGTTTCAAACTTGGATTCAGTTCTCTCAGACTCTGCTGCTGCTTTATCAACTAAGTTTACGTAACATTCTAAATCCTTTGTTGTCATTTCAACAGTCTTCACAGCATCTTCACCAGAAGTTGATTTCATCTCAAGAACCACTTTCTTTGCTCATCCCTAAGAAGCAGCTCCTCATCTGTTAAAGTTCATGAGATTGCAGCAATTCAGTCACATCTTCAGGCTCTACTTCTAATTCTAGTTCTCTTGCTATTTCCACCACATCTGCAGTTACTTCCTCCACTGAAGTCTAGCATCCCTCAAAGTTATCCATGAGGGTTGGAATCACCTTCTTCCAAACTCCAGTGAATGTGGATATTTTGATCTTTTCCCATGAATCACAAATCTTCTTAATGGCATCTAGAATGGTGAATCCTTTTCAGAAGGTTTTCTATTGACTTTGCCCAGATTCCTCAGAGGAATCACTACCTATGTCAGCTATAGCCTTTTGAAATGTATTTCTTAAATAATAAAGCTTGAAAGTCAAAATGACTCCTTGATCCGTGGACTGAAGAACGGGTATTTTGTTAGCAGGCATGACAACATTCATCTTATACATCTCCCTCAGAGTTGTTGGGTGACCAGGTGCATTGCCAATGAGCAGTAATATTTTGAAAGGAATCTTTTTTTCTGAGAAGTAGTTCTCAATATCGGGCTTAAAATATTTGGTAAACCATGTTGTAAATAGATGTGTTATCATCCAGACTTTGTTGTTCCATTTATAAAGCACAGGCAGAATCGATTTAGCATAATTCTTAAGGGCTCTAGGATTTTCAGAGTGATAAATGAGCATTGGCTTCAACTTAACCTCACCAGCTACATTAGCCCCTAACAAAAGAGTCAGCTTGTCCTTTGAAGGTTTGAAGTCAGGCATTGACTTCTCCTTTCTAGCTATGAAATTCCTAGAGTCTTAGGTGGCATTGTCTTCTAATAAAAGTCTGTTTCGTCTACATTGAAGATCTGTGGTTTAGTGTAACCCCCTTCATTAGTTATTTTAGCTAGATCTTCTGGATAACTTGCTGCAACTTCTACATCAGCACTTGCTGCTTCACATTTTGCTTTTTTCTCACGGAGACAGATTCTTTTCTTAAACCTCCAAACTCTTCTTCTGCAGCTTCCTCACCTCTCTCAGCCTTCATAGAATTGAAGAGAGTTAGGTCCTTGCTCTGGATTGTGCTTTGGTTTAAGGCAGTGTTGTGACTGTTTTGATCTTTTGTCCAGATCACTACAACGTTCTCCATATCAGCATTAAGGCTGTTTCACTTTCTTATCATTCCTGTGTTTACTGGAGTTGCACTTTTAATTTCCTTCAAGAACTTTTCCTTTGTATTCACAACTTAGCTAATTGTTTACACAAGAGGCCTAGCTTTTGGCCTATCTTAGCTTTCAGCCTGCCTTCCCCCTAAGCTTAGTCATTTCTAGATTTTGATTTAAGGTGGGAGACACATGACTCTTCCTTTCACTTGAGCACTTAGAGGACATTGTAGGGTTATTACTTGGCTTAATTTCAATATTCCTGTGTTTCAGGGAATAGGGAGGCCTAAGGAGAAGGAGAGAGATGGGAGAATGGCTAGTTGGTGGAGAAGTCAGAATACAGGCAACATTTATGGATTAAGTTTGCCATTTTACATGGATGCAGTTCACAGCACCCAAAAACAATTACAGTAGTAATATCAGTGATCACTGATCACAGATCACCATAACAAATATAATAATAATGGAAAAGTTTAAAATATTGTGAGAATTACCAAAATGTGACACAGAGACACAAAGTAAGCAAATGCTGTTGAAAAAATGGTGCCAATAGACTTGCTCCATGTAAGGTTGCCACAAACCTTCATTTTGTAAAAAATGTAAAGCACAATAAAGCAAAGCACAATAGAATGAGGCATGCCTATATATGACAGAGACCATCTGTGGCCACAAAACGTAAAGTCTACTCTCTGGCTCTCTACTGAAAAAAAAATCTCCCAACGCATTCTAGAAGATTTTCTCAATTTAGACTTCCAACGCATTATTTCATTCTTCAATTATTTTATGTTTTTGGTATTTAGTTCATATATGTTGTTCAATTGTTCAAAAAAATTAGGCCTGATATTTATGTTTGGTCTTTTCTTATGTTTTCTTTTTCATAGACTTATGGCTAATCCCTTCCTAATAACTTTTAGAACATTTCATTTGGCTAGGTTTTTTTTTTATTAATTTTTATTGGAGTATAGTTGCTTTACAATGTTGTGTTAATTTCTACTGTACAGCAAAATGAATCAGCTATACATATACATATATCCCCTCTTTTGGGGATTTTCTTCCCATTTGGGTCACCACAGAGCATTAAGTAGAGTTCCCTGTGCTATACAGTCTGTTCTCAATAGTTATCTATTTAATTCATAGTATCAATAGTGTATATATGTCATCCCAGTCTCCCAATTCCTCCCACCACCACCCTTTTCCTATTGGTATCCATACATTTGTTCTCTACATCTGTGTCTCTATTTCTGCTTTGCAAATAAGGTCATCTATATCATTTTTCTAGATTACACATATATGCATTAATATACGGTATTTCTTTTTCTCTTTCTGACTTACTTCACTCTGTATGACACTCTCTAGGTCCATCCATATCTCTACAAATGACCCAATTTTGTTCTTTTTTATGGCTGAGTAATATTCCATTGTATATATGTACCACATCTTCTTTATCCATTCCTCTGTTGATGGGCATTTAGGTTGCTTCCATGTCCTGGCTATTGTAAATAGTGCTGCAGTGAACATATTCTCAATTCATCTTTCTAATATGTCTGCTCCTAATGAAAGTCCATAGTCCGATATGCCTTTTTTCCTCTTTTAAATAGTTATACTTCTCAAATATCTTATCATTTTAACCTGTTGGTCCTATGATGAAGAAACCCAGGCATCAGAAAGCCAGTCACTGGCTCCTCAGTCTATAAAACAGATCTACAGATTAGGAATTTTCTCTTCACTTCCCAGAGAGAAGCCACATTGCATTCTCCATAGATCATGATTTGCCAGCCCTGGGACTTTGGAGAAAAAGGGATGGGAAGCAAATGCTAGTGATCAGTTAGTATGAACTTATTTTTCTGGGATCTTCATTCACAGGTGTCTATCTCAAGGCGGTAGTGGAGAGAGGCAGGAATAGGACAAATGTCTCCTTTACCATTCTATTCTGCCTTGGCCCTTTGAGGCTGTCTCCTCCCCCAGGTCAAAGTCATCACCTTCCAGTTATCTCAAAACACCCTGCTTGCTCCCACCACCCGTTGCCTTAAGGGTTTCCCATGGTATTCTTGGTCTTTTTCCTCTTTAATTCCTTCAGGATTCATCTTGAAAGAGGGAACTAGTACTAGCAGCTAAGAGAATATGCTAACATTTTAAATTGATATGCTTTACACAACGTTGGAAATTGTACAGAAAAAAAGTTTATATTTAGTATGAAAAATACACACAAGGCAATTAACGTGCTTATTGAATCATTGATTAAGTTATATCCTGACAGGCTTAGGATATAATTTTCCAAATCAACTCTGCCTACTTAACTGTAAGAATTGGGCAGGCAAGTTCCATACCTCCTTCTCAAAGTTATTTCTGGTTACATAACATACAAAATAAGGGCTCCCTCTGAGTTACAGCAATATTTGAGTGATTTTACAAAGTAAAAGGAACCCTAAAAGAAGGAAGGAATGGCTAGTTAGAGAAAGTTGTGTTCCTGATAGATGACAGAATTGAGTCAAATAGCTGGCTGGAGGCTAGTTAGAGCGTCAATGCCTGACAGAAAATCTGGAAAGACAAAACAGAATCCTGTAGCTAAAATAATCTATACATAATCTATAGGCTCCACATTGGGAATAAATAGTTACCCTATTCCTGAGAATTAGTCCTCTGTGTAATTTTATAAAGTCCCAAGTGATTGCCCCAAGTAGAATGTTCTATGAATATATTTAAATCCTGTTTGTCTACCTCTTGGTGATTCAAGAAATCCATGCATTTATGCATGTGTTGAAAATGTGGCCACCGTAGCTAATGAATCTGCAACTGGATGGGAAAAGAAAGTGATTTGTTAAATGCTTCACAGCAGCTGCATGGAGTCATTTTGCTCAAGTTGACAAGTCAAAGGTCTGATGGAAAATCACTTTTCCTTGAAAGATGCTGACAGGAAAGGAGCTACATGCTATTTTGCTGGTGCCATAAAAGTAAACAGGCAATGTCATTGAGAGAGAAATGAATATTGAATAAATATACATACTTATTCAATTTATTTGAATGATTGGGAAAGAAGAGTCTATTGCTTTCATGGTTTGTGGACATTATTAAAATTTGAAATAATTATAATAATTATTAGCATACTAATGTAAAGTCACACACACAGGCATTCTTCAAAAAAATTATTCCAGTTGGCAGTTTTTCTGCAATCACCTGTATAAGCCATGCATTGACCTTTACAGAAAGCAAAATGGGTGGACGTGGTCACCCATGTCTGCATACTAAAATCACCAGCTTATGTGTATGTTACGTTCTATCCTAGCCTCTAATTCTAGTTACGTAGTTCACCTGTATACTATGGTATCTCTATTTGAAAAGGAGTCCTAGTAATATGTTTTGTCTTTTCTTAAAGTTCGGGAAAGTTGTAGAACTTAAGTAGGTATCTACAACTAGCAAACTATTACTCTGGTAGGGAAAGAATAATTTCTACATGAATATAATGAAAGGAATTGGTAATCATTGCCCCTTTGTCTTCACTGATGGATCTTCTGATATTTAATTTACAAGTTCATCCAAATTTCTTTTTGACTTTGAAAATGTAGTATTTAAACCAAGAGCTCAAAACGTTTTTAAACAGGTTTGGAAAGAAGGGGAAGTGAGAAGAAAGTCAGCAAACAAAATGTTCCATTGTTGACAAATGTTTTCTTTCCTGAAAAAAAAACAAAAAACAAAAACCTAACACTTTGCCTGCCTATCACAGCCTCATGTCCAAGATAAACCAAAAACATCCCCAGGTTCACCCTGAGCAAGGTAAAATAAAGCAGCTACACTGATGGGAAAATGATCGTTTTTTTCTCACTTTATTACTGGCATGGAAAGATATTCTAATAAATCTGGTTAAGGGAAATATAAGTCACCACCACAGCAGAGTTCTTTGAAGATATGGGAGGCAGCATAACCTCAGACGTCGGCGTGTGAGCTCGGGCACCAAATTTCCTGGATTAAAATCTTGTCATATTTCTCGTCAGCGCTGTGACCCTGGTCAATTTTCCCAATTTCTCTGTTGCTAAATTTATAGGGATACTAATAAGAACTACTTGATGTGGTCGTTTGTGGAAATTAAATGTGATTTTACAGTTAAAACACTTTTTAAAGTGTTTTTTATGCACATAGCAAACCCTCAATAATTTCATGGTTCAATTCCTACAAAGTACTGTTACCGTTAAGTTCCTATCATAATTACTACAGGCGCGGGAAGGAGTCAGAAGGAGACAGTGGTGATGTTGAGTGCGTTCCTGTTTTACTCTAATCACTCATGTGAGACAGCATCACCTTTTGGAGCTGCCCGTGATCTAGAACCTTCTCACATTATAGAAGCTGAAAATGCCACGTGCTTGCTCCTCAAGCCTTCCTTTGCAGGGAGGACACGGACTCATGACCAAACGTCATCAAGTGAATTTTGAATCAAGAGTTAATGATGTCCAGGAAAGGGGTATGTAGCGAGTCCTCTCTGGCAGATGCATTTCTCAACCTGGAGTGGCAGATGCTAGAACTGGTGCCCAGTCCATTACCTGCAGGGTCCGCAAACCAAGCCGCCCGTGCAGACTCCAGCAGTGTCCTCCCAATAGGCCATGCAGGCATTTCTTCCGGCTTTGGAGGTTCTAAGTACGCCTGCGTAGCTCCCTGGAGGGTCTATGAGCTACGTAAGTATCCTTTTAATTAGTTTCTTGCCTGCTTAAAACAGTCAGCCAGAGTCAATTTCTGTTTACGTGTAATTAAGGTATGTGATAGAACTTTAGTGTTATTGAAACTCTCTCCAGAAGAATGTATTCATTGTGTGATTTAAAAAAAAAAATCTTTTCAGTGGGAAAAAAGAGCCCTAAATACTCAGTTCACCAAATAAAGTATGTATCAAATACGTATAAAGCAGCAGTTTTCTAAATTATCTTTTAATAATAATTTTTAAACTCGTTACACAAAAAAACCCTGATTCTTGCTTAAAAAAAAAAAAAAAGAGAATACTGATAAGCATGTAAACACACACACACACAAACTTTAAAATTCCACTACCCAGAGATAAATATTGTTAAGAGTAAATCCTCCTAAGCTTTTCTATGAGTTTGTGTGTGTGTGTGTGTGTGTGTGTGTGTGTGTGTATATATATAATTATGTCATATATCCATTTTAGCACTACTCTTTTCTTTCTTTTTTACAATGCATCATAAATATCCTTCCACTTCAATTAAAAAGTCTAAATCATTTTAGTATTTGCCTGATAGTGTTATACTCATTATTTAACCAGCACTGTAGTATTAGTGGGCAAAGCTTTATATCGACTCTTTCAAGTTGTAAATAATACTATAATGGACACTACTCTATTCTATGTACATTGTTTTCACATCTGCCCTACTGTTTTCTTCAAATAATAGAACATGTGAAGGACTGAGTAGGTCCATCTTAAAATAGGAGAAAATTCCAAAGGTGATTCTGATACGTGCCTTTTAGCTGGTATCAATATTTATTTACTCTTCTTTTTAGATATTTGTTTTGAGGTAACACTGATTTATAACATGGTATGTTTCATGTGTACAGCATTATGTTTCTACTTCTCTGTACACTGCAGCGTGCTCACCACCAGAAATTTAGTTTCCATCCATTCCCATACAGTTGATCATCTTGACCCATTTGCCTCTCTCCCTGCCTCTTTCTCTCTGGTAACCATTACTTTGTTCTTTGTATCTGTGTGTTTGGTTCAGTTCGGTTCGGTTCGGTTTGTTCATTAATTTTGGGTTTTTGTTTGTTTTTTATATTCCACAGTTGAATAAAATCATTTGATGTGTCGTTTTCCATCTGACTTATTTCCTTCAGCATAATACCCTTTAGAACAGTACTGTTCAGTTGGATTTTCTGCCATGATGGAAATGTTCTGTGTCTATGCCATACAATACAGTAACCACTAACCATGCATGGCTGTTGATTGCTTGATGTAGTGTAATTGAGGAACTGCACTTGTAATTTTTAATTAATTTAAATGTTTTAAAATTTAGATAGCACATGTATCCAGGGGCTACCATGTCAAATAATGCAACTCTTCATCCTTTATGACTGTTTTTTGAACTATACATTATAACATTATGAGGCTATCTCTGGTTTTGTATGTTCTTGTGTGAAATCCCTTAACGTTTCTTTCTTTTTTTTTTTTTAATTAGTTTCCTTTGGCCTTTAATGACATTGGTACTTTTTTTTTCTTTGGCTGCATTGAGTCTTTGTTGCTGTGAGCGGGGGCTACTCCTCGTTGCTGTGCGCCGGCTTCTCATTGCAGTGGCTTCTCTTGTTGCAGAGCATGGGCTCTAGGCACGCAGGCTTCAGTAGTTGTGGCACTCGGGCTCAGCAGTTGTGGCACACAGGCTTAGTTGCTGCGCTGCATGTGGGATCCTCCCGGACCAGGGCTCGAACCCATGTTCCCTGCATTGGCAGGCCAATTCTTAACCACTGCGCCACCAGGGAAGCCCTCCTTAACATTTCTTGTATTGGTAATAATTTTTTGACATTTTACATCACATACATTTGATTTCCTGCAGAGAAGCGAACATAATGTCCTCTAAATAGGAAAAATAAAAATAAATGAACAAGTGACATAATTGCCTTTATGTTTTTCAAAGGTAATCATTAGCCTATATTCCTGAAGCACGTTAGTATCAAGAGTGTCAAAGTGACAGAACCTGTGTGTCAAATCTATTTTAAATGAAGCATTTGCTACATTTTTACTGCTTCTTTTCTTACTCCTGTACCATAAACTTTTCAGTTTTTGAGCATTTTAATTTAGAAATATTCTATTATATTTAAAATTTCTTCTTAGAAAACTTTTTAGTCTTTATTTTTAGTTTTATAATGAGGTATCTAACAGTAATTTAAATTTGCATCTTTAATCTCCATTAATGCCATTTATTCCTCATTCATATGCTTTTATTTATTTTCAATTTTTGTCTCTGTTTTTCTAGCACATGAAGTACTATCAGGTGTATAAATTGAGTTATAGCATTTTCTCATCAAAACTCCTCAGATCTTGTTCTGTTGTCTTCTGGATTTTAAGTATGTATCTCTTGAAGTATGATACTGGTTGTTTGGGGGGTTTATTAAATTTTTTTTTTCTTTCCTGAATAGATATTGTTATGGACTGAATTGTGTCTCCTCCAAACTTCATAGGTTGGGGCCCTAACCCTCAATGTGACTATATTTGGAGACAAGGCCTTTCTGGAGGTGTTAGGTTAAATGAGGTCATAAGGGTGGGCTCTAATCCAGAAAGACTGGTGTCCTTATAAGAGGAAAAGATCCAGAGATTCTTATAACCTGTACAGAGAGAAGATGCCGTAAGGACACGGTGAGAAGGCAGCTGTCTGCAAGCTAGGAAGAGAGGCCTCACCAGAAATAACCTTGTCAGTCCTAACAGAGTAATATAGATGCTCTTCAGATTTCTCCTTATACTTTGTCTTGAACTAAATTTAGGAACATCTGTTATGCAGAGAACACTCTACATTCTCTGTTATCTCATCTCATTATTTTAATTGTATGTTTCATCCTCTTCACTTAGGAAACAGTGTTGAAGTTGCTCTCCATATCACCAACTGAATTTTCTTCAGAAACAAACACTTCCATTCTTTAAGTCTGAATTTCCATTTGAATAGTGTTGCTATTTACTTCAGATCCTTATTTTACTTTATTTACCTCCTTTTGTTGTCCTATTCTGTTACCTACACTTCCATTTTGTTCACTTTTCATCTCAATTTGTTCTCTCCATGTGACCTGTTACATCTTTTCTAAACAGGCCATTATCTTTTTTCAGTCTGTAGATTATCACAAACATTTCCCTGGAATTTTTTAATAGATCCTGGAATAGATCATTTTTAGAGTTTTGCTTTTCCCCACCAGGAGAGACTTTTTCTCCTTATTCTGCAATGATTTTAATAGCCTACAGTTAGTTTTTATTCTTACTCACCCTTAAGTCAAGGAGGTCTATACAGACATGAGATCATTTAATTTTCCTCATTCCCTGTTCCTCCTCTCCATCCTCAGACCTGCACTGGAAGGGCTGTTGATGTTAATAGCTTCATTTCAAATTTCTTGTTTCTACTGTGCTTTCTGCTAGTTAATCTGCTGCTTTCCTCCACTGCCCAGTTTTCTGGTATATAAACTGACATAGCAGAGGAAAACAATACATTTCCCAGCTTACCCTTCTTCTGGGTCTGAAGTTCCCAGAATGTTCTCTGTCAGCACTCTCCTTCTACTTCCTTTCCAGTAGTTTGCTGGGATTTTTGTGTTTCTCTCAAGATGAAGAATACTGACAAATGGAGAGATGAGGTACAGGAAATTTTATCTACCTGCCTCACTTGGTACTCTTTTAAGGATACAGGAAAACATTTATCATTCTCTTTATATATCATAAATTCTAAATTTCTGAGTCAGAGAACAGATATTTGGGAGCTACTGACAAAGATTCTCTTCTTGACCCAACTCTAATGAGGATCCTCTGAACTCTCTTCTCAACTTGGTCCTGGATTTGGGGCTTCAATGTTCATCTCTGCATTGTCGAATTTTAGCAGGAATCCTGCTGAGTCAGTTTAGCCAGATTTCCCTACTCTCAATATCTGATCAATCTCAGTATCTGATCAGGTTTCTCACCTTCCACCATCCCCAGGTGGTGTCTAATCACCCCAGCTTGCCTACAGCAAAAATTCTGTTAGGCCATTTCAGCCAGAATCCCCCCTTACTCCCGGTGTTTCCTCTTAGTAATTTTCCATTCACTGATCACCCCCTGCCACACACACACACACACACCCTGCTCCTTGGCTGTAATTTTCCATTTTTCCTGTTGTCTTTGTAGTTGAGCCCAATCTCTCCCCCTACTGTAAAACCCCATACAGTAGACTCTGTATCTATTGCAGTAGCCCTCCTATATAAAGTCAGCCTCACTGTTCATTAACAAGTTTCATGAATAATTTTTTCTTTAACAATATGGAGCCTCTTCTTACTTTTAAGTGGTCTATTTTATAAGGCAAAGATGCAATGTATTGTATGCTATAGCCTGGATAATGTGTGTGTGTAATTGCATCGATTAATTGCTTACTAGTATAAAGAAAAATTTTTCCCCAGACGTTGGTTAAAAATGGCAAGACAGATTTTATTCAAACTGTTGTAGTAGAGGAGAGAGACTTCAGTTCAGTTGAACTCAGCTGAGAACCAAGCTCATCTCTGAATAAAACAAAGACAGATTTATACCCACAAGCAGAGTGAAGGGATCAGTGGATGAAAAATTACTAAAAGGAGACATCATGCATGGTGGAATTCTTGCTAAACTGGTTTAATTTGTTTCTTGCTAAAGACAGACCAAAAAACTTACATATCAAGGATTGGGGATGAAGAACTTGATCACATATCAAGGATCAGGGGATTCACACCAAAACCAGGCATAGACACAGAAGACCAAGGTTGAGGTCTAGTCTAGATGAGGGCTCACAGGATCTTGACCAAAGTTTGGTCAAAGAGGAGTCTTTGTCACTAATGTCATTAATTCCTTCTAGATCATTTCATCGGGCTATTTATCAGTCCTACTTTCCCATATTGTACATGTTCATCCTGTACTACATTTTTATGGAATTTTAGTAAGAATATAAACAAATAATCCACTGGGAACAGATAATCAGATATCCTTTCCCACAGAACTCTACCAGTTTTATTAGAAGGTAACAAGTTCACAGTCAGCACCATATTTCTTTCACTGGAATTTAAAATAGAAAGAGGAATAAGAATTCAGTGCTCAGTAATGCACTCAATATTTTAAATCAGCCCTTCTAATAAACTTTATCCTTTTTTCTGTTCTTTACTCTTCCCTATAACTTTGTGAAATAAATAAATACTTTACTTTTTAAAATACTTCAAGTTACTTTTAATTACTGTCCTACAGAAAAAATTATGTAACTTAAAACTGTAATTAAAATACAACATGATGGTATAAATAATATAGATAGTATAAATTTAGGTAGAGAGATAATTGAAAAAATCATATATATGTGTGCATGTGAATACATACATATGTGTGTATATATAAATGTATATAAATATATATATTTATGACAAAAGAAGAAAAGTAAACAGGAATAGAAGAAAAACTAAATCCATGAAAGAGTCAAACAACATTCATATTTAATAGTTTTATGTCAGTTCTGATACTAAACTTTTCCCCAAAAAAGGGAAACCTGATCAATTCAAGTTCCCACAAGACAAAAGGAAACAAACCAAAAAACAAACAAACAAATAAACAACAACAAAAAAGCAAGTTCTCAGGAAAATAGCAACTATTTAGGAAATGATACTGGATAGAAATCTCTCCTAGGGATCTGCTTTCAGATCATCAAAATATCCATTAGTATGGTTGGTATCTATGAAGATCCTTTGTTTACTCTACATTTTGCTTAGAGAAGCACAATCAAAAAGCTCTAAGTCATCCGCACTGTCGAGTCATTCATTGTGGACCACACAGGGCAATTCATGAGAGCTTTCATCACTGCTTCGATATATACCCCATGTGCTCTCTAGTCCACAAAACAATTCCATTTCACAGATGAGAAAGCTGATATTCATAAAAAGTGAACAGCTTGCTAGTAATGGCTAGAGGGAGTTTAAAACATAGATCTAGCTGGTTGTGAAGCCATTATCCTGTCTGCTTCTCACACTACCCTTCTGGCATTACTATTCAAGTTGGAACTATCCTGTTCTCTGAATAGAGTGTGTTCATTTTATGCAACAGCAGACCTGAATTAAATAGATTAGTATGCAGAGAAGGTGTTTGTGTCCTGAGTTCTTGAGGATATGTCTGTAGAAGAAAATATGAAACTAGAAATATGGTTACTGGTTTCCATGAAGAAATAAGGTGTCTTGTTTCTGGGCATGTCCAAAGGGCATGGCCGAAAGGATGCAGAGACAAGCTTTGCCTCTTTCTGTGATCTCAAAGCCTGTCCTGTTTTGAGCTATACATATACCTTTTAATATCTGAGTAGAGCTTATTTCTTAATATAAGATGATTGTCCTAATGTCTTTCATCTGTATTACATTTTCTTAATGCTTTCAGAATTCTACAATAGTGCAAGGGTAAGTTAAAAATCCTTATCATTACTACATCCTTCAAATTCAAACTAAATAGCTGAGCTCTGAGCGCTTATAATAGCCACAGAATAAAATTGTGAAACTCTTTCAGGATGACATTAGCCACGAAAAATTAAGAAACATGCAAGATACATTAGGAAAAATAAAAGCTGCTTAGAAATGTAGTGAACAGACGTATGTACTGACTAGACCAAACGGCCTCAAGCTTCCAACCTCTTTTGCTTTTATCTGATGAAATAAGAGGAACACATCAACTGCTGAAAAAGTTTTGCCCTTTGAACTTTGCAGTGATCTACTATTTTTTTCACATAATATAATTAATACAATAACAATGGTACTAATGCTTAGTACAGCGTTTCAACGAAAACATAAAACTTTTCAGTACTGCAGTTTTAGAGATTATTTTAATATTTTATCTCTAAAGGCTAATTTTTCTTCAAACTTTAAGATAATGGCAAACCAATAATTTTTTTAAATTTGCCCATTTCCTATATTCTCTTATCAATTTTAAGTGGCAAATTGTTTTAATAGTGTCAAAATTGCTATAACATCAAATTTGCTTAATGGAAAAAGATTGATTGAATTAACAGCAAGATGGAACATAACAATAAGAAAATATTTACTGCCCTTGAAGTCCAAAGACCTTCTATATTACTCCCAAAGCATACTCTTTTCACAATATCACATTGCCTCTCAAGTGTAGTGTTATCTGTTTCATTGAGAAACGGATGCAAAATAATTTGCATGAAATTTGCTCCCCGGCGTTCATTCATTATAACAATTGTTGTTACTTGCATTTTCTGGCTACTTCCAAACTGAAAAACGCTGTTCTGAAAGAATGTATTATTTTCCCTGGAAGAAGATATTTTCTATCTATTTAGTACCATGAAAATTTTTTCTTCACTTCACCTCTGAGAGAAACTATCTTAAATTTACTCATTTTTTTAGGGAAGAAGTGGACATTCACATAAAAGACCTCATGAATCATAGCGTTATAAATTTACAACTGTGAAATTTCGTTCTAGTTCCACTGATTTAATATCATAATTGAATAACATAATTCATAATTTCAATGTGTCTTCTGGCTATGTGCGCAAGGAAAAATTAATTAAAATAGGCTACCCTATTCAACCAAGTTATAGTGAACAGATTTGTAATTATTCAATAATACATGAGAAATATATAAAATAATTCTTAGCTTTGAGAAGATATCTTTGGTGTATTTCTGATGGGAATATTTATGAGGAATTTTCCAAATTGGAACTAGGTTGTTTCAAATACCATATAGAGAAAGCAAAATAAAGGTCTCTCCAACTTATGTCTAAAACTTGACTTGCTTTTCTGTGGTAAATGTCCAAAATGTCTGCCTCAAATGATTTCTGTAATTCAAAGCCTAAGAGATGGTGAAATATTTTTAGATCAAGGATAATTGGCCACAAAAACGAACATAAAATAAATTCCTAAAACTTTGTCATCCATGAGGTTGAACGAAAGATTCAATATCATACTTACATCAATTTGTGATATTACCATGAACAAATCATTTTTGAAAGTGATATTTGAAGGTCTGAATTTTGTCTCTGGCCATGCCTTCCATTATGGACAAAAGTACATTCGAAGTAGTCCAAACCTCTCTCATCATCTTAATGTCCTTCCTAAGTATTCAGCAAGCCCCAACTTTCTGTTTCAAGTGGGACATCAAAGTGAATCATATTATTTTCTTCTGAAATAAAGCTCACTTTAGTGATATTGAGTATGACACAAGGACGTAGGCAAGAAAGTAGTGTCCTGGGACTCGAGTTGTAAACTGGAAATGATGTCAATTTAAAATTTTTTACTCCACGTAGCCAGTTATCCACATTTCTAGTACTAAACATCAAGGTCAAATCTATTATGCTGCATAAATATGGTCAAATATTTTATGCAATAAAATGATAAATGCATTACAGATATAATTAGGCAGAATGCCTATGCCTAGAATGACATATATTCACTGATCAGACACATACATTAGTTTGTGGTTATGTTCCCTGAAGCTGTATCTGAAATTATTCATGAACTCTGGATCTATACCTAAAGCAAAATCTGAAATAATTTACCACATTTTCACATTAATGTTATTTATATCAACTGCATGACTCTGTTTCACTATTTTATTCCTTCTGTGTATGAATGATAAACATGGTAGAAAAAATACCAACTTTGGAATCAGGCAGACCTGGATTCTAATCTCAGCTGTGAGCCTCACGAGAGATGTGAACTTGAATAAATTACATCATTTGAGTCTCAGGTTGATGTGAGAAATAATGTTTTAATTCTATAAATTCTTCAAATACAGAAAAAGATTTCAAGAGACAAAAAATTACTGAGCCTTTTCTTGGGTATAGCATCAATAAGACAACTTCCTAGACTTACTAAGAACTAATCTATACAGTTGGTTTTCAGAAGTATTTGCCTGAACATGTTTATCAGTCAGGGATGAAAAAAAACTAAGCCCATATAGTTTAAACTTGCAAAGGAAGAAACCAAAAAGTAATACTGTCTTAATAGGCAGATTTGTTTAAAAGTCTTCTGGAAAAGACAGAGCTATAAACAAAATGGACTGATTTCTTAGTGACCTTCAAGAAAGTATGTGGTTATTTGATGTCTTTGTTGCTCCTATCTCAATAAAAACCCACTTTCATATACTTCACTCCCACTATGATTGATATAAATGTTACTCAGTGGATTAAAATGTTACCCTTACCAGGAATATTGGTATTTACACAGGATGCAAATAATGTTATTTTAAGTTTGAGCCAATGAATTGGGTCACACGGGCCCTCCCTGAATGTCTGAAATATACTATAATTGGCCAAACGATTAGCTACTGTTAGAGAAAGCACCAATGAAGTTCTGCCACATCATGTTTTTAAAGGTTTGTGTGGTGTTTGGTAGCACCCTATCTGAATTGAAGTAGAAATCCAATTGATTTTTCTTTTTTTTGTGTAGTACGGGTTGTTCAGGTCTTCTATTTTATCCTAGTGATTTGTGGCATCCACTCCATGATATTGAAAATGTCTTTATATGTACGAGCCTATTTAGACGAGCTCTAATATACTGATCAATATGAGGCAAGGTCTCATTATCTGAGTTAGTACAGCTTTATCATATGCCTTGATGTCTCCCTGGGAAATTCCTCTGGTTTTATCTTCTTATTCAAGAGTATTATGACTATTCTTTTTTTAAATTGAGGTATAGTTGATGTACTGTATTATATAAGTTTCAGATGTACGACATCGTGATTCACAATTTTTAAAGATTATATTCCATATATAGTTATTATAAAATAGCGACTATATTCCCTGAGCTATACATTATATCCTTGTAGCTTATATATTTCATACATAGTAGTTTGTATTTCTTGACCCCAGACCCCTGTCCTGCCCCTCCCCTCTCACCTCCTCCCACTGGTAACCTCTAGTTTGTTCTCTGTATCTGTGAGTATATTTGTTTTGTTATATTCTTTCATTTGTTTTATTTTTTAGATTCCATATATAGGTAATAACATAGAGTATTTGTCTTTGTCTGACATTTCACTTAGCGTAATACCTTCCAAGGCCATCCATGTCGTTACAAAGGGCAAAATTTCATTCTTTTTTATGGCTGAGTAGTATTCCATTGTATATATATATACCACATCTTTATCCATTCATCTGTTGATAGACACTTAGGTTGCTTCTATATCTTGTCTATGGTAAATAATGCTGCTATGAACATTGGGGTGCACATATCTTTTCAAATTAGTGTATTTGGTTTTTTGGATATATACCCAGGGGTGGAATTGCTTGGTCATATGGTACTTATATCTTTAGTTTTTTTGAGAAGCTTCCATACTGTTTTTCACAGTGACTGTACCAAACTATATTCCCACCAATAGTGAAGGAGGATTCCCTTTTCTCTACATCCTCTCCAACATTCGTTATCTGTGGTCTTTTTGATGATAGCCATTCTGACAGGTGTGAGGTTGTTATGCCTAGTATTATAACTTGGCTCTACCATATAGCCTTTAGAATCAGGTTGCAAATTTGAAAACTTCTGTTGTAATTTGGACGGCAATTGTATGACTCTCTATACCAATCTGGAGAATAGGTATTTTCAGTATACGGTATAATTTCAACATTGAGGTTATCTCTGAAAATAATCAAACTTTCCTGTGGTGGCTACTGATATCTCAGGTGTTTTGATATACAGATCAGGATCCATAAAACCAGTAGTGGGGCTTCTTATAATGCGTCACTTTAATATGAAACGTTATATGAAAAAAGCTTGCTTCATCTGAAATTGTTCTTCAAGTTGAAGTCTTGTTGGCATTGTCACTCAAAGCATTGGTTTAGAGTTAATAGGTTCACAGAACAAGAAAAAACCTGCAGTTCTACTGAGCAAAGTTACCTAATTTCATTGACAAAGTCATTGAGTTTCACTAGGAGTAACAAATGGAACAGGTATAAGAAAAGCTGCATGCATCCTGGAATTTGACTTCTGTATTGAAAATTCAGGAAAAAAATAATGCATCAATTTACAGCTGTGGGTTTGTGGTGATATTTTTAAACTAGTAACTATGTATGTTTGTTTCTTCATAGTAGAAAAAACTTAAAACTGAATGTTCAAAGAAATGAGAATACATTTAAATATAAGTGAAATAACTAGGAATTTTGGGTAGTTTAGAACTTGGGGTTTATTTCATAATCCCACCTGCTGTATTCTTCCCCTGTACTCACACACCCACATTCCATTTTCATCCCACTCCAACCCTGAGCATCACTGCCAGACTCTGTTCACTCTGTTCAAGAAGGCATTCTTCTATCTTCAAGCCACCCCTCTCTTCTGTGTCATGTGTTGTTACAGAGATTCATTTACTTTATTTTGCTATTAGCTACTTAAATGTTTGGATAATTGTCAACTGATATCTAACTACTGCATTTATGTGTCCCCTTTTTATGTGGTTTGCTGCTACATGATAATAATAGCTAATTTTACTGAGCAATTATTATATTGCCAGGCACTGCTGCTAAGCCCTGAGGGCTTAAATTATCCTCTGTCATCTTCACAACAACGCTGAGAGGTTTATATGATTATTAGGTCCTTTTATAGATGAGTCTAGAGATGTTAAGAAACTTGCCTAAAGTTATAGAACTGATGAAGGACAGAGCTAAGAGCAGAATCTAAATCAGTCTGTCCGCAGAGGTGGGCACTATTACCCTGTGCTCTTGTATGGTGCTTACCTATTAGTTAAGGCAGCATTTGAGATAATTTTTAGGTTGTATCATCTTCGGATTCAGTTAATTAGTACCAATATTATTCTTCCCATCTGTCAGTTTTCTGTTTATCTCTCAGCCTCTTAGCCACATCCCAAAAGTGATACTTACATTCCCCTAGATAAGCTTAGAGACCAGAAACTATTTAACCCTGTACAGATACTTTCATTTTTATAGAGTCGAAAGAAAAAGTATAAATAAATAAACTGGAAAATTGGAGCTTTAGAGTATTGGGGGATATGCACCATTACAATAGTTATTTTTTTAAAATAAACTAATCATTTTAGTTTTACATGAACATTATCAGCTTGTGTGTTTTTGCCTTCGTTTAAATTGTGCACATTAACATAAATACACAGAGCAAAGGGAAGTAAGTAATTTGCATTTCATAAATATAATTATCATTAACAGGATGTATGCACTCTGAAAGTCTAGGTGATATAGTTGTATTAATTCTCTTCCCTGATAGGTTTAAGTGATTCTGGAATATATTCCTTTCTAATGAGATTGTTCTAACAAGGATAATTCAGTTTGATGAACATTTAGAACTCAATAGCGTAGAACTTCTAGAATTTTAACAACATAATGAGGTATTTTTTGGCTTTCTGTGCATCAAGCTTTCAAAAATATCTTTAAAATTATTCCTACAATACTTGTTTGCTACAACTTAGAAATTTCATTCTGAATAAAGTGAATTTTTTTAACATACCAAAGTGCAGCCTGTACCCAAGGAATGACTATGTAATTGTGTGATTTTTCAAATAGGTTTTATATTCTTATGTAAGAAAAGAATCCATTTAAAGAAAAAAAAATTAGTAATGTCTAATTCAGTGTGAACGCTGAGCAGAGTATAATAATTTGAAAACCTACAGTAAATCCTAGGAAATATATTTAGTTACCCAAAATATGTGTCTTATTTCTTAATGTATTATATTCATTTATGTTCTATTATAGCTTATCTTTTTTGAATAGTTCAGAAGTTTACAGAGTGTTTTGACTTTAACACACTGTGGTCTTTTTACTGATTGATTAAAGTGATTTTTTTCCCCTCTATGGAGCACAGTAGCTATATCACCAAAGCCAGTAAATCCTCAGAGATTAAGGTTTAACACAGGGCTCACTTATATTCATAAAATGTTATTTACAAAGGAATTTATTCTGTGTTGTGCTCAAAAATTGGAATTTTCCAATTCCGTTGCCCAGAAAGCCTCCATTTAGTTGTCTGTGAGGTTATACCACCCACACCCACAAGCTCACCTTTTTTTAAGTTTCCTGGGATGGAGACTCAAAAAACCTACAACTAACATCAAATTCTTATTGTAAAGATAGTTTACTTCTGCAAATAGCGAGTTGCAATCAATTAACTAACTTCGAAAATCAATCTCACTTTTCACATTGGACAGTTTACAAGAACTAAGTATAGTGAGAAATGTATGTTATACACTATGGTGTTTTCATATAAATTGTCAAAGAATTGTAGGTCCTAAATCACGTGATGGCTAAATCATCTCCTTGCTTTCCTGCTTTATTTTTTTTCTTATTTTTCTCCTTCTTGCCTATTTCCGAATTAGGCTCCATAACGCTACACAGATCAGTAAAATACCCACAGAAGCTTTCATGAAGATATGTTATACTTGACATGCCTTGGTTTGCTAGGGCTGTCATAACAGACTGAGTGGCTTAAACAACAAAAAATGTATTTTCTCACAGGCCAGGAGTCCAAAATCAAGGGGTTGGCGTGGGTAGCTTCTTCTGAGCTCTCTCTCCATGGCTTGCAGGTGGCCACCCACCTGCTCCCTTTTCACACGGTTGTCTCTCTGTGCACACACACCCCTCGTGTCTGTCCGTGTGTCCTAATCTCCTCTTCTCATAAAGACACCTATCAGTTGGATGAGAGCCCATCCATTCAACCTCATTTAAGCTTAATTACTTCTTTGGCCCTGTCTCCAGGCAGACACATTCTAAGGTACTTGCAGTTAGGATTTCAAGACATAAATTTGGTGGGAGGAGTATACAATTTAGTCCATAACATGACTAAACTACTCTTCTGCCAAATAATCTACTTTCCCTCACTCCAGTACCCTTCCCTATGGAACGGTTGTCATTATACGTTGCTACCTCTTTACCTCTTGGTCCTTGGTCTGGCCAATGAAATATAAGCAGAACTTTTAAAGGCTACCTTGTGGCTCACATGATCTCTTTTCCCTTGGGCACTATTAAAGATAAATGCTTCTTTAACAGTCTGGATCCTAGAGTAAAGATAATGTAGAGCTTATCTGAAGTTTGTCTTCTGTGGATATCTATGGTAAGCAAGAAATATATCTTTGTTTATATAAGCCACTAATATTCGGGGGATCATTTGTTTTTGTAGCATATAGTTTATTTTGATTCGTATATATGTACATCATTGATGTCCTATTAAATCCTCTGTGATTCTTTATACCCTAAGGGTAAAAATTGAGTACCTGATCCCTCGTTTTGTTTATACTGGCTCTGAAAATAAGAAATTAAATTATTTTATTGATTAATAAAATGGATATATAAAATTTTATGAATTATATGTTTCATCTTAAATCCAGGAGTCTTGTGCATTCAACGTCACTCTCCAAGACCTTGTTCTTCAAGACATGTAAAGAAAAGTTATAGCTTCTACTGGTGATTTCATAGTTAAAAATTAATATAATTCAGAAAGAAGTTGAATATTAGTATGCCAGTCACTGTTCCTTTAATCGTATGTTTGAACCACTACAGCATATTCAAGGCTATTTGTGTAATTGCCCTTTCAACTGTATTAGATGTACTTAATCTAAATTACGGTATATATACACAATGAAATATTATACAATCATTAAAGGGGTGCTTATGAAGAGTTTATAATGACATGGGAAATTAATGCTGTGGTAGAGTAATACATAATATACACAAAATAATAACAAATTTGTTTCTACTGAAATTCTTAGGAATAGGAAAAAAATTGGAAAAATCCAGGAAACACAATTTTAATTGCAATGTCTTTAAATAATAGGATGAGTGACTTTTTTCTCCTTTTTCAACTTTCTTTTGGGTTCCAAAGTTTGTACCTTGAGTACATATTACTTTACACAATGACTCTTAATAAATTAAAATAGTACCAGTACAAAACACAGAAATTCAAATCATATAAAAATGTCAAGGAAAAAATCATCTTAAACTGCAAACACTCGCAGATTAAAAACCACCTTAAACATTTGCAGAACATACAAGATCCATCTCTATTCATACATATTGAACAAGAGAAAAGAGAGAAGGGAGAAATGTGTTAATACCATATATACTCTTTTGAAGTTAAATTCTATTAAATTTTATTGTTAATTACAGTTCACAAAAGAAAAACTGGAGTAAAGTTGAATACAGTTAATTTTTCAGATACATATTTTAAAATGATATGAGTTATTATTTCCTTAAAAAAATCCTCTGAAGTTAAGAATAAAGGAAACCATTGTGACTTCTAACTACATGCTGTTTCTCCACTGTAAAAGATGAGATGATGAGCATGGCTATGTGTTCTCCTTCTTTTCTCTCCCACTATCCTGTCACATATGTTACATTGTGTCTACTTTAGTGAAATTTTTAATATTTATATTTGGTTACACAACCCAAACTTTTCAAATTGCTTGTTTGCTTTTGACTTAAGTGGATTCAGTGTTCTCCACCAGCTCTTTGCCACACGCTTTCCATTTCTGGATCCTCTTGGTTGGCTGGGAGTGTTACCATCATGTAGTTTTTTTTTTTTTTTTTTTAATGGGGGCTCATCCCTGATCTGTTACCTGAGAGCTTCATGTTCAAGGAAATCTGCCTTCTACATTTATGCCTATTTTAGAGTCAGATTTTCTTTCATTAGTAGACTTTGCTTCATCTCCTTGCAGTAAATGTTGCTGTGAAAAAGTCTAAGACCAGTCTGATTTTCACTGTTTGGAGTTGACTTCTTTTTATTTCCTAGAATCTTATTCATGATTACATAAAGCAGCTCTGTGCAGACCTTTTTGCTCTAATATATTAGATAAACTATCTCTGACACTCTTCCCGTTAATTAGAGAATCATGTATCGTCTTCTACGAGCTATCATTTGAAAACTAAGTGTTATTCCATCCACTTTTTCATAGTATGATTATTTATCTGGCCCTTTTTCTCATACTCTGTCAACAATTGTCTTATCCCCTTCTAATCTTCTAATCTGTCTTACCCCCATTTATTTAAACACACCAGTGCAATGCTGCCACCTTCAAGTCCTGGGTGAAATACAACTGGAAATTATGAATTGATGCCTTCCTTAAAAGGAAATATATATTTCCTGATGGAGTGTAAATATAAGGTCAGGTACAAAAATAGTATTCTTAGAGTTTTTGCTATCCTTCGAATTCCTGTCTCTTTTTCTAGCCTTTGGAATTCAACAACTACTTTGTGTGGTCCTTGGGAAGTGGTAAATTCACCCTCTATTTTCTCACACTGATTCTTCTCTTGTTCTGACCTGGGCACTGACCTACAGAGGGTAACACATTTGGCTCCAGATGATCTATGCTCTTTCATCTGTGGACTCGCAAGTATTTAGTTGTGTATTCTAGCAAACTCCTTTGCTATTCCGTGCCCTAGGGATACTAGGCACACAGACAGAGACAACAACCACTTATGATCTTATGCTGATGTAATGCATCTCCTTCTTAGAATAGAATTGTCTCCACTTTTCCAAATCCACCTCATGATTCACATCTTAACTCAAATCCCCACTCTGCCCTGAGCCCAGTTCCCCAGGAAGCATAACACCACATCAATCACTCTGTATCAGAAATGAACATAGTTCACCACTTAATTGTTCTCTAGTTGCTTCATTTGTGCTCATTTATATTTATGATTATTTTATGAAGCCACTGAAGTAAAAGCTTCTTTAGTTTTCTCCACACTTTCTGGTGTAATAGAGGGCACACAGTAAATACTCAGTAACCCCATAAGTGTTACAGTATTTATGAGAGATACATCTAAGTGTTCAGTCAAATGAGATCTAACATGTCTATCCCTTTCTCATTCCATAGTAGGAATGAGATAGATAAAATGCAACATTAATCTTGAGCTCCTTGTTCTTCACAAAAATAATTAGGCATTATACTATATTATTCTTGGTACATACGAACCAGTTGCTTAATGTAGGCAGTTCTTGCTTTGCAAAGTCATGCAGAGTCATGAAGATGACTGTGCAAGCTGAAACCATGCAAAGCAATCTTAAAAATCTATGGGAAAATTTATGATTGTTCAAAGACCATTAAAAATTTTGTCAATATTAAGAACTCTTACTGTTGGCTATAAATATAGAGGGAAGTGAAAAAGAGTAAAAGAAGTGTGTATTTTATACATTTTATAATGTATAAATTTAAACATTAGATATAAATTTAAACATTTATAAATGTATAAATTTCTAATTTAAAACATTAGAAAATTGAGACGTGTTTTATTTCTGTGCAAAAAACTTATCAAGAGTAATTTGAACGTACTTGCTTTCTTCTCACAGTATAGTTTATGACTGGAGTGAGCATGTTGTCTATGCCTTAAAGAATCATAATGCTCCATTCTAAGTTTGGATCAGGTAATTTACTTATCTTTTGCACTTTCAGTGTCAGAAAATATCTCCAAGAGAACCTTGAAAGTGAAGTTTTTTTGCCAGCATCACTTCCTCTAGGACACTTTTATCCCTTTTATCACAACCACATTCCTCCTTTGTGTCTATAATTTCACCTTCACCAAGTTCTTCTGGCTCAATAACTAGAGTCTTTCAAATGGCAGCAATTATAAATCACCATTACCAGCCATTATAATTCCACTGTTCAGTGTGAATCTCATTTCCAGTGTTATCACTTTTGTTTTCTTTGCTGCACTTTCATCTTTATTGGTTAATTCCCTCTTTCAACTACCATTTTCATAAAATGTCACATAGGTTTATCATTGGGGAACAAGTAAGCAACATAACTACACACTTTGCTGTCTGGGCAGGAACTGAATAACAGATGCACAGTGATCAATTAGCCACAGATTTTGAGAAAAGAGATGTGATTGGTCGTTGATCATAATATACATCTGTTATTTATGTGGTGATTTGTGGACTGAAGAGCTATCAGCTAATTTTATCCTTTATGCAATTATTTATAGTTAATATATAGGGTAACTGAAACTTGAACTGTGTTGCTAGGGGCCTGGTGTTACTTAACTAAAATGTGGTAACTGAAATTTGTGCACATCCAGGCTATACAAAGTGAGACTGCCTGTGCTTGGTTGTAATATTTTTTAGATTGATTATTCTGTAATTTCCAAGAATAATCCTCTCTTCCTATTCTATAAGTATTTAAGATAAACACATTATTTTTCTTTTATTAATCAGGAATTTATTCTGTATTTTTTATTTCAAAATTTGAAGTTAATAACAATGTAGTTCCTTAAGTATGCCTCTTAATAATAGGAATATATCCAAGTACTGTATATATTTTCCTACTAAGTTATGCCTTACATCTTTTGAATATAATTGGAATGCGATTCACCCAGTCATTGCTTTCTTAAAGTAACATATTGTTGGGTTTTATTTTATTTTTAACTTTTTTTAATTTTTAAATAACTGAAGTGTCAGGAATGTATACATTGAAAACCTTCAGTACCATTATCTGTTATTAGTTTCCCTTCTTCTCTGACAGAGCAATAAAATTCTATCTCTTTTTTTTTTTCTTCATTGCCTACTGTATTTGAGGAATAGTTTCCTGATTTAATCATCTATTTAGTTTTATTTGTGTATTTTAATCCTCTCAGCTTGTTTCATATCTTGCTTCTTTCATAAGCTAAAGCACTTATTTCCCTAAGTAATTCTATCTTCCTACATTTACATACAAAACATTTTCCAAGTTATCCTATTATTTTTCCTAAATTCTATCTTCCATGTTAGATATTTCCAGTAATCACATATTTTTGGCACCATTCCCTTAAATTTCAAAGCAAACTTTACCTAATTTCTTATCTAGTCTTAGTTTATTGTTCTTGTCATTAGACTAGTCAATATGCTTACAAAGATATTTTCCACTAAAAAGAAGATTGGCAGTATGGAGTTGTTGAAAACACGCTCATCTAGAATTCAGGTGACCTTGGGACTTCCCTGGTGGCACAGTGGTTAAGAATCCGCCTGCCAATGCAGGGGACACGTGTTTGATCTCTCGTCTGGGAAGATCCCACATGCCATGGAGCAACTAAGCCCGTGTGCCACAACTACTGAGCCTGCGCTCTAGAGCCGACGAGCCACAACTACTGAGCCTACGTGCCACAACTACTGAAGCCCGTGCGCCTAGAGCCATGCTCCTCAACAAGAGAAGCCACCACAATAAGAAGTCTGCGCACCGCAACGAGGAGTAGCCCCCGCTCGCCGCAACTAGAGAAAACCCGCATGCAGCAATGAAGACCCAACGCAGCCAAAAATAAATTAATTAAATAAATAAAAAGTTTTTAAAAAGTGGTATAGAATTCAAGTGACTTGAATTCTACTCCTAGCTCTAATCTAAGCAGTGTGGCCTCTAGAAAATCAATTTTTCTGAGCATCGGTTTCATTATCTGTAAAATGATACACATTTGGGAAGGGAAGATCTAAAGTAGACAATTTGTATGTTTCTTTGACTTTGTATCCCATCCTGATTGAAGTTTCCTTTTCCTGTGTCACTTAAAATTTTCCTTCAATATCAACTTTGAATATATGCATTTATCTCTAAAATATTTCTGTCACTATGGTAACCTCTTGTAGGAATATAAGTATGTTAACTTTGAGACTCCTCCCCCCCATAGTTTCAATTATTGTTTCTAAAGATTCCTAGCCATTCAAAATGCATTATATCAGAACCTATTCTATTCCCCCAAAATCAGGCATATAAGGTAGTAAAGATTAATTCCGTTATGATTAGATGATCATATATTATAAAATATTGTCATTCTGTTGGTACTGCCACCGTGAGAAGAAAAGATGTCTTCTTTTGTGTTGCTTTACTAAGACATTGTATCAATGAGGCTTTAATCAGAAAGAAAGAGCCCTGAAAAAGTATTTACAACAGAAGGAGTCTATTACAGAGATTTCTTTTTTACATGGATGATGGAGGACTAGAAAGCCAAATAGGTGATGGTGAGTAACGTCAGATATTAGGACCAACATGAAACCATCACCACCCCTAGGCAGGAGAGACAAAGAAAAGAGGTACCGTTATCAAAGGGCAAGAGCCAGAATCACAACCACATGAAGGTAGAATCATGGCAGGACTTCACCGGGAGCTGGAACCACAGAGAAGGCATATGGCCCCCACCAGAGAGCTGCCCCAGGGGGAGGAGAAAGAGGAGGAAAAACACTCCACCTTTCTCCTCTCCTCCTTCACCGCTCCCTCCACAACCTTAATATCACCCTGCAATTTCCAGCAGTGCCTCACATTGGCTGCACCCAGCTGCAGGCTTGCTGACATGAAGCCTGGGAAATGCAGCCTGCAGAGGCCAGCCCTACAGGGCAAGAGAAAGGAGTGGACCTAAGGGCCAGTAAGCCCAGGACAGCCCAAGTATACATAATAGGCATGCTGGTTTCCTCCTCTTATAAAACAGTCCATCCTTTGTCTGAGAGAGGTGCTGATTTGTTTTATGTCTGATAAAAAGTAAATCACACTTTTCTGCAATAAGGATGATATTTATCAAAGAAAGTACATCGTTTCATATTACTTAGCAAAATGAAAGAAATTCACCAAAACAATACAATGCAGGAGATATTTTTCTCAGAATTTCATTAGCTAGATCTGTATTACAAATCAGAATGAGTCTCTGGGAAACCCGAAGACAAGGCCAGATTTCTAGTGAAGAGGTAGAATTACAGACCTCTTCCACACTGAATTCTCTCTCTGCTTACACACACTCTGCTAAATATGGCTGACTATCCTTAGGAAGCAAGTCCCTAACCTTTCTGTGCCGTACCCTGTCCAGCTGACTCACAAGTCAGAGGGTGGAGAAACCAGGGCTAAGCATCCTCTGGGAACCGGAGGCATATTTAGCTGCTACCCATCAACCCAGAGACATGACCTAAAGAAAACAGGGCCAACATGCAAGGCTCTCTTCTAAGCAGTTCCCATGTGTTAACCGTTCTAAATGATTTTTTTTTTTGTATATTGACAACTTTAATATTCATTAGTGCAGATAACTGCATATAACTACCTAGAGTTACCTCAAATAACTATGCAGTCTCATACTTCCAGGTTTTTCCACATGGTTCCCGTTTCCTGAAATGCCTCTACCCCTAATCTACCTTATTCATTCATTTATTTGTAAAATATGTGTTGAGTACTCACCACATGGAAGTCTCTTTGCCACCATCTAGGGGCTCATCGGTCTGTACGTGCAGGGGCTGTGAGAACACAAAGGATAGGTGTGTGAATCCTATTTGGGCAGAGTGATGACATGAAGGACAATAGGAGTTAGCAGCAACTTCAGAAATGCCCACACTTTGACGTCTTCCCTGATTGACCTCCCCCTCATATTAATAATATGAATATGACAGTTAACATTAGCTTCTCCATATTACTATTCTTTCCATTTTGTTCTTTGAAGACCTTGTATGCAATAAAGTCTCCTCTACACAGTTCCAGAAGACAGGATTAAGGCCAGTAGGAGGAAGATCGCCAGCTTCCTAATTTGTTTTCACCTTAAGGATGAAGCATTCTTTTTTTTTTTTTTTAATATGTATTTATTTATTTGGCTGCACCGGGTCTTAGTTGTGGCACGTGAGATATTTGTTGTGGCATGCGGGGTCTTTAGCTGCGGCATGTGCAATCTAGTTCCCTGACCAGGGATTGAACCCGGGCCCCCTGCATTGGAAGGAGCCTTAGCCACTGGACTAACCAGGGAAGTCCCTAAAGATGAAGTATTCTAATATTAAGAACTGCCCCAAAACTGAAGACGTGAGGTGGTAGAAACCCTATTTCTGGAAGTGTTTAAACAGAAACTGGGTGGTCCTAGGAACATTATAGATAATGCATTGGGTAGGAGATTTTACGTAGTGATTTGCAGATTACTTCAGACATAAATTATGTAAATTTTTAAATATATCATTAGTTATGATATCCAAGAAGTTTTATCCTCATGGATATATATAAAATATTCAAAATGTACAAGCGTACAAATATAATGGAGTTGATTTTTCTTCTCTTCACCAAGTCCTATAATACATTGTAAAAAAGAGAGAACCGATTACAGTGGCTACCATTTATTGAACCTTTGCTGTGTTCCACACAGAGTGCTAGGTGCTTGGTAAACATAATCTTTAATCCTCATAAAAGTTCTGCAAGGTAGTTATTATTAACAGACTAATAAAACAGGTTAAATAACGTATCCAAAGTCACACAGTGAATCAAAGAGCTAAAAATTCTACCTTGGTCTGACTCCAGATTCTGTACTAATTTACTACATTCTATGGGTCCCACTTTGAGATATCAACTTTAAAAAAAAGGAAGCGCTAAATATTTATTGAATGCTTGGTGCTGGTAGGTTTAATAAAATTTTTAAATAAATATAAAATGTAGTTCTTGCCCTTAGGAGTTGAACTATCCAGTTAGGAAAAGAAAATACTGTATATTAAAGGCTAACTAACAATCACATCAAAAAGATGAGTGCAAAAATAAATAAATAAAGATGAGTGCAACACATCAACCTTAATTTTACATCTAGAATATAAAAGTTATAATTTTCCTTCCTAGTAGTTACTTACCCAATCAATTAGCCAGTTATAACCATTATTTTGATTGAGTTTGGAAACCAAGATATAAAATGTCTAAATATCGCCCTTCTCCATAGCTGAAGGACTATACTAATGATTTTCCCTGAAAAGGCCAATAACTATGCCATAACCTCTTCAGTAATTTGTGCCCATAAAATTTGCCCTTTGATTTACAAGTCCAGCTGCTCTTTACACAGCATGGTATTATTTGCACGTCCTTCCCTTTAGACTCGTAACATACTTGGATCTTTGTTCAAGAATAGCCCCCCATACCAGCCTGATGCTCCACGAGCTGCCCTACTCTCGGCCACCGCTACTGTCCTCACAGTGTCCACTAGGCTGTATTGCTTCAAGTGGTCTTCCTGTGCCATATATAGTCGATGAATTTTGAATTGAAAGCCCTTCATGGTTGTCATATGGATGTCATATCGTCTAATTTGGAGTCTACCGTCTAAATTGTATGAGTGACATGGAGTAGTGTTCTATCTAACAGGTAATGAAATTATGTACCGTAGATGAAAGATACCTATGGAACAATGAGACACCTCTATTCCAATTTCCAACCTATGGGCAGTATATCTCTACTGGACTAAAGAATTATTACAAGCAGTTCTCAAACTCATATTCCTGCCACAGGCAGAATAAGGAATGTACACAAGCATATATGTACTACTATTTTCATATATGTATGATTAAGAAAACAAATTTATTCAAACGGTTACTGAATTTATATAGTTTTATCATTTTTTAATCAATGGATAATTAAGATATCTGTTACAGATTAACTTTTGGGGGGAAGCAGACTCTGAGATGGTGTTTAGCATGTAGGATATTTATTAAGGGGTATCTGTGGAAGGGAGAAGAAGAAGAAAAAATGAACAGAGAGGTAAGTTGAATTCTGATGTGGGACAAATGTCAGCCTCAGCTAACCCCATGGGGGATTCTCGGGCTAGAAGGTCCTTTTCAGAGTAGCCACGGTCAGTCTGAGGTCTGTCATTGGGTGTGGGTTAATCAGGAAGTGTTGTGATCTTGGACAAGGAGGATTTCTGGGGTCAAGGCAATTTCAGAAGAGGTCTGGCTGCCAAGGGCTTCCCAGCAGCTTTTTTAGCAGCTAGAGTAACAAGTACTTCATTGAAGAGGGATCTGGGCAGAACATCACAGTGTCAGCTACAGCCCTTTCCTTGTGCTACTTGGGAGTCACAGTTCATATACATTCTGTGAAAAGGTCCTCCAAGAATCCAATAGACCACTCTTCTAGAGGGAAACTTAGAAGAGAAAGGTGAGTAGAACTGTGAGATAATAGAAAATATATGTATTGGTCTCTGTTCCCAGTTCCTGGCACAGACCTCCTAAAATTCTTGTAATTTCCTAAGTGATAAAAGCATTAAGAGCGTCTTTTGTTCTAACATTTGGTCTTTGGACCCAGTTTCTAACACAGAGCTTCTAAATCCCTTGGAATTTGCTGAGTGATAGCAGTGTCTTTTGTTCTAATGAGGTGACTTTGATGAACGCCTGGATGGGAGCTGGTCCCCTGTCCCATACATGCCCCATTTCTAGCAGGATTCTGTGACGACGCTTTCATTCTCCAGGTGTTAGTGAAAACTTAGATTCTATATATTGTAGCCCTTGATATATTTGTGTATTCCCCAGTCTCTACTATACAATTCTACCCAAGAAATTGGTCCCTATTGGGTAAGGATGGGAACCTTTACCAAGTATACTTGCTATAATCTTTCAGGGTCATTATTCCAGGGAAAGCAGCTTTTTCTTTCATCAGTGGGCTCCAGATCCAAAAACTGGCTCAGTAGAGAAACTGGGAAGAACATTAGAGCTTTACATTGGAGAAATTGCCCTTGAACTCATAATCATCCACCTTTAGTTTCTTTTGCTGTTACAGATTGAATGTATCTTTGTTTACTTCTCACTTATTTTGTCCCTAGGGTCTTCATGCTCTATTAAATTTGTGAACTTCTGCTTCTCCTACTTTGCAATTAAATATGAAAATTTCATCCACCTGATTTCCAACAGGTAACCCTACCAGGTTTCCTCCACTGCTCCAAGCCTGCCGTCCACTAGCAATGGTCCTGTTGCTATTAGTGATGCTAGTTCCCTAATACCCTCTCTTATCACCAGCCTTGTCCTACAGAGAACCACCACCACTAACCCCAGTGATGCTGGCGCCCCTCTCAGCAGCATTCCTTATAGCTTTGGTAAATGGCGTACCCTCTGGGTCTTCCTATGGCGCATAATCACCTGGTACACCTCTTGGCTTTACATAGCCAGCCCACTTCCCTGAGCCCGTAAACACATTTCCTATTCTCTGCCAAAGCAATGTCTGGCACTTCATCCTCACTTAGCCCAGGCCATTGATTACCCCATGCTTCTAGGAGCCATCCTATTAGCAAATTTGCACCATCTCCTAGGGTCATTACCAGAGTGTTAAATCCAGTATTCTGGGAGAGTGATCTCAAATTAATAACCTTTCCTTTATCCAACCTTATGCACTGGTCCTCTTTTTTTTTTTTTTTTTCTTTTTGAAGTACGTGGGCCTATCACTGTTGTGGCCTCTCCCGTTGCGGAGCACAGGCTCCGGACGCGCAGGCTCAGCGGCCATGGCTCACGGGCCCAGCCGCTCAGCGGCATGTGGAATCTTCCCGGACCGGGGCACGAACCTGTGTCCCCTGCATTGGCAGGCGGACTCTCAACCACTGCGCCACCAGGGAAGCCCTGCACTGGCCCACTTGATCAAATACCCTGAGTTCAAGCCAACACATACTTTCTTGGCTTTTGTTGGCATGTTTCTAGCAAGGCCTTGTGTGTCCTTAGATATAGAATCATTTTCCTCACTTATCATTCTCAGCACATCCCCAGCTGAGCTGTTTTGTGAGTTAAGCCTAGCTATTGACCCAGTGACCAAGTAGGGAATAGGAACAGATCCTGAAGACGGAACATGTTATCTTGCATGGAAGAAGCCTCATTACCTTGAAGCCAAAAGGAGTGGCTCATTTGAATAGGGAGGGCTGGGCCATTTTAGCATCTTACTTTCTTTAAACTTATTATTTCTCCCATAAACCTCAAACTCATGATACATTACACCAGCTAATTCAGTCCTTCCATTTGCATACTATACCAATTCACTACTGGTAAAAGTTTTAACAATTAGTGTGGGGGGCTATCTGTTTTCTACCTTCTACCAGCTCTAGGGTCCTCTTTGCCAGCAGTCAGTGAGCGATGCAGCTCCAAACCCCATTTTAGCACCTGCTTTCTCAGAACATTCCTGGCATCAAGTATCACTGGTCAGTTTGGATTCCCTGTGAAGCAAATTCTTAGATGTAGCTTAGCAGGCAGGATATTCATTAAAGAGTGGAACAGAGGGGAAGTAGAAATTTCTATTCATGACCATGCAGTTACATCAAATTCTATCAAATGTGTAAAATTTAATCAGAGAAAAATAAAAACAATGCTGGAAAATTCATTTGACAATCTCTTTTCAATGTTTGTGTCTTACGTTAAATCTTAAGAATTACTATTTTGTTTTGAATGAATTTTCAAAACCTTGACTTGTGTGCATAGAAAATTTTCACAGCAGAATTAAAAGAAGCTGGGAGTAGAAATCTAGCAAGAATAAATGTGAATTTACTCATTGTTTTAACATAGTTATTGAGCATCTACTATGTGCCAGACCCTGTTTTAGACACTAGGAATATATCAGTGAACAAAAGAGAAAAAGATCTCTGTCCCCAGGAAGATGAGGGAGGCAGACGATGATCAATAAACATAATAAATAAGTAAATGATATAATGTGGAAAATGTGATAAGTGCTTGGGGGTGGGGAATGAGCAAGGTAAGGGGGATTAAAAAGTGTGATGATGGGCTTCCCTGGTGGCGCAGTGGTTGAGAGTCCACCTGCCGATGCAGGGGACACGGGTTCGTGCCCCGATCCGGGAAGATCCCACATGCCGCGGAGCGGCTGCGCCCGTGAGCCATGGCTGCTGAGCCTCCGCGTCCGGAGCCTGTTGCTCCACAACGGGAGAGGCCACAACAGTGAGAGGCCCGCGTACCGCAAAAAAAAAAAAACCAAAAAACAAAAAAAAGTGTGATGATGCTATTTTCAAATTAATGAGATATTCATTGTAAAAGTCTCTAAGAAGTTTAAGTTTGAGCAGAGACTTGATGGAGAAATGAATCAGAGTGTCAGTGTTTGTCCTTTGTCCTCAAGCCCTAATTTCCACTGGATGATGTAAAGAGGGCCAGGTAATGAGTACACAGGCAGTGGGTTACACCAGAGCAGAAAAATCCCTAAACGAGGGTATCCAAAACTTTTATCACGAGTAGTAATCCTGCTTGACTTTTGTCCCAGAGAAAGACACTATTTCTATCATCCAAGGTTGTTCACTACACAAACATCCTCAAAAGATATTTTAGAAAAGAGAGTCAGGGCCTCTTCTCACAAAACTTACAGAAACGCTGTAGATCCATAAGGAATGGTCTTCCAATGACTGAGACCTTGACAAGAGCAAGTTGTTGGAGTGATGGGATTTAAAGCCTAATCGCAGTTAAGTTCTAGAGAGAATGAGAGGAGAGGATTTAGAGGCAACAAATACAGGTCTATAGTTATTGTGTTTTGAAATGTTTTGCTCCAGTAGATGGGATAGTAGCTAAAAGGGAAGTGTAGTTGCAACAGGTTTTCTCTTTTTGTTTTTTTTAAGGTGGAAGGGACAAAAGTACGTTTTTATGCTGATAAAAAATTACCTATTAAAGAAGGAAAAATTGGTAATCTGGGAAAGGGGATGCAAAATTACTGGATGGTGCATTTGAGTAGAGAAACAGGGTGAGATTTATTTGAAAGTATAGGTTTCAACCTTAAGATTACAGCTTCCAGAGGGAAGAGATCATAAGAATAGAGACAATAGATAAATAGATGTGGTGTTGAGTTTGTGGAAGTTTTCTTCTGATCACTTCAATTTTCTCAGTGAAGTAGGAAGTAAGAGCAAAAGTTGAAAATGAAAATAAGAAAATGTTGGAGATTTGAGTAGAGAAGAGTAGGTATGAAATAGTATTCTAGGAGAGTGCATAGACCAAAAAACTACAGTATGGCGGTCAAGGAATATTCCTGAGGCTCCTAGCCATGAATTTGAAGTTAAATCACTCAGCATGGTTTTGTCTTTTTGCAACCTCGATTAGTTGCACAAGTGCAGGTGTAGATTAGGTGGAGCGTTGGAAATAACCAGTGTTTTGGGTTTTCCCATCTTCTGCAGGTCACCTGCATTGCCAACGTTGGAAATAGTGAAAAATATACAGGTTCTGGTGACCCTCCACTTCTACTTGTTTTCCTCCCTTCAAGGTTTTTCTCCCAGTTGTTGGCCCCGCTCACCTACAGCGACTTTTAGCCATCCCAGCTGCAAACATAGACTTCCATAGACTTCTTTTCCCATTCTTACCAACGTGTAAGGTCTAAGCCATATAATAAATTCTTTCATTTCCACATCATTCATAGTGTTTCTGCTTACCTAATTAAACCTCAGCCGATCCAGGTGCCTCTTTATTTTTTCCCACAGACCTTTGGAAACTGGGTCTGGAGGTCAGCTAGGTGTTTTCCTTGTTTGTTCACTGTTGCTGCCCAATTACTGTCTCTCCTCTTCCCTAACCTCTGCCCCATCTCAGTTTCAGATCTCTTCTTATCAATTATACCACCAATACGTTCCACTGCTGCTTTCATCTTGATGCTTTCTTTCTGGATTCAGTGTCAATCTCTCCAATGTCAAGCCAGCCTCCTTCTTCTTTTCTCCTTTCTCTCTCTTTCTGTCTCTCTTTTCACGTCTGAAATTTTTTAACATTTTTATTTTTTAATATATTTTCCTTATTGAGGTATACTCTCTATACAATACAATGCAAAGATTAAAGTGTGCAATTAAATGAGTTTTGTCAGATCGAGATACAGCCATGTTATCATCACCAAATCAGATATAGAACTGTTGAAATCTCTCTGTGCCTTCATACAAAAAACTATGAGGCTTCTCTCACATTTTTTTCCCTTTAGAGGCTCTGCTTAACTTGTGTTCTTGGCCGTACCTTTTCTCCATTTCTGAATGAAATCCATGAAGATACTCTCAAGACCTAAATAAAATATGTACCTCCTCCTCCATGAATCCACCTTTGAAGGCAAATCTTGACCAGTTGTTCTCTCTTTGGTTCACACGTGGCACTTTGCTTATATTTCACTTCAGCAATTAGCAAAACTTACCACCTTTATAATGCTCAGTAGGTCTTCAGTTATTGGAAAGCAGGATGGTGTCATATTCATCTTTGAATCACTAGTGCCTTGAAAACAGTAGCTGCTTAGTAAATGTATATTGAATCTGGAATGGTGGTAGATTTTCTTTTCACCCTTTCAAGTTGGTACACTATTTGGGAGCAGGGAGGACGAAGCCAGGTTGAGCGTGGCAGTCGTCCTCAACCAGATGGAAGACTCCCATAGGCACCCAAAGTGTCAATGAGTCTGCAAGGCACTCACCTCTCCTCCTACTCCTGTCTTCTCCCTCCAGAAAAGGGCAACAATAAGAATGACGGAGAATACTTATTGAGTGCTTACTGTATACCTAATAGGATGCTGGTTGCTTTACTAATTTGTTTCCAGTGCTCTTTTAAAGTTTTCCTTTCTGTCAAAGTTATTCTGGTATAAAGTTAAAAAGCAAATTGTATTTGAAAACATATTTAATAACAGCAGACTCTTATCCTACCTGTCCCCACCTTCCTCCAGTATTGATCTGTAGAATTACCTCTTATCACTTTTAGTCTATTCCTTCTGGTATTTACCTCCATATTTCCAAACAATTATGCTCATAATTCTATTTCTTGATATTTCAATTTTAGTCATCATCTATTGGTTTCATGTTATTATGAGGATTGAACTCCTTTCTGCCATCATTTCTTATATCTTTTCAACATCCATGCTCTCAATATAGTTACATCACAATTTTTAGTTAAAGCTGCAGAGTTTAGATTATTTTGACAATGTAAACAATGTTCACATTTAAGCCAAATAGTAAACTATGCTTGTGTCTTCCTTTGTACTTTTTTTTGGCTGGAGTCTATATATCCATTATTTCTTCACTTGCTTAGTTTTATATATACATTCCTGTTTTCCCCCAAATGCCCCAACTAATTTGCCAAATACCTAAGCAATATATTTCCAACTCAAATACATCATATAATCTGTAATTTATCTCACCCTTCTCAGCACTGCGATCTCTTTCCAGAATTCCACCCTCTGGAACCTGATTGGAACCTCCTTTTATTAGAGTGCCTTTACTGGATCACCATTTCCTGGATCCTATGTTTTTTTTCTATCTCTTCTTTATCCTACATTTTGCAGAAGCACATCTTTCAGTACCTTCCCAAAGAGAGTGCAAGTTAGATACTATTTTTAGTTCTTGTATTTTTTAAGGTGTCTTCATTCTGTTTTTCATCTGGTCGATAATTTAGCTGGGTTTAGAAACGTCAGAATTTTGAAGGTATTTCTCCATTGACTTCCAGTGTTAGCGAAATTTGGTACCCTTCTGAGATTGATTCTTGCATGAGAGCCATTTTTCTTTCTGGATATTTCTAGGATCTTCCTTTTATGCCCTACTGTCTGTAATTTTACTCTAATATGCCTTGACATGGGTCTTTTAAATTTACTGTGCTGTACCCTCAGAGTGAGTTTTAAATCTAGGGATTCATACGCTTCAGCAAATTGGACTGCATGCATAAAATTTGCCGTTTTTGAGTGATTCTGCGAAAGACAAGAATTGTCGGTGCATGATCTTATCACTGTAAAAGTTTCATCAGTAAAAGCATCTAGGACGGAAAAAGAAATGGGAGTATATTTTTGCACAACTGCTTATCTAGGCCAGCCTCTTATTTTTATTTTCACTTGGCTCGTGTGCAAACATGCTGTCACGTAATTTCCATTTTCTCTTCTAATTTAAGGTTTTAAAAGAAACTTGAAGAGCCTAAGCTATTTTTCAACACTCTCTTATTCTTTCTTGACCTCGATTTCTCCATCAGTAGAAATTAGTCTTTTTCTCCAATAAAATTCTGTAGGATAAATAAAATATACACACAATGTCTTTGAATTTATCAATCCTGTTGTGGTAGGCTGAATAATGCCCTCTAAAGATGCTGTATCCTAAACTCCAGAACCTGTGAACTGTTACCTTACATGGGAAAGAGACTTTGCTGATGTGATTAAGCTGAGGCTCTTAAGATGGGAGATTACTCTGAATGATCCTGATGGGCTCAACATGATCACAGGGTCCTTACAAGGGGGAGGCAGGAGGACCAAAGTGAGAAGGGGAGATGTGTTGGTGGAATCAGAGGTCTGAGAGAGAAAGAGATTTCAATATGCTATCCTGCTGGCTTTGAAGATGGAGGAAGGCATCTTCCTCTAGAAGCCAGAAAAGGAAGCATTCTCCCCTAGAGCCTCCAGGAGGAACCAGCCATACTGACAATTTGATTTTAGCCCAGTAGACTCCTGACTTCCTGAAACTATGAAATGATGGATTTGTATTGTTCTAAGATACCAAAATTGTGATAATTTGTTAGAGCAAAAATAGGAAATAATATGTCAGTTTACTAGCTCATCATTTTTGGAAATTATATTAATCTGACTTTAACATATAATTATAGTACTTATTGACCGATTCTGTACCAATCTCTTTTGGGGATTAGATATTAAACTTTCACTTTATAACTAAGAACCTCATGTGCCTGGGTTATAAGACCCAAGAGGTATGGATATAAAAAGAAGTTCTGTAGAAAAGAACACACAGTTTATCTCCCCATCCACTGCTCACTTCAGACTAGATTTCAGTCAGGCACGCAATGCTTCCAGCAAAGGCAAATCTTTAATTCTACAGAGTACTGGTTAATAATGTAGGCCTGGGTTCAAATGCTGGCTCTACTACTAGCCAGCTTTCTAAGTTTGTAAGCCTCAGCTTCCTTGACTGTAAAATAGTGGAGATCATTAGAATTCCCAATTCATAGAGGTTTTGTGAGAAGTAAATTAATCCATGTAAATTACTTAGCATAATGCCTGAGACAATGTAGGTATAAGCCCTCAGCAAGGATAAGTTATTATTAGTATTAGTTATCATCATTATTATTAACACCAGTTTATTAAATTATTCAAAAGGAAATATATTCCTATCACACCATATTGTTAGTGTTCTTTGTTTGGGACTATGTCTGCTGTTGCCAAACCAAATTCTTCTATTTAAGGTAATATTTTTGAGCGACATTTTTGAAGTTTGTTTTTTTCTTTTCTGTAATTCATGTGTTTTCCATTTCAAAAGGGGTAGAGGCTTCCTAAACAATACTATTTCAATATGCATTAAACATTAAACAAAATAATAAAAATCTTATTGCCATATGGTAAGAGTCAGGAAATCTGGCTCCCACATAATGAAAATAGGACAGATTGCCTTCCATCCACCAAGCCTACAAAATATCCATCAGTTGGAATAAATCATCTCAGTTATCAACATGAGAACTGGCTTTACTTTGCAACTGTTTCCTTATATGATTCATGTCCTTTGCCACAGCTACTTTTCTGTGATAAAATATTTTAGGCATATTTCTTCTAAAGAAGACATCTATGTCAGTAAGTGAAAGTGCACTGTCAGTTCAAAAGAAAGAGAGGGAAGAGGAAGGAAGGAAGGAAAGAAGGGAGGGAGAGAGGGAGGAAAGGAGGAAAGCAGGAATCAGGATGTTATTCTGATAATCTGATATCCAGGGGGTTTTTCTGTTATTATGGCATTGTGCCAAGTCTAGTCATTTTCTGACATGTTTTTAGGTCTGTACTTAATGTACCATGTCTATTTCTTTATCAGTCAGTTTGAGTGTTAATTGCTGGTGCATAATCTTAGCAACATTATTATTCCTGTTGGTAAAGTCTTCAGCAGTGAACAACAGACCGTTTCCTGATTGCCTGTTCCATTGCCACACTAGTTGTTCCTTCCCGTTCCGTGGCTTCCTTTACCACAGAATTTCGCAAACTTCTCTGTCCTAAGACTCATCAAGTAAAAATACAGGTACTCAGCCCTCTCCTATGGGGAATCTGACTTAGTAGGTCTGAAAGGGGGGCCAGAAAATCTCTATTTTTAACTGATGAATCTTATGCCAAATTGGGAACACTAATTTGCACTACTTTATGTTTGTAAAGTTACTTTTTTTTTTTTTTTTGCTTTAAACCCTCAAAGGAAGCAAGGATTGATAGTAAGCACATGAAAGGATTCGATATAGGCTTCCAGTGGTTGAAGCAGAACATTCCTTTCTAGCACTTGATTACAGATCTCTGTAAAATCCTAAGGAACATATTCTTGCCTAATCTGGTCACACAAACAATAGGACACAGTGAAGAGGTTAAAAACAATTAAAGAATCAATTTACCAACCCATGATCCCTGTCCACAGCAAGCTGCTCTACTAGAGTTTGCAATAGCTTCTAGGTGAGAGAGTCTGCACCAAAAATTGTAAAAATGCCTTGAGTGAAGAGAGGGCAAAAAAGAGAGTAACTCCCATATCATGCTGGAACACGTAGCAAATTGCTTAAACTATAGAAGAACTCGGCATCTGCATTCATTACGCGGACAGAAAGAATAATAAGGTAAGCTTTAGTTTACCATTTTAAACATGATTTCTCCTATTGCATATTTTAATTCCCTGGCCTCAGGGTCCTTTTTAATTGGGAGGAAGAAGTGTCTATTGGTGGTTGTTTTTTCAGATATCTTCCATATACATAACTCTGATCCCTTTATAGTTCATGCCTTACCAAAATTCTCTTAAAGTGGAATATTTGTTGAAAATCAGACAGATGGTGATCTGGAAAAAAAATGGGAAAACATCCATCTTCCATGTGTCTTTTAGATTCCAGCTCTTTTTATAGTTACAGAAAATTAAGAGTTTTTGCCCTTTCTCAGTTTTATCAAATTTTTCAAAAGTTAAATAATGCTCTTTTGAAGTCAAAGGAATCTATAAGAACAAAGACAAGACAAAGAAAATAGATGTACATGAGGATGATTTCTATAACCTCTCATATTCTAATTCAAGAATTATTTCACAAGCACTAAGTACTGAGAATCTGACAGCTGCTGAAGGTTCAACTATTAAGTCTTTGCCTTCTTGGAGTTAATACTGGGCGGGAGATGGGGAGGAAGTAGAAAGAATTACAGTTAAGTGATAAACGTGCAAAGGGAATAAAGGAGAGGAATTGCCTAACAAAGAGGTAAAGCCAGACAGAACAGAGGGAGGTGAACAAATCTTAACAGAAGAGGTAGTATGTGAGCCACAGTAATATAGGATGAGCTGAAACTTGCTCTGAGCATTCGTTCTTTGTGGGACAGATTTGAGGATATTCCATTAACTGAAGTGAAGGAATCTGTGGGGAAGAAAAGGGATGGATGATTGACAAGATCTCAAAGAGGGAAGGAGGGCATACGATTGAAAAAGCAGAAGGTCAGATTAGCTAAAACTAGAGATGGAGGCCTCTTCCTTAGAAAACTGACAAAATGGTTAAATGGGATTAAGTGAGATTGTAGACAAATGTGTAGTCCAAAGGCAAAACATTAAGGTAGTTTAGGAATCTAGACTTACATTCTTTTTTTTCTTCTTATTTTTTATTTTATTTTATTTTTCAACATCTTTATTGGAGTATAATTGCTTTACAATGTTGTGTTAATTTCTACTGTACAGCAAAGTGAATCAGTTATACACATATGTACATTCTTTTATATATTCTTTTCCATTATAGTTTATCCCAAGATACTGAATATAGTTCCCTGTGCTATACAGTAGGACCTTGTTGCCCATCCATTCTATGTGTAATAATTTGCATCTACTAACCCCAAACTCCCAGTCCATCCCTCCCCCACCTACCCACCTTGGTAACTACAAGTCTATTCTCTATGTCTGTGAGTCTGTTTCTATTTCATAGATAGGTTCATTTGTGGCATAGTTTAGATTCCACATATAAGTGGTGTCATATGGTATTTGTCTTTCTCTTTCTGACTTACTTCGCTTAGTATGATAATCTCTAGGTCCATCCATGTTGCTGCAAATGGCATTATTTCATTCTTTTTTATGGCTGTGTAGTATTCTGTTGTACATATGTGTCACATCTTCTTTATCCATTCATCTCTCAGTGGACATTTAGGTTGTTTCCATGCCTTGACTATTGTGAATAGTGCTGCAGTGAACATACGAATGCATGTATCTTTTTGCATTATAGTTTTGTCCAGATATATGCCCATGAGTGGGATTGCTGGATCATATAGTAATCCTATTTTTAGTTTTCTGAGGAAACTCCATACTGTTTTCCATAGTGGCTGTACCACTGACACTTCACCAACTGTGTAGAAGGGTTCCCTTTTCTCCACAACCTCTCCAGCATTTGTTATTTGTAGACTTTTTAATGATGGCCATTATGACCGGTGTGAAGTGGTACCTTATTGTAGTTTTGATTTTCATTTGTCTAATAATTAGTGATGTTGAGAATCTTTTCATGTGCCTATTGGCCATTTGTACGTCTTCTTTTTAGAAATGTCTATTTAGGTCTTCTGTCCATTTTCTATTGGGTTTTTTTTGTTTGTTTGCTGTTGAGTTGTATGAGTTCATATATTTTGGAAATTAAGCCCTTGTCAGTCGCATCATTTGCAAATAGTTTCTTCCATTCCATAGGTTGAATTTTCATCTTGTTTATAGTTTCCTTTGCTGTGCAAAAGCTTGTAAGTTTGATTAGGTCCTGTTTGTTTATTTTTGTTTTTATTTCTATTGCCTTGGGAGACTGACCTAAGAAAACATTGGTAGAATTTATGTCAGAGAATGTTTTGCCTATGATCTCTTCTAGGAGTTTTATGGTGTCTTGTCTCTTATTGTCTCAAGTCTTTAAGCCATTTTGAGTTTATTTTTGTGCATAGTGTGAAGGTGTGTTCTAACTTCATTGATTTACATGCAGCTGTCCAACTTTCCCAGCACCACTTGAAGAGACTGTCTTTTTCCCATTTTATATTAAATAAATATAGAGCTTTAAATGTGTTACCTTAATTAATTCCTCCCAACAGGGTTGGTACTGTTACTGACTCCATTCTACCAAATAGGAATTTGAAAATTTAAGAAATTATGTAATTACCCTAGGTTGCACAAGTCTTGATCGATAGAGTTGTAATTCAAGATAAGAGCATTGGCTCAGAATGAGAGGGACAGTTAGGGAAAGCTGTGAACGATGTGGATAAACTGCCTTGAGAATTGGAGAAGAAGCCAATGGGGAAAGAGAAAAGAATAGTTGAGGAACACTGAGGGCCCAGGTAAGAGAGAAATCCTTTGGTCTGATAAAAATCAAGTTTCTTTTCCAATGAAAGAGAAGCGTGGATATTGGAGAACATTAGTGACCACTTTTGTTTTCTTTTTTAAAGTACTTACTTGTCAATAAATAAGCAGCAACACCCTATGTCAGGTTCCTTTTCTTTTTAATCTAATGCTCTGTGAAATTTGAAATTGTGATATAACAGTGCAAAAACATCAGATTTGGTATTATCAGAACAAACTTGTAGTCCTAACTTTGGATTTGTGATTTTTAATATCTCTGGGGTTCATCTCATCTTTAAAATGCAAATCATCTTGAAGTTCACATTCCATCCCTGTATATTAACTGACATAATCATTTAGAAATGAGATGAATGTGAATACACAAAGGGACTATCTTCTTGTGCTTTAGTTGATCAAAACATGCATATGTATATATGTTTTAACAAGTTATTTTCTGTTTATGTAATGCTAAACAGGAGATTTGAGAAAGCGTTGACAGTTCAAACATGTCGATAGTAATAAAATTAATCTTTTTTTAATCAATTTAGTTATTTAGTTATTTTTGGCTGCATTGGGTCTTTGTTGCTGGACGCAGGCTTTCTCTAGTTGCAGCGAGCAGGGGCTACTCTTCGTTGTGGTGCATGAACTTCTCATTGTGGTGGCTTCTCTTGTTGCAGAGCACGGGCTCTAGGTGCACAGGCTTCAGTAGTTGTGGCACGTGGGCTCAGTAGTTGTGGCTTGCAGGCTCTAGAGCGCAGGCTCAGTAGTTATGGTGCACCGGCTTCGTTGCTCCGTGGCATATGGGATCTTCCCTGACCAGGGTTCAAACCCGTCCCCTGCATTGGCAGGTGGATTCTTAACCACTGCACCACCAGGGAAGTCCTAATCTTTTTATTTTATATGTGCTTTGGAGTAACAAGATTTGATTCATCCTCTGTCTTCTTAAATATCTAGTTTCCAGTTTAATTCAATAGTCAGATTTAAATCAAACCTCAAGGCAAAGAGAAGCTCCATGTCTGAAAGTTTCCAAGTTAGTTGGAATGGAGTCCTATTTAGTAAAGTTTCAACAGTGGTGATCATCTTCAGGAAACTTGTACGGTAAATTTCTACTTGACTAAATTTATTTACTAGGGCATTATAACTCAGATTTTGTTTTGCTTTTCCCTGGGAAAACAACTGAACTGATTAAGTTTATAAACAAAAATAAGTTTAAAAGAGAATACACATACTTTTTCAAGTGTACATGGAACATTTACAAGATAGTATATTCTGAATGTATATCATGGCTCAATAGATTTCAAAGGATCCCATTCATACCAAGTACGTTCTCTATCAAAATGGAATTGAATTAGAAATGAATAACAGAAATATATCTGGAATATCCCCCATTATTTGGAAGCCAAATAACATATTTCTAAATAATGTGTAGGTCAAAAAAGAAATTAAAATGGAAATTAAAAACTATTTTGAGCTGAATGAAATGAAAATACAACATATCAAAAGCGTGGGCTGCTGCTAATGCAGTACTTAGCGAGATATTTTTGGCCTTCAACACCTATAACTGAAAAAAAAAAAAAAAGACTTCAAAGCCTTCAGCTTCAAACCTTAAAAAATCTAGAAATGAAAAGAATTAAACCAAAGTAAGCAGTAAGGAGATATCAGAGATCAAAGCAGAAACCAAAGTAATAGAAAACAGAAAAAAATAAGAAAAGAAAAAAAATCAAAAGAACTGAAAGCTGGTTCTTTGTGAAGATCAATAGAATTGATAAACTTCTAAAAGACTGATCAGGAAAACAAAAGATACAAATTACCAATACCAGGAAGAAGACCGGTAACATCATTACAGAAACTACGGGTATTTAAGTGATGATGGGGGAATACTACGTACAAATGTACATCAATAATTTCAACAACTAATATGAAATGACAACTTACTTGAATGATAACTACCAACACTCACTCAAGAAGAACTAAATAACCTAATAATTCTATATCTTTTTTTAAAAAAAGAATTTGTAGTTTAAAATCTTCCTGAAGAGGAAACTCCAGACCCAGATGGCTCTACTTGTAAATTTTATCAAATTTTTGAAGAAAAGATGACACAAATTTTACACTAACTCTTCCAGAAAATTGAAGAGGAGGGAATCCTTCCCAACTTATTCTATGAAGTCAGTATTACCGTGATCACATAACCAAAGATACTGTAAGAAAATAAAACCAAGGACCAATATCCCTCATGACTATGGCTGCAAAGATTCCAAATAAAATCTTAGCAAATTTAATTTGACATTGTGTGTAAAAAGGATTATGCATCATTATGTAAATGGAGGGAAGTTCATTCCTAGAATGCAAAATTGTTTTCATGTTTGTGAAAAGTCAATAAATGCAAATCACCTTATTAACAAACTAAAAAAGAAAACCCTTTAATATTCTCCATAGATGCAGAAAAATATTTTTTAAAAATTAACGTCAATTCCTGAGAAAGTATTCAGCAGTCTAGGAATAGAACTTCCTCTACCTGATAAAGCGCATCCACAAAAAACTTACAGCTAATATCAAACTTAATGAAAGCCTGAATGCTTTCCCCTAAGTTCAGGAAGAAGACAAGAATGTCCACTATTACCAACATAGTACTGGAAGGTCATCTATCCAGTGCAATAAAGCAAGAATGAAAAACAAAAGGCGTCCAAATTGAAAAGGAAAAAGTAAATTGTCATTTTTGGAAGATGATATAATTATGTATGTAGAAAAAGTGATGAAATATACAGAATAGCTACTAGAACTAATAAGTGTGTTTAGCGTGGTTGTAGAAATGAAAGTCAATATAAAAAAATGAGTTCTATTTCTATACATTAGCAACGAACAGTTAGAAACTGAAATTTAAAAAGCAATGCCACGGGCTTCCCTGGTGGCGCAGTAGTTGGGAGTCCGCCTGCCGATGCGGGGGACGCGGGTTCGTGCCCCAGTCTGGGAGGATCCCGTATGCCGCAGAGCGGCTGGGCCCGTGGGCCATGGCCGCTGGGCCTGCGTGTCCGGAGCCTGTGCTCCGCAACGGGAGAGGCCGCAGTGGTGAGAGGCCCGCGTACCGCAAAAAAAAAAAAAAAAAAACAAAAAAGAACAATGCCACAAATTATAATAATATCAAGAATATGAAAACTTATAAATAAATATGACAAAAAAGTGCAAGACTTACACTTTGAAAACTACAAGACAGTGCTGAGAGTACTTAAAGAAATTGTTCCTAAATTTTTCTATAGATTTAATGCAATCTCAATCAAGATTCTAGCACTTTGTAGAAATTGACAAGTTGAGTTTAAAGTTCATATTGAAATGCAAAGAACCTGGAAGATCAACTTTAATAAACGGGGACAAGGTTGAAAGATTTTTCACTATGTAATTTAAAAAAACGATTATATCTTTTATTTATTTATTTAGGGTGCACTGGGTCTTAGTTGCAGCATGCAGGATCTTTAGTTGCAGCATGCGAACTCTTAGTGGCGGCATGCATGCAGGATCTAGTTCCCCGACCAGGGTTTGAACCCAGGCCCTCTGCATTGGGAGCATGGAGTCTTACCCACTGGACCACCAGGGAAATCCCTGATTATGTCTTATAATAACTTGAAATGGAGTATAATCTGCAAAAATACTGACTTAATATGCTGTATACCTGAAACTAATATAGTATTGTAAATCAACTATACTTCAGTTTAAAAAATAAATAGGGAACTCCCTGGTGGCACAGTGGTTAAGAATCTGCTTGCCAATGCAGGGGACACGGGTTCGAGCCCTGGTCTGGGAAGATCCCACATGCCGTGGAGCAACTAAGCCCATGAACCACAACTACTGAGCCTGTGCTCTAAAGCCTGCAAGCCACAACTACTGAAGCCCACACACCTAGAGCCCATGCTCCACAACAAGAGAAGCCACCACAGTGAGAAGCCTGCACACCACAGAAAAGAGTAGCCCCTGCTTGCTGCAACTAGAGAAAGCCTGCATGCAGCAACAAAGACCCAAAGCAGCCAAAAATAAAATAAATAAATAAATTTATTTTTAAAATAAAATAAAAATAAATAAAAGGAAAAAACTGATTATAAAGCTACAATAATTGAGACTGTGAGATATTTGTGAAAAGACAGAGAAATAAATCAATGAAACAGGAGAGGGATTCCAGAAATAGACCCACAAATGTATGGTCAACTGATTTTTGGCATAAGTACAAAGGCAATTTAATTAAAAAAGGAAATTCTGTTTAACGAATGGTGATGGAAAAATTAGACCTGACAAGCAAAAAATAAACTTCAATTAATATCTCATACTATATACAAAAATTAACTCAAAATAGATCATAGTCCTAAATTTTAAAACTATAAAACTTCTAGAAGAAAACAATGGAGAAAATCTTTTGGACCTTGGGTAAGGCAACAGTTTTTTAGATATAACACCAAAAGTTTGATTCATAAAAAATTACTAAAATGGATTTCATCAAAATTAAGAACTTTTTTCTTTGCAAGACACTCTTAACAAAATGAAAAGATAAGCCATGGATTGGGATATGACAAAGGAACTGTTCCCAAAATATGTAAATGACTCTCCAAATTCTATAATAGAAAAAAAAAAAAAGCCCAATAAAAAACAGGCAAAAGGGCTTCCCTGGTGGCGCAGTGGTTGAGAGTCCACCTGCCGATGCAGGGGACACGGGTTCGTGCCCCGGTCCGGGAAGATCCCACATGCCGCGGAGCGGCTGGGCCCGTGAGCCATGGCTGCTGAGCCTGCGCGTCCGGAGCCTGTGCTCCGCAACGGGAGAGGCCACAACAGTGAGAGGCCCGCATACCGCAAAAAAACAAACAAACAAAAAAAAACAGGCAAAAGATTTGAACAGATCCTCATGAAAGATGGTGGATGTACTTCAATTAAGGGCAGAAAAAGATGTTCACCATCATTAATCATTGGTGAAATTCAAGTTAAAACCTCAGAGATATCAATATAAGAGAGAAAGGGATAGAACAGAAGGAAGAGATTATAAAGGGGCATGAGTAATGTTTTGTGGGTGATTAATGTGGTCATTATCTTGATTATGGTGATGGTTTCATGAGTGTGTACACATGTAAAATCTTGCAGATTTTATGCTTTAAAAATACTCATTTTATTTATTTCAATTTTACTTCAAGAATCCCCAAAGAAGTAGCTGAAAGAGTTGAATATCGTTGCTTCTGAGAGGCCAAAATTGGCTGAGAGACATTGGGTGCAAGCAATTGCATTATTTTAACAAAGTGCTTTTGGTATTAATTTTTTAATAAGTGCGTGTATCACTGTTTTTGAAAATAAAATGAATGTTTTTTCTATTTGAGGCAAACAATATAAGAAAACATAAGGTTGTTAATTTTTATATCATATTCAAAGTTATAAAAATATTTCTCAATTCATCATCTCTCATATTCCAATCAATCCTATATCTGCTTATAGTTGAATCATCCTTCTGTGTCACTAGGAGCATGCCCGAATCTCTAATGGCTCTACACTGTTTACCAAAAAATGTTTGCACATCACAGATTAGTGCTGCATGGCAGGCAAGTTATTGATTTAGGAAGAGATAACATCCACACTCCCGCTTTAAATTCTGGATTTATGAGGGCTGAAGGACAGATTACAGCAAAACAAGGTAGTTACAGAAAGCAGGGACTGATGGGGCTCACTTTAGAGTAGGTAGATGGTATGATCATCTATGTAGGTCATCTTTGGTCCCTAAAGGGATACATTCTTGCCTGTAACTCTTCACCATTATACAGTGGAGGGGTCCTGTCAGTGCTGAGAAAAGTGTTGACCTCTCACTACTCGATAGCTCTTCTGTAATGAGATTAGATCACCATTCTGAAAGATAAAATAGAGTTCATAGTCATCAGGAACTTCTGCGTCTTTCACCAGGTTCATCATCAGGAAGCTCCCATCCTCCAGGGATTAGAATGACACTTGTGTAACTTTCAGTATTAAAATGTACCAAAACAAACAAACAAAGAACAAAAATGGGGGAGGTCACAATTAATTAAGACCCTAAAATGTGAAACAAATTGAACAATGAGGTCAAGATTTTGGGGAGACAATTTTTCATGGATTGCTTGTTTTTCTTCCTCTTCTGAGCAAGAAGAATTGACATCTATGTTTTGGACTTTGGAAGGTAGACATGGTGTCTGCCACCAGGATTGAGGGTCTAGTTGCTTCTTCACCAAAATAATAAAGATAATTAATTTCTCCCTCTGAGGCAAAGTTCATGCAGATTTGCTCTCAGCCTATTAATAGATTGGTGGTTTCTTGAGCTCAGCTGTGTGTATAGTAGCCACCTGGGACGACCTGTGTTTTGCCCTTGTGAGACTTGCAGGACAAGAAGAAACTATTCAAACACTAAGCTCATGCTGCCCACTGTGCCATAAATAATAAAGTCCTTTGTCTCTAACCCAGGAGTCTGTGTCCTTTGCCGGCATCCATGAAACTGTGGTAAGCTAATTATTAACTTGCAAGTACTGTAAAAATCCCAGACCCTTCACAGTTCTTGACAAGCATGTACCATACATTTCGGTTGGCGTTGCAGAAGATAGCAACCAGGGGGTTCTATGAAGAGTCCTTTCTCAGAAGGAAGAGGTTAAGCAGTATGGGTAGACCATGAGAGAGGCTTATAGAACTCAAGAAAATATTTTACTTACTAGATTACTGGTTTATTATAAAAGGATATAACTCAGGAAGAGCCAGGCAGAGAAGATGAATACAGTGGGGTATAGGGAAAGGGCACAGAGCTTCCATGGCCTCTCCAGGTGCCACTCTCCAGCACCTCCATGTGTTCACCCACCCAGAAACTCTCTGAACCCTGTCCTTCTGGGGTTTTACGGAGGCTTCATTACATAGGCATGATTGATTAAATTATTGACCACTGGCAACTGATTCACCCTCCAGCCCCTCCTCTTTCCCCTCCCCAGAGGTCATGTGGTGGGGCAGAAAGTTCTAACCTTCTAATCACATGATTGGTTCTCCTGGCAACCAGCCCCCTTCTGTAGGTGCTTTCCAGAAGTCACTTCATTTACACAAAAGACACCTTTATTACTCTCAAACATTTAGGAAATTCCAAGGGTTTTAGGAGCAGTGAGCCAAGAACTGTGAATAAAGACCAAATATATGTGAGAAATATATTTTGGTCATTAGAATAATGAAATATATATTTCTTATAAATCATAATATCACAAGTAAATAGACAATGGCAACCTGCTATGTGCAGAAGAAAACAGAAAAATGGAACAGAAAAAAAAATTAGAATATTATGAAAAAAAGGTCCAGTGAAAAGAAAGCCTAAATGTAGGGGTTGAAAAGTTTCAATGTCTAAGAAAAGGAAAATAAATTAAAAATTAATAAGATCCGCCAGACCACAGTCAAGGGGGTTTTATAATGTAAGTATAAAAAAGGAACCTTGCAAGAATTCAGAAAAAAGAAACTGAAACCACAGAAATGCATTAAGGGGAGCTCCAAGGAGCTTCATTTCTTTATATCTCAGAGGAGAAAGAATTCAGCCAGAGGCAAGATGATAGATAAGAAGTGATTTATTAGAATAGGATGCTTGTGAGGCTTAAAAGCCAGTGGACAAGGGGGGAGTGCTGTGCCCAGAACTTAGTGGCCTACAGTTTGATAATCAAAGGAAAAGTGGGGAGGGGGAGAAGGCCACTTTCTTCGTCATTCTTGAGTAGAGGTCACGCATCCATCATCAGTTCCTCCTCTGTGTCGGGTGGGGGAGATTTCTTGTCCCTACGTGGTCAAACTGGGACTGTCATGGCGCAATCGAAATGGGCAAAAAGGCGGTAACATATACTAAAATATGGTAAATCATCTCAGGTTTCAGTATAATGTCACTTCTTCCTTATATTTTTGTTTTCAGTGTGCACGGAGGACCATGTCCTAGGAATCATTAATTTACTGGGCTCACTGGGCAGGATATGGGTCTCATGCTACCATTGTTTTATTGTTTTGGGGCATGTCTCATGCTTCTGTTGCATGGTTTTGTTGCTAAGCAAGCCTGCTTGGTTTTGTGGGCAAGCAAACCTGCTTTCTTGCGTGATAATTAACTTACAGGGGTCTCCCATACTTTTTTCTCTATTTACAATCCCCTAGTGGGATTAACGATTTAATCACCTACATTGTCACTTTACTCTGTCCCTATTAACGCTAGTAGCTCACTCAGGGAGAATGAAGAAGGTGAAGAAAAAGGAGAAGAATTAGGAGGAGGAGAAAGAAGAGGAGAGAATCAAAGTGTCAACACAGTAGAAGAAAAAAAAATGTGATGGTTCGTTTTGTGTGCCAATTTGGCTGGCCCACAGTGCACAGATATTTGGTCAAACATTATTCTAGACGTTTCCATGAAGGTGCCTTTTGGATGAAATTAACATTTAAATCAGTGGACTTTGAGTAAAGTAGATTATGCTCCATAATATGGGGTAGGCTTAATCCAATCAGTTGAAGGCATTAATAGAACAAAGACATCTCCCCTGAACAAGAAGGAATTCTAGCAGTGGACCGCCTTTGGACTCACACATCAACTGTTCCCTGAGTGTCCAGCTGCCAGCCTCCTCCATGAGATTTTGGGTTCACTAAGCCTCCACAATCACATGAGCCAATTCCTTAAAATAAATCTCCCCCTCTCTCTATGTGTGCGTGCACACACACACACATACACACACACACAAATCTCTATACGTATTATATGTATATTGCATATATGTGTATGCTTGGTTCTGTTTCTCTGGAGAACCCTAGCACATGACCTAAGAAGTGTTTGCCCAGAGAGGATTCCTAATAATCCTAAATATTCAGGACATTGTGAACTATCATACTCGTCAACCTAACTGAAAATATTACTTAAAAATTTAATACAGTCACCCAAATATTAAGTAAAAATTAGAAACTCACAAATGAGTGTCGTAATACATAAAAATTGATTAAGAGAAGTAGATCCAAAGAAACATAGATTAAATATAAATAACTTGGTAGCTACAAATGTAGTATAATTGTTGTAATTCATGAAAGGAAAACTACATAATAGATAAACAATAACTTGATAGTAACGGATTTAAAAAAATCATTTTAAAAATGGCCATAGATGGGGAGATGGGGAGTTGGTGGTTGGAAGTAAAATTTCCATTTTCTTTGTCTTTCATGGGGAGAATCAAAAGGTACTATTTAATTTGTTGGAGATAAGTTGAGAATTATACACTATTATTTAAAAATATGAAGACAATATCTAATCTGAAACAAGGGACCCAATCGCTGTGTTTGGTTCTTGGTATGGAATGGCTTCCTACATTTGTTTATTAAACTATTTTTTAAAGAATTCTCTTTTTTATATAAATTTATTTATCTATTTACATTTTTTAAATTTTTGGCTGTGTTGGGTCTTCGTTGCGGGGAGCAGGGTTACTTGTCGTTGTGGTGCACGGACTTCTCATTGTGGAGGCTTCTCATTGCGGAGCATGGGCTCTAGGCGCACAGGCTTCAGTAGTTGTGGCGTGCAGGCTCAGTGTTGTGGCACATGGGCTTAGCTGATCTTTGGCATGTGGGATCTTCCCGGACCAGGGCTCGAACCCATGTCCCCTGCGTTGGCAGGCAGATTCTTAACCACTGTGCCACAAAGGAAGTCCTATTAAACTATTTTTACACTTATGTTTATTTGATGTTAATAATAATATTTTCAAAAGCCACTTTATCTTATTTATTTTATAAAGACATATGAAAGTAATCACATAGGGTGGTATTCATGATTCCTTTGGAATCAGGCTCCAGAATCAGGTGGATCTGGCTTCAGAATTATGACTCAGCCACTTACTTGCGTGTTGACTTACACTCTCTCAGCCTCAAATTCCTTCATTGATTTTAGAATTCATATATATTTCCTATACTCTGTCCTTGATATATTCCCTATACTCTGTCCTTGATATATTCAGTATAGAGCGGCCATTAAAACAATTACAGACGAATGTATTGCCAACCAATATAGAGAATTCATGATCTATTTCAACTTTTTAAAGCAAGTGGTTAAAATGTTTCCAATGTTCTCACCTGACCTTAATTACTGACAATTTCATTTTGTTTACTAGCTTCCTTTGTTGCAGACGGTGCTTCTCACTTTGATTACTTCATGGCATTATTCATTTACAATACGTTACACTTGGGCTCTACGTATTTCTCTTGATACATACATAGCTTCTTGGTACTATAGCAGGTGATTTCCCGCCCAGAATGGTTTGCGTTTCTATTACCATGCAGATTACTTTTCTTATTTAAAGTGGGTAGCTTTATAAATTGGAGCTGAAAGAATTTGGTTTCTCTATGAAACTCTCTGTTCTGCCATTCATTATGTGAAGTGTTTGCTCTCACAGTCACACTACCATTAACCAGAGGGCAATAATGCTTCTGATTTAGACAGGCTATATTTAGACAATTAATTCTATGAAATATAAAAGGTCACTCACTATTCCCTCATTGTTTGTTGAAGAATAAAAAGGATGAGTAATAGACAATCAGGCAAAATATAAAAATGTGGGTTATCCATTACAAAGAATATATTTCCAAATGAGTCTATGGTTTTAACAGTAGTATATAATGTTAGAATGTTTATATCATTTAAGTTTAATTTTAGGGAGTGGGCTGATTAATTGTATGCTTCTTTTAATATGGTTATTTGAATTGTATCACAACTGGGAAAAGATCTTAATAAAATGTGATTGAACTTTAGAAATATGAAGATCTTTAAAGATCATCTAGTTCGTGGTATCAGTGCTTAGATGCCCTTGTTCCCTTTCAGCTGTGACCTGTCATTAATCAAAACTCCCACTTTCCTTGGAAGCCTGGACTTCCTTCTGAACAAAGAACTCCAGGGAGCCTCTACCAGTAGCTCAGAATTGTCACTTGAGATTATACCTATTTGCCATAATTTCTCTTAACCCAATCCTTTTATTTTAGAGATGAAGAAACTAAAAACAAAGAAGTATATTGATTTGTGTAAGGTCATTAAAAAGTTATTCCCAAAGCTAAAATTACTCAGATCTCCTTACCAGTACAGTGTTATGTGTCCCTCATCAAACTGACCTCCACCCGATTCCTACCTGTGTTACTATGTACCACGCATGCACACATACTCAAAGTCAGACACGAGGAGATATATAGACACACACACCTATTAGGGTGAAGGTGAATAACAACTTACACTATAAAGGGCTGTGAGAACATCCTAATATTTATTATGAGGCAAGAAAAAGCCACAATATTCACATTTAAGTTTTGTACACAGCTATTGGATGATTGTACTTTCTGGCAAAATGATCAAATTCAACAATATATACCTCAAAGGGAGACTTTCTTCATATTTCATTTTATACGGTGCATGTTACACAGTTGCCAAACATCACAGTAAACAATTGTTAAACATCAGACGTATCTTAAATATTTCACCTTCAATTATATATTTCCAAATCTTGTGCTTGTTTGTTTTTTTTCCCCTGGGACATAACTAAAAGATCTCCACCAAGATGTGTGTCATCTTGAAATAAAAGAGTAGATGTCCTGTCTTTTGGCTCCCTTTAAAATTTTATTTTTATTTCTAGTTGATACATAATTCACATGCAATAAAATTTACCCTTTTAAAAGTGTGTATAATTTAGTGGTTATTACTATGTTCATAAAGTTTTGTTACCATCACCACTATCTATTCCAAAACATTTTCATAACCGCAAAATTAAAAAAAAAAAATCTCTGTGCATTAGCAGTTATTCCCCACCCTCCCTTCTGAAAACCATGAATCTGTTTTCAGCCTCGATATATTTACCCATTCTCTAGGTTTGATATACATGGAATCATATACATGGAATCATACAATGTGTGGCCTTTTATCTCTGGCTTCTTTCACTTAGCATATTGCTTGTGCTTATCTCTTGAAATCTTTTCTAGCTTTATGATTTGGTTAGTATTTTTATAATTATTACCTTTTACCATCTGAAAGAAAGTCTTTTATGCAATAAAATATGCTCTTAATTTTCTGCTGTCAGATTATTTACTATAATCTCAAATTATACATGTTATGGTTTTATCCTTATAGTATGTGATATTGAGAAAAAAGAAGAAAATTACAGAGAAAATAAAGAGAGATATAAAAAATGTTATCAAACCCTTTTCAAATCTTTCTTTGTTCTCTTAATGGAGGAAAGATATATACATGCATATAATACATTAATATATCTGTTTATATAATAATATCTTATTTTAATGTAATGTTACTATATAGATAAAACATATTAACATATAGATATAATAATATATCTAATATAGAGATAATATATATACACACACAATATGTATTAAATATTCAATAGAAGAATTTCTTTAATTGAATTGGATTAATGTATCATCAAGTCAGTTCTTATCAAAAGATACCCTCAGTTTTTATAATATTTACGTCCTTTTCTTTTTTTCCCCAATATTGTAAAGAGACATTAAATAAACCAAATATGTGTAGGAGTGGTTACTAGTCATGGCAGTAAATTTGAGTTTTGAGAGAAAAATAAAGGGCTAAAACATCTTTATGTCACTCAAGGTTTACTCAGGGGTTCTTTTAGTAATTACTTAAAAGAGTATTTAAAATTAGCCATGCTGGGATGGAAGGAATGGGAGTTGGGATTAAGAGAGGCAAACTATTATATATAGGATGGATAAAAACAAGGTCCTACTGTATAGCACAGGGAACTATTTTCATATCCTGTGACAAACCATAATAGAAAAGAATATGAAAAATATGTATAACTGAGTCACTTTGCTGTACAGAAGAAATTAACACAACACTGTAAATCAACTATACTTCAATACAATTTTTAAAGAAAGAAAAAAGTGAGCAATGCTAATAATTCCTCATCTTTTCATAAAGCTAAACACAAGTTTTATGCTCAAATTTGCATCTAAATATGAAGAAATAATTCAATTTAAAAAAGAATCAATCTAAAGTATATTGTCCTCTCTTCTCTATTTGAAAATATGCTCATGACACTCTAAGACTATCCTAAAATTGAATCAGTAAATGAAATCTCTTATGCAAATAAGTCACAAAATAGCATTTGCTTATACAGCAAAACACTGTTATGACACTGTTGTGTCATCCTGTATTTTGGCTCATTGACTTGGCTTCCTACTCTCATACACACATCTGCTGACATAAGATTTATTGGCCATCTTTTAATTAAACTGCTGAAGCATGATGTAGGTAGGAGTCATGAGCGCGAGAATAATGATTGCATTTCATTCTCTCATTTGGCTAATTTTAGGATAGTTTTAAAAACTTTTTTGGAGCTAAAACCCTAATTGAAACTTACTGAAGACTGTAAAGACATTAATATCTTTTGGTATTAATCCTAGGAGGATATTTTATATAGTCAGCATTTTTCATAGCTCGTTCTTGTGTTGTAGCTATATAGGCTTTCAACTAGTTTATTACTCATAAATTACAGAGCCCTGAAGCTACAATAGACTCAGTGATCTTATAGTTGTAGAAGGGTCAACATCTACCATCAAAGGCAAGTGGATGCTTGGCTCTATTTTAAAATATTTTTATGTATAAAAATTCTCTAGTTTGTTGACTACCCTGTTCAATATGGAATCTTGGTATGTGGTTATAGCCAGTATAGCTTTCAATATATTTAAAAGGAAAACCTGGAGATACTTAAGGATAAAAGAATTAGGATATTCTATGCCTCCTGTATACCTAACTGGATTCAGATAGATTCTGAGATTTTTATGATCCAGTTAACCTCTTCATCCTGCTATCCTTTCATCTCCTAATTTTTCTTTAATCACATGATATCTTTGTTAATCGAATTTTAGATGAATTCAAATTCAACAAACACTCTCTTTTTGAGAGGCATCATGGCAACACTGAGAGAGAAAAAAAGAATGAAGCATGGTCTCTGACAATAAGGATTTCTGATTTTGTAAGTAGATAGACATGTTTAAATATCTTTAACATCATGAAGACTGAAATTGATGCTACAGTAAAACTGGATTTTACTTGCAACATTGTGACCTTAAGTAAGATATTAAACCTCTGAAAGCCTTCATTTCCTCATTTGTCAATGAGATAATTCATGTGAACCACTTGGTCCAGTGCCTGGTACAATTCTAAAAAAAAAAAAAAAAAAACAAAAATTAGCTACCTACAGCTATTTGTTATTTAAATGGTATCAATCTATATTTCTATAAAATCAAAAGAGTCCTATAGGAGGCCATGAAACACCCCTTCCTCTGTATTGAATGAAACCGCTGTGTTATATGATAACAAACACAATTTTTATTGCATGTACCTGGAAATACAGAGATATAGAAATAATAGAGAAGATTCATGGGTTTATCACTCCATAATTTTGCTCATGCATTCATATTACTCTCTACCTATTTAATTCTAGCCTGCAACCTGCTATTGCTTCTACTCACAGGCAATCTTCCACAAATGCTGTCATGTATTTTTTTAAATTACAGTAAGGTTTTACTATGTGCTAGGCCTAGTAGATGTAGAAATGAATAAATGAAAATTCCTGTTCTTATAGTCTTGTTGGGAGAGAAAAAAAGTAAACCAATATTTACAATAAGATGATGAAAGCGATTGCCAAAGCAGAACCTGAAGCAAAGGCTATGTGCAGGTAATTTATTTGGGAATTAATCGCAGGAAATGAGTAAGGGGCAGTGGGAATGAAACAGGGAAGAGAGAAATTCTTTACAAAGAATGTGTTCTCCAGTGGGCCCTATCTCTTGGAGACTGACACATCGTCCCACTGGACCTTCTGAGGTACTTTACAGATGTGTCTCAAAAATGATGTCCCCTTTACTCTTTCTCATTGGTCCCCTTCCTCATTGGCCAAGGCTAATCCAGGGCTTTAATTTCCCTGAACTTTCAAGTTGTGTGTGGCTGAGTGACTACCTGGTCTTGCAGGTAACCCATGCCACTGGGGCAGGAAATGAGAAATGTGTTCTCTATTCCCACCTCCCTGGCCTCTGGCTCCTTCTGCAATACCTTGCTAAAGCATTTCTGGAATCCCCACCTCGTTTACTATAGACCATTGTTGTGCCCAAGCTTCAAAGAAACATTTCAGCAGCTCCAAATGGCTTTACTGGGACATTGCACCCCAAGTCATGGGTAAATGCTCTTAAATTAGTAAATACTCCACTATTAAGAGTGTTCTTCTAGTTACTTTGGGCCAACATGCTCAAGCTCCACTCTCACATGCGTTCCACTTATTCCTGGCTACCTACTAACCAGATGGTGAATACTTTTGGTGTTCAAGCTATTTCCTCCCAAAGCAGGGGCTATTTCCTATTCCAGTTATGCTTAGCTCTGATCCAGGATATAGGGCTGGAGGCAGTGAGGAAGAAAGTATCATCTTGTGAAGCTCTGGCTTCAGGCAGGGTTTTTGCGATGTTTCCAGGTAACGGAAAGCTGCTTTCCTTTAGCAAGAGGATGACGTCTGCCAAACTCAAGGGTTCTTCTGATGGCTTAAGATCCTCAAACTCATCCACACAAATGCCCTATTTCAGGGCTTATGTGCAGACAGTTTATCTGGGAAATTATTTCAAGTAGCAGGAGAGGGGGACAGTGGAAGTGAAAAGGGAAAGGGTGAAAAGTAATACAAAGATGCATCACCTGAGAGACTGGTGCTCAATCCTCAATCCTTATGACTTTTATGAAAGACTCAGAATTATCTGCCAGGTTGATGTAATAGGGAACCATCTCTCCATTGTCTCTCATCTCCTAGTTGTCAAGGGTTATGCCATGCTACTAATCCTCCTGCATCTGTGGGTATCTCTACCACAGTATCAGGCAAACCCTGAGTCAGGAAGTGAGAATTATGTGAGACAGTCTGAGTTGAAGCATTTCCCAGTGCATCTCTGTAAACCTGGAGTAAGTAATCACTAAATGCGTGGCTGAGCGGGGGAGGGTGTGAGGAAATGGAGTGGCACACAGAGGTGTCTGAGTGTCCTATAATAAAGGCATGGGCTCACACTTACCATTTCCCACTACACGATATACATTTGGCAGTATCACTTGTATTATTACTTATTCCTTACATAACTTTCATGAGTGCTTGCTCTGTCTTCCAAAAAATATGTAAGCTCTCTGAGAGACAAGACTTATTTCATTTATTTTAAATTTAAGATCACCTATCAATGTGCCATGTTCCCTAGAGTAGCATGTTAAATAATTGTCAATTAAATAGTAAATGTATTTCCAGCTTCTCAAATATTTTGCTTCTCAGATAATTGACTTTAAAAAGCTGGATTTTTTTAAAGTGTATTTTCTAGTAAACTAACCCATAATCCTAACACTTCAATAAAAAACTTTTTTCTTTGCCTATGTTAACTGCTGTGATCATACCACATACTTAGTATTATGCTCTTGAAAGTAGAAATATTAAATAGGAGTTAATTAGCATTTAAAATAATAGTAAGCCTATTTACTATAAATAATCCCTTTCAACAAATTTATAACCATCCAGCCATAATAATAGTGAACACTGTGGGATAATTAATAGACTTAATTCTCAGTTACCATATGTAATGGAAAGGAGTAAGTTGTGACTTAATTTTTAAGATCATTTACCTTTGAATTTGGAATATATTATGGACTTATAACAAAAATAATGTCTTATATTTATGTAAAATCAGTGGCTTTTGCTTCAACTTATATTAAACTTTTTATCCTTAAATTAAGAATAGACTTTGTGGAATTTATACCCAGCATTAGTATTGGAAGGAAGTTTATTTGAGATTTAAAGCCACAAAGCGGGTAATCTGTGTCTAAATAATTGTGACCATATATGACTTCTCTTTTTCTTTTACTTTTTTGCAAGTAGATATAGACATAGACAGACCTAATGAAGGACTCATTTTTAGATACCCAAACTTATGCTTAATTCTGAAACCGACAGAATGCATCTTGGGACTTAGCAGAGTGTAGGTTCTTCTGTCTTGGCACAGAAAGAATTCAGAGAGGGGCAGAGTGACAGGCAAGCAAAGAGTTTATTAGTATAGGCTGCTTGTGAGAGGTACAACTGGGTGGGCAAGGGAGTGCTGCCCTGAGAACTTAGTGGGCTACAGTTTTAATCACTTAAAGGAATCACATAATCAAAGGAAAAGTGGGGAGGGGGAGAAGACCACCTTCTTCCTCATTCTTGAGTAGAGGTCACGCATCCATCATCAGTTCCTCCTCTGTGTCGGGTGGGGGAGATTTCTTGTCCCTACGTGGTCAAACTGGGACTGTGATGGTGCAATGGAAATGGGCAAAAATGCGGTAACATATACTAAAATATGGTAAATCATCTCAGGTTTCAGTATAATGTCACCTCTCCCTCATATTTTTGTTTTTAGTGTGCACGGAGGACCATGTCCTGGGAATCATTAACTTACTGGGCTCACTGGGCAGGATGTGGTTCTCATGCCACCATTGCTTTATTGTTTTGGGGCATGTCACATGCTTCTATGCATGGCTTTGTTGCTAAGCAAGCCTGCTTGGTTTTGTGGGCAAGCAAACCTGCTTTCTTGTGTGATAATTAACTTACAGGGGTCTCCCACACTTTTTTCTCTACTTACAATTCCCTAGCAGGATTAACTCTTTAATCACCTACTGTCCCTTTACTCTGTCCCTGTCATTCCATACGAAACTCTTTTCACTATCATTCTCTCATGAGTGTGCAGTGGAGTTTTCTAGAAGTTATATGATATCACATCATATATGTGATTTGTGATATCACAACAGATTAAATGTAGAATCAATATGAGAATACAGCTCTCTTTTATTAAGCCAGACAGTAAGATTGGCAAAAATGTAAAACAATGTCACCCTTTTCACTACTGCTTTTTAAAATAAAAATGTTATTTTATGTTAACAAGCGATTGACTTACTTTTATTGTTAAATAAATTGTTTAAATTTTTTCTCAGCTTTAATTTAGAACATGGCAAACATTGATCAATACAGCCCACATAATCAAAAGCTCTTTGGTTCTGCAATCATTTTCAAGAGGGTAAAGTTACCCTGAGTTCAAAAAGTCTGAGAACTGCTGCAGTGCATCAATAATTGTCCAATGATAGGACTAGGCAGAGAATTCAGAAAGTGAGTTCAAGGTGGACTAGAAGATTCTCTGAAGGCTTTTTGGGGAAATAGGAACTTGCATTGGGTCTTAAATGATAAAGGGGAAATTGAGCTTTGTAGAATAGAAAGGGCCCCCAAAGTCGGGGAGCCAAAGACAGAGGTGCAAACCATGGAGTGGGCGGGGGTAGAGGAATTAGATGTGTTTGGCTCTAAGGGAAAAGCAAATGGTAGCAAAGTAATGAGAAAAGTAGCAAGAGACAGGTAGGAAAGACAAAGGCTAGAACACAGGACTAGGGGAATGTAAATTTAATCATATTGGCTTTAGGGAGCCAATGAAGGTTTCCAAGTAGAAGGGCGACACATATAATTTTGCTTGGGGGAAATTCATTTTGGTGGTATATTAGATTCTACATGGAGGGAAACTGGTCAAAATGTAATCTTAGGGGTCCCTGTATAAAATGATAAGGGCCAGTGCTAGAGTTTCAGGGTCTGAAGCCTGAGTGATGGGTGAGAATGGAGTAGCATTAAGGAAAACAGAGCACACGGCAGGGATTGGAAGGAAAGATAAAATATTGATAATGATGATAAATCCACCATTTGATGTTGAAGATGCTTCTGGATCATAACTACTAAATGATGTTTGATACAGTTTACATATTAAGTCTATTTTTTATCATATTGGAAATTTTAACTGTGCGAATTCATAAGCAAAGTGTGTGAAACATTTAAAAATTAATTTGAGGGACTTCCCTGGTGGCGCACTGGTTAAGAATCTACCTGCCAATGCAGGGAACACGGCTTCGAGCCCTGGTCCGGGAAGATCCCACATGTCGCGGAGCAACTAAGCCCGTGTGCCACAACTACTGAGCCTGTGCTCTAGAGCCCACGAGCCACAACTACTGAGGCTACGTGCTGCAACTACTGAAGCCCGCGCGCCTAGAGCCCGTGCTCTGCAACGAAGAGTAGCCCCCGCTCGCCGCAAGCAGAGAAAGCCCGTGCGCAGCAACAAAGACCCAACACGGCCAAAACTAAATAATAAATAAATTTTAAAAAATTATTTTGAATAACTGATGACTCTCCATTTTAATCATGCGAGGTCACTGAAAGTTTACTGTAATTTCCACATTGATATCAACTATTGGTCTGTTTTACTTCATAATCAAGAAAATATATTTCTTGTTGATTTAAAATTGTTAGTTCACGTATTATCAGCCCCTTTGTGTGCGAAGCATGAATGTCCCTGCAGCTTGCTCCTGAGCTACAGCTTCAATATCATTGCACAAAATAAATCCCTGCGTTACAATGCTTTTTGTCTCCTTCTTTAAAAGCTCCATATGCATTCCCCTCATCCTACCCTATATTCATTTACATATAATTTTAATGAGTAAAATGACTTTTAGTAATAAAGCCAGTGTGGATTAAACCCCATTAACTAATAAATTGGGGTATTTACATTTTGAGCTTTTTGATTAGTCCTGGTTTTAGTCCAGGAAATATCCTTTGACATATTTCTTAATAACTAATTTAGCCCCTAGAATAGATGATGAACTCTTGCAGGAAATCAACTGAATGTGTCATAATATTCTACAAATAAAACTTAATGACTGATTATAATTTCAGCTAAATACTTAATTTTGCCAATATGAAAAAATATATATTTAGCTCAGCATTCGTGGTGTTTTAAAAAAAAAGCTACCCGTTATTTCTTTCCTTGAAAAATGACAGGGTTAAAAATGAACATTTGTTCAGCGAAATAAAATTATTGGCATATGAATATTGGCATATAACGTGCCTTATTTGGTGAGTTTAGGAAATAAATTAGGAAGAAAACCATGTACCTGAAGATTCAGTATATAGTTTACTCATTACATTTTAAAGTTCAATTTAACCTCTTATATATAATTCAAAAGAAGAGATAATTGAAAAGAGGTAAAAATAAGTTAACTTGGCCACTTGTATCCTAACAAATAACAGCATTTTTAAACCATGAAAACTACAAATCAAAATAATCCTGTTAAGTATTCAGCAGCAAACTCACATCTGTCCAAGCTCAGACAATATGTTTGCCATAATAAGGAGAGTGAAATTATCTCTTCTGCTCACCTGGCTTCATAGATTCCTTTCCAATGTTTTCCTGGCTCTGTAGAGCACTTCTTCAATTATTTCATAATCTCTGAGATACTCTCCACGCACTCCTGTGACCCTCTTGGATTCTTTTCTCTTTAAAAGAAAATTGCTACAGATTGCATGAATTCAATAGCTTCAATCATTTGTCCATATCCCTATCTTCCTTGTATATAATTTCATTAAGATGAATTGCATTGTCTTAGTGAGTCTAGAATACTCTGGAAGCATTCTGCCAAAAAAACAGCCAGATTTTGGACTTTGACCTCAGGGCATCTGATTTATAAGAATTTAAGAAAGTGATGCCCCCCCCATTGGTCCTCACAGTGGCCCCCCAATTACTAACCAATGCACAGTACTTTGAAATTATATTTCTTTACCCTACCATATGCTCCACTGGCCCCTCCTGATACATGAAACATGCTGAACAAATAAGTGAAATGCTGCTCGAGATAACCAGACATTCAACATAATTAAATCATGTGCTGAGGGATGTTTCTGGAAACATCCCAAACAGAAACATTAGGTTCTAAAATGTAACTGTACAGGTGCATGCTCTTTAGTACTATAATTCCATTTGGTGGATCTTGTACTCGACTATTCCTTAATACTGTGTTTTAAATATGAATTTATATTGAATTTGATAGATATTCTAGGGCGGAAATCTAACAACAATGAAACAATCATATGCAAAGGATTTTTATAAATGCTACTAAATTATATGAATAAAAGGGAATATTTTAATGCTATGCGAAGTAGCACTAGGTTGAGGTTTAACAATACCTATAAAAATAATCTAATTCCTGTTGATTATGTAGACATAGTACTTCAAGATTTCAGTTACTAAGATAGAGTTTAAAAATAATTGAGTATAATTTATCATAACATAAAAAATATTTTTATTCTAGAATATTTCTAAGAAACACTCAGCATAGAAAACTTGTTTTAAATAGCCAAGTGTTTGAAAAATACTAAAATTACTTAGATATACTATCTAACAAATGAGTATGTTTAGGAAAATGAGAAAAGGCTGCTAGGATTAAATATTAATGCCTAATGTTTCCAAACTGGTTTTCAAACTGTGTTTCTTGGAGTTCTAAGTGTTTTCTCTTTACACTGTCCTCTGTGTAACATAGCGGCATCTGTATAACAGATCTGGGGGAAAAGGTTTTTATTCTCCTGTATTGCATCACAGACAGTGTTAGGAATATGGGGCTGAAGTCTCTGTTCACATTCTTGCGCCCTGGTAATCTATCCTCCACACAGCAGCTAGAGGGATGCTTTGACACCACACTGATCAGCTCCTCTCTCCAGTGGAAACCTGCTGGATATCTAGCCATGTTTCTTCTTTTTTTTACATCTTTATTGGAGTATAATTGCTTTACATTGGTGTGTTAGTTTCTGCTTTATAGCAAAGTGAATCAGTTATACATATACATATGTTCCCATATCTCTTTCCTCTTGCATCTCCCTCCCTCCCACCCTCCCTATCCCACCCCTCTAGGTGGTCACAAAGCACCAAGCTGATCTCCCTGTGCTATGCTAGCCATGTTTCTTAGGCAAGGACTATGCCTATAGTATCTAGTAGAGTAGAATTCATGTCTGGATTCAGTTAAATATTTATTGAGCACCTAGGACCACAGTGGGAGATAACATAGAATTTACAATGTTTTAGAATTTACAAAGTTTTAGGTACTGTTCTAAATTATTGGCATGCATGCACTTCTTTCTTCTTCATTGTCTTATTCTTATCCTCATGTTACACATAAAGAAGCTGAGACACAGAGAGGTGATGTAATCTGCCTAAGATCACACAGCTAGTTAAGAAGAAGAGGAAGGAGTCTAGCCCCAGTGCCCATGCTCCCAGGGACTCCACTGTAATTTGTGCAGTGAGTACAAAGATAAATTAAACACAGTCCTTGTCCTCAGAGTATTTACTATTCAGCAGGAGGGAAACATATTTTCAATGTAATGGTAAAAGATAATCATGACACTAGCAAATATTTATTAAGAATTTATATATTCTGAGCTTTGTAATAATTCCCTTATATGTATTGTTTACATTAGCTTCACAAGAATCCTATAGATTTTTTGATTAGGAAATTAAGATAATTTTGCTCAAGATGAGAAGAACAAATTAGCTCCTGGCTCCAGTCAGCTTGGATTCCTCTGGTTCTAACAGGTCTTAGTTTTCCTCTATTGAATTATAAAAAACTTCACAGAACACACCAACCTTGCACAAGGCCACTCTGTGACTGTGACAGAGAAAGACAAAAATGAGTCCCATTATAATCTTGTCAGAACATAGACAAAAAGAAGAGCACATTACAAACCACAAAAATGACCAAACGTTCCCTATCTCAGCTGATGTAAGTGACTCATCCTTTTCTGATCAATTTTATCTTTAGCTCTACTTTGTTCCTCTAACCTTCTAGACAGAAATGATTAAGACACCATCATGGACTTGCCCCTGTTTCTGACAGTTCCTAATCCAGTGCAGAACCATATTTTAAAAATCCTTCCAAAAATTTTAAAAACAAGCCTAAATCCTACAGCAGTTTCTTCTAACAGTCTTACTGAGATTCCCCCAGTTCCTCATGATGAGCTATCTCCTTTGTTTGCAATGAGCCAATAAACTCAGCTTAGTTCCACTTCAGGTGTGTTCTTTGGCTGGAGGATATTAACAGACACTCAGGTTCCACTAAGTTTGGGCTGAGACCCTCACTGTTGGACCAGGACTCTAGACTCAGTAATAAGGTACACACTGGGCCCCTTCGAAATCTCTACCTGCTCAAGTGTTCAAGGTGTCACCCTGGCCACTTATGGGAGGTTAATTTCACTCTGAACTAAGCTCTGATTATTATTTCATTGTGATTCTTCAGCATTGGGTTTTTTGTTTACTTAAGAACAAGTTCTCTTGGGACTTTTTTGGTCATATGATCAGATTTATGTTGTTTCTCAGTGAATTGTTTTCTGGCCTTGTCATATTCACTTCTATGGTCTGTTTGTTTATTCTATAAGAAGAAAAGTCTGTAAGGAGGGGATGGACATAGACCTGATAAGTCCATCTTTCAGCCAGTGCTGAAAAAGGAGTTCAGAAGGTGTCAACAGACTAATGTTCTTTGAGTAAAAATGCATTAGGTCACCATTTCAAAAACTTGTAAGGAGTTTTCCCTCAGTCCTGAGAGAAATAATTTACGTAGTTTCATCCCCAGAGTCGGGGGCGGTTTTCTGGCTCCTGATCAGGGCAAGTTTTAGAGATACAAGTTTGCACAAACACCAACGTTACTGACCACTGGAGTTCTCATGGGGCCATCTTGATCTAACTCTGCAACTCTTTCAAGCCAAACCCCTCTTTCCTTTATGTTCTCTAAATATAAGCTAGACTTACTCTCTGACTGGTGAAATTTCCCAGAGACGATGTGAAACTGCAATGACTGCTGGGGGAACTTTTGACATTAGCAAGATGTTCATTTGAAAGCTCCCTTGGAACAAAAGAGGAAGAAACTCTCATGGGGAGATTGTCTTGACTACAACAAAGAGATTATTTTATTCAATGTAGAAGACTCCTCTTTCATTTCATTTCTTCAGGGTACAATAATCCCTGGCTTTTAAACTGAATGGCTTGATAAAATTGTCAAACACTCTTTCTCTCTTTTGTGTATATATGCCAAAATGTGTTTTCCTGCATCTAAACTTTGTCTCCTCTCCTTGCAAATGAGGAGACAATTAGCTCTTTTCAGTGATAATTTAATATTTGTTGGAAGTTGGCTTCTTCTCACTTCTTATTTTTCTATTTCTGTTATTCTCCCTCTCTTTTTCTTGTGCTTGGGAAATCTTAAAGAGTAACAGATTAGAAAAATCATATTTCTTGTATACGTGCACTTTGGGGATATCTAGTGCAAACACTAAAAGTTGTTTAAAAAAAAGAAAAACATTATTGTGTTACATTTGTTTTAAAAATTGTAGAGGCTTCAGTGTGCACTTACTAGCCTTCATTACTATAATTATGAGCTTAAAAAAGAGATATTAGTTCTAATATGTGAAATAACTTTTGGCATTATTTAAAGAGTCTGTTAGATTTAGTTTACCATATAAAAATAATATTAGCACAATATTTAGATTTATACAAATCAGGGTTAAATTTCACACAGTTTAAATTCCCTAAAATGATTTATGATTTAAGTAATTATTTTTTAATTAAAATATATGAAAACATATACGTGTGTGTATACATATATGTATATATACATAATGAAAACAGTGGACATCTTTTTAAATGTTTAATTTTATGAAATTCTTACAATGTTGCCAATCATGAGGACTTAATGTATTAACTAAGATTATATTCCAGGTTCTTAACGAACTTCAAGAACTTGGACTATTCAGGACAGTAGTGACTATTATAATAGCCACTGTAGCTACTGAAATTTAAATTGCTTAAAATTAAATAAATTAAACATTCAGTTCCTCAGTTGCACTAACCACAGTTCAAGTGCTCAGTAGTCACATATGGCCAGTGGCTACCATATTAGACAGTACAAATATAGCACATTTCCATAATCAGAGAGTAGCATTAACAGCAGACTTAGACATATGATTAAGCTACTTAGAAAATAATCTTTGGGTGCTGGGTATTTCTAAGTAAGAAAGATAAAGCAACACTGATCACTGAAAACATTCTGCACCCAATTCCAATGTGTGGCAGGATTTTTCCATAGCACCAGGAATTCTCAAACACCACCTGGGTGTCCTACAGTTGAACTAAATTTTGGCACTATTTACCCCAGAGATAGGAGATAGCCTCAGATCTCACAAGTTAAGTCCTCAGCCCTACAAGACTGCACACCTCCCTTTCTCTCTCCTCACCCCCCCCACCCCTCCTTAGACTCCAGACTCCAGGTTAACACCTGTGCTTCTGACTGATAGTCATAAATTGGAAGTTCCAATGACCTGGGTTCTATTAATTTGCTAGAGTGGCTCAGAGAATCAGGGAAACATTTTACTTATTAGGCTATTGGTTTGTTATAAAAGGATGTAACTCAGGACCAGCCACATAGAAGACATGCCTAGAGAAATGTATGAGATAAATGGTGCAGAGCTTCCATGCTATCTCCCAGTGCATCATTCTCCGCCCCGCCCCGAGATCTCCACCTGTTCACCAACTCAGAAGCTCTCTGAACTCAAGCCTTCATTACATAGGCATGATTGATTAAATCATTGACCATCTGCGATTGATTCAACCTCCAGCTCCTGCTCTCCCCTCCCCAGAGGTCAGGTGTTGAGACTGAAAGCTTCAACCCTTTCATCACCTCGTTAGTTCTCCAGGTAACTAGCACCATCCTTAGGTGCTTTCCAAATCTCACCTGATCAATGTTACAAAAGACACTTTTATCACTCTCATCACTTAGGAAATTCCACGGAGCTCTGTGCCAGAAACAGGACAAATATGGTCTTCAAAATGCTTTGATAACATCCCTCTAAAAGAGTATGGAAGACTAGATACTCTTTTGTGCATTTTAAAGCAAATATCTAAAAATTCTCATCATAAGTTTAAATAGCTGCAAAGAATAAAATTTCCAACAAGTTATAAATACTGACATTTAAAAAATAAGTCACAGCATTCTTTTAAATATTCCCAAAGTATGGAAATGATGGCCGTCATTATCCATTACAAAACTAACAAACAAGAAGGAGCTTTTCTTTTTAACGGTTGAATATTTTACATTACATTTGTACCCTCCTGAACTTGTATTTCCATTCTGTTGCCTCCAAGGATTTTAAATATGTGCTTTTCATAAAATTCTTTATTAAAAAGTAAATTTTGTATTGAAATATAATACACATAAATACATCATAAGTTTCTGGCTCAATACATTTTTACGAAGAATATACACTCATCTAATAGCCAGCATTCAGATCAAGAAATAGGTTGTAAAATATTTTTAGCACCCCAGGGTTCTCTCTTGGGTCCTCTACCACTGTTCTGACTTCTAATCTGGGATAATAAATATAATAACCAACAACGGCCAGATCATATATAAAAATAGAGCTTGGATCCACAACCTGCAGCAGCCTACCCAGGAAACCAACCCCTTATCTATCATAACCCAATAAGCCAGGCTGCTGTAAGTTGGACTAGTAGGAAGTCAGATTGCTAGCTTTAATAACAATCTAGGAAACCAAATAATAACTTCTGTAATAATTGATCCTGAATGCCCAGGGTTTGATTAATAACTGACAGCTTCCCTAATTTTTGTCCCTGTGTCCAGCTTAAGACCAACTAGAGAAAGCTAAATATGTACCCCTAGAGAGCCACATAGGTGCCCCCTTCTGCTTAGCCCACCTACAGCTTCCCCCATGTCCACAGCCTCCAGTCATAGCACACCTGAAGCCTTCCCCTTTTTCTACTACTAATGTTTCCTACTTTTCTGCCTACCTTTGAGTCTTTGCCCAAACTCAGGTGATGGCAGCTGACTCACTTGTTATTGCAAGCTCTGAATAAATGGCCTTTGCCTGTTCTCATTTAGTTGATCTTTGTTTATTTCTACAAATCCCAATATATTTTGTGTCTGGATCTTTATGCTGTAAAATTCATTCATATTATGTATAAGTGTCATTAGTTTGTTTTTATTGATATGTAGTGTTACTATATCACAAATTATTTCTCTATTTTACTGTGATGGATATTTGGTCTTTTTCCAGCTTGGGGCTTTTATGAATAAAGCTGCTATACAAATTGGTACATATCACGTGCTGACTGTATGTTTATGTGGAACTTTTGGGTCTTGGGTAGGTGTATTTAGCTTTAGCACGTACTGCCAAACAGTTTTTCAAGGTGGTTAAACCAATTTACTCTCCCACAGGCAGTATAATCTGATAGAATTTTATCCTATATATACTTTTTTATGCTTGGAAGTCTTTTATTGATCTTTTTATGCTTCAGAGTCATTCTTCTATGCAGACAAAGAGTGTATAAATTGAAATTTGATATAAACAAACTTCTGTGACCATGAGGCTATATTAAAATTTATGTTTTGCACTGAGTTATCGTTATTAGTAGTACCGCATTGATCAAATCAAAATAACGTGTTATGAATTTGAGAAAACAGTAATAAACAGGAAAAGCAAAACTGTATTGGGAAAACATTACTTGTAGAAATAATTAAAGTTTTTAAAAATTAGTTTATGCATCTGTGGATAAGAATTATTTCTAGGATGAGAATATTCGGCATCACTTTCTTCTTATTTTAGATTTTTGTTTATGTTAAGTGCTAAGAAACTATGTTCACAATAATTAGGCATAGAAGATGTCTATTATCACAATATCACTCAGTTCTTTGTACTGTTGAGTAAAAATGTCCCAATGGGATCAGATTGCCATTAGCTAGAAGGGCCAGATCCTTACTAATTCCTCAAAGCTCTTCTCCATCATCGAAGAAGGCAATTATGTCTGTCTCTGGTTCCAGGTAAAGTGTTGGATAAACAGGACTCTCGCATATTCCCGAGACCCGGTGTTGGTTTCAGTGGCAGGACAGCCTACGGTTCAGATCGGCGAGGTGGAAAACCGCGCCCTCCGCTGCCGGGGTCTCCGGATGGAGTCCGGCTGAGAGCGCAGCGCGGCGTGCACGGAAGCTCCGGCTCCCTCGCCACGCCCACTTCCTGCCCCATCCCGGGCTTTTCCAGGTCTCCTCTTCCAGTGAACCGGATGCTCCGTCAGTTACCTCCTCCGCGTCCTCTGGTGCTTCCCGGCTCCCTGGCAAGGCCGCAGGCATCCACGCGGGGACGGTCAGGGGGCTCCCGGCGGCTGGCCTGGCAGGTGTAGGGCGCCGGTAGGAGCTGGGCGCACACGGTTACCGAGCGTGGAGGAGACACGTCCCTGCGGCGATGGGTGCCAGGGGCGCTCCTTCACGCCGGAGGCAGGCGGGGCGGCGACCGCGGTATCTGCCCACCGGGAGCTTTCCCTTTCTCCTCCTCCTGCTGCTTCTCTGCATCCAGCTCGGTGGAGGACAGAAGAAAAAGGAGGTAGAATGAATCCTCTGGGCATTCCCGGGAGGGTCAGGACGGGTCCGGGCAGGCGGGCCGCGTTCATAGGCAGCCTTCCCGCGTTGCTAGGCAGCCGGGCCGCCAGGTGTGGGCGATGGCTGTTTTGGGGAGCGGTTGGGAGGCCTTTGCGCAAGTCCTTTGGGCTCCACAGTTTCAAAAGTGGGGTTGCCCAGTGCTTTCTCAAAAAACAACGAAGCATCGTCTTTTGTGCGCCTAGCACCTCACACCTTTAAGACACGGAGCGTTTTTGACCCTTACTTGAAGGCAGAGTTTCGGGGCCGTCGAGTCAGTAAAAAAGAGTGTGTTGGATGTGAAAATACCGTTTAGGAGTATTTCAAACCTATAGGAACGAGTTGTCCCTTGTGTTCATTACCCTGCTCCCTTCGTCATCCGTTTCAGGGGGCAACAGCATATTGAGACCGTGCTTAAAGTTATTCTGTATTTTATATACATTTTTCAAGCTGTATATTTTTCTTTATATTAAACTCAAGGTATAATTGTGCGAACAACCTCACATTTAGGTTGCGCAAATTTATTTGTGAAATTCAGATAACCTGATTTCAATCTTAGTCCTATAATAACTCTGATGAGCACGCGGATTGAAGTAACTGACCGTATTTAAAGTAGTTGTAGAGTTATTTGTGAATTTCAGTTATCCATCTCTACCTTGGATGGTTGATCTAGTAGGATTAGAAAAAAAAATATTTTGGAAATGTAAGGTTTCTAATTGTACGTCATTTTAGTGAGAGTGTCTCTCCATATTAATTGCAAGTAGTTTTTCCTGGTGAGGTTTTATTTACATACACGTGGCTCAAATATTGGTTTCAAATATTACCGCAACTTTCTTGACAGCTGGGTGGAAAGAGTGAAAAAAGAGCCTCACACACAAGTAACTCTGATTCTCTTTCTCTTTACTCCTTGCCTGAAACAACTCTGAACTCAGTATTTTCCCTTCAACTTTTTTATTTTAACTTTTTTTTACTTTAACATAAAAATAGGCCTTAGTGAAATTAGTGGTGTTATAGTAAGAGGTTTGGTGAAGAACCACTGTTAAATTAAGACTGTATTTACAAATATAACGATTTTTTTGCCTAGCATTTGGTATTTATATACATTTCTTAGATTTCATAGTTTTTCTCTTTTTAAAATTTTTTTTATCTTAGAACCTTGCCAACATATTTAAAATTTATTTTTATATTTTTAAATTTAATTTTGTTTATTTTTATACAGCAGGTCCTTATTAGTCATCAATTTTATACACATCAGTGTATACATGTCAATCCCAAGCTCCCAATTCATCCCACCACCATCCCCACCCCTCGCCGCTTTCCCCCCTTGGTGTCCATACGTTTGTTCTCTACATCTGTGTCTCAATTTCTGCCCTGCAAACTGGTTCATCTGTACCGTTTTTCTAGGTTCCACATATATGAGTTAATATACGATATTTGTTTTTCTCTTTCTGACTTAACTCTGTATGACAGTCTCTAGGTCCATCCACGTCTCTACAAATGACCCAATTTCGTTCCTTTTTATGGCTGAGTAATATTCCATTGTATATATGTACCACATCTTCTTTATCCATTTGTCTGTTGATGGGCATTTACGTTGCTTCCATGACCTGGCTATTGTAAATAGTGCTGCAGTGAACACTGGGGTGCGTGTGTCTTTTTGAATTATGGCTTTCTCTGGGTATATGCCCAGTAGTGGGATTGCTTGGTCATATGGTAATTCTGTTTTTAGTTTTTTAAGGAACCTCCAGACTGTTCTCCGTAGTGGCTGTATCGATTTGCATTCCCACCAACAGTGCAAGAGGGTGCCCTTTTCTCCACACCCTCTCCAACATTTGTTGTTTGTAGATTTTCTGATGATGGCCATTCTGACCAGTGTGAGGTGATACCTTATTGTAGTTTTGATGTGCATTTCTCTAATAATTAGTGATACTGATCAGCTTTTCATGTGCCTCTTGGCCATCTGTATATCTTCTTTGGAGAAATATCTATTTAGGTCTTCTGCCCATTTTTGGATTGGGTTGTTTTTTTAAAATTGAGGTGCATGAGCTGTTTATATATTTTGGAGGTTAATCCTTTGTTCATTGATTCATTTGCAAATATTTTCTCCCATTCTGATGGTTGTCTTTTCATCTTGTTTATAGTTTCCTTTGCTGTGCAAAAGCTTTTAAGTTTCATAAGGTCCCATTTGTTTATTTTTGTTTTTATTTCCATTACTCTAGGAGGTGGGTCAGAAAAGATCTTGCTGTGATTTATGTTGAGGAGTGTTCTTCCTATGTTTTCCTCTAAGAGTTTTATAGTGTCTGGTCTTACATTTAGGTCTTTAATCCATTTTGAGGTTATTTTTATGTATGGTGTTAGGGAGTGTTCTAATTTCATTCTTTTACATGTAGCTCTCCAGTTTTCCCAGCACCATTTATTGAAGAGACTGTCTTTTCTCCATTGTATATCCTTACCTCTTTTGTCATAGATTAGATGACCATAGGTGCGTGGGTTTATCTCTGGGCTTTCTATCCTGTTCCATTGATCTGTATTTCTGTTTTTGTGCCAGTACCATATTGTCTTGATTACTGTAGCTTTGTAGTGTAGTCTGAAGTCAGGGAGTCTGATTCCTCCAGCTCCATTTTTTCCCGTCAAGATTGCTTTGGCTATTCGGGGTCTTTTGTGTCTCCATACAAATTTTAAGATTTTTTGTTCTAGTTCTGTAAAAAATGCCATTGGTAATTTGATAGGGATTGTATTGAATCTGTAGATTGCTTTGGGTAGTATAGTCATTTTCACAATATTGATTCTTCCAATACAAGGACATGGTATATCTCTCCATCTGTTTGTGTCATCTTTGATTTCTTTCATCAGTGTCTTATAGTTTTCTGAGTACAGGTCTTTTACCTCCTTAGGTAGGTTTATTCCTAGGTATTTTATTCTTTTTGTTGCAATGGTGAATGGGATTGTTTCCTTAATTTCTCTTTCTGATCTTTTGTTGTTAGTGTATAGGAATGTAAGAAATTTCTGTGCATTAATTTTGTATCCTGTAACTTTACCAGATTCGTTGATTAGCTCCAGTAGTTTTCTGGTGGCATCTTTAGGATTCTCTATGTATAGTATCATGTCATCTGCAAAGAGTGACAGTTTTACTTATTCTTTTACAATATGTATTCCTTTTTTTTCTTTTTCTTCTCTGATTTCCATGGCTAAGACTTCCAAAACTATGTTGAATAATAGTGGCGAGAGTGGACATCCTTGTCTTCTTTCTCATCTTAGAGGAAATGCTTTCAGTTTTTCACCATTGAGAATGATGTTTGCTGTGGGCATAGTTTTTCTTGAGAAAGGGAGAAGATTTGAAAAGTAGTTTTTTGTGTGTGTAGTTTACCAGAGCAGAGGGCATTAAAAACAATGAGGAACTCCATGCAAATTCTGATGATTTATCTCCTAGAGAGATCATTGTAACCATGGTAACTTTCAGTTGGGAGGAAAAAAAAAAAGCCCCAAAAAGAAGTCTAAAAAGTGTACATCTTCAAAGCGTCTTAGCATCTTCAATTGTAAGACTACTTTAACATGTGACATTTGTTAATTTAGTGTAATTATAAATTGTGATAACACCTATTTCCATTAAATATTTTTTATAAAGGTTATTTTAAAAATGCAAAATTAAGGAGAAAATTGTTGAGGATTTAAAAAGGATGTCTTCCAAAACTTTTATTTCTGTTAAATAGGAGAGCCTAATGATACTACATGGTGATATTGTAGAATACACATATTTTATTTAAGGAAAAGAGCAAAATAACATATAGTAGAATTTTAATACTTTACTTTATGTTAAATATGTTTAATACTTAATTTATTAACATATTATTAACAAATTAATTGTTAATTAATAAATGTCAATTAACATTTATTATCATTAATATGTTATTAAACATATTTATTAAGTAATTTAATAATTAAATATGTTTAATACTTTATGTCTCTGAAATGCAGTCTAGTTCAGTATCTGGTACTCAGTTCAAAAGCTGTGATCTCGAGCTTCCCTGGTGGCACAGTGGTTGAGAATCTGCCTGCTAACGCAGGGGACACGGGTTCTGGGAGGATCCCACATGCCGCGGAGCAACTAGGCCCGTGAGCCACAACTACTGAGCCTGTGCGTCTGGAGCCTGTGCTCCGCGATAAGAGAGGCCGCGATAGAGGCCCGCGCACCACGATGAAGAGTGGCCCCCGCTTGCCACAACTAGAGAAAGCCCTCGCACAGAAACTAAGACCCAACACAGCAAAAATAAATAAACTAATTAATAAACTCCTACCCCCAACATCTTCTTTAAAAAAACAAACAAAAGGACTATGTATGATCTCTTCCAATACCGGAAGAAAAACATTCTTTCTTGGAAATATTGGTCACAAGTGTGTTACTTTTCTAGGGATATTCCAGAGTTGTTTTGACCATATGTGGCTGCTGCTGCTTTTTTTTTTTTTTTTTGCTTAGTTTAGAACCTGTTGCCCAGTATAAGATTTGACACAATTGAGCCAGAAAATATAATAGCTGGAACTTAATTTACTACAATAAATATTACAAACATAAGTACTGGAATAGTTGACTTGGCATGGATTGTGTATTCTTTTGTTCTGGGGAACCCAAACGGAAATCTAAAGTTGAACCTGGAATCAGGAATTGGACGTTAGTTGCTTTTAAGGAAGTAACATTTATGACAGTAATAGTTACCACCATAGATTTTTGAATAGTACTTATGGTCCAGTTACAATTCATATCCTATCTAATTGACATCAAACCACTTAACTTCCTGAATTTTAGTTTTGTTTAAAAATACAGGTATAGGGCTTCCCTGGTGGCGCAGTGGTTGAGAGTCCGTCTGACGATGCAGGGGACGCGGGTTTGTGCCCCAGTCTGGGAAGATCCCACATGCTGCGGAGCGGCTGGGCCCGTGAGCCATGGACGCTGAGCCTGCGCGTCCGGAGCCTGTGCTCCGCAACGGGAGAGGTCACAACAGTGAGAGGCCCGCGTACCGGAAAAAAAAGAAAAAAATTAAAAATACAGGTGTAATACTTACATCTCAGTGTTGTCATTGGGATTAAATAAGACTGTATTTAAAGTGTTTAGTGCAATGCCTAGAGCATAACAAATGATCAGTAATTTGGTAGCTGCTATTATGTATTCTTCATTCAAATGAAAGACATGATAATGAGATCCTAAAATGTGATAAAAAATTTTTTCAAATTAATTTTTTTTGCTAAATAAACTGACTTTATAATAATTGTAAATTGTATAGTTTATGGAATAAAATGTTCATTACTTATTTTATTATGAAACACTGAGAATTCCAAACTCTAACATTGCTTGAGAACTTCTCAAGAGGAGATTTTACCTCATGGAAGAATTGGTAGTATTCATGGATTTGTGTGTGTGTGTCTACATATATAGGTATATATCTGTTTCTAAATGAAGACATTTTCATTCATCAAAAAATAATTTTGTCATATTCTTTATTTAAGAATATAGTCAAGAGAAATAGTTAAATAGGCACAGAAAATAGACGGGAGATTTTTATGGTCAGTTTCCTTAATTACATTGAATAAAGTCATGTTGAGTGATTTTTGAATCCTCATGTTAAGTGATACAGATTTGTGGGAGACTTTAGCTTCTTAGTAGTATATCATTTGCATTTCTGATGCATCATGGGTTTCCATTATTTTGACAGTTTCTCTATTTCTTATATTGTTAACACTTATCAGTTAATCAGCTTCATTTAGAATTCTTTTAATCTCTAATGACCTCTTATAGTAGAACAAAAGCTCAAATTCTGTAATGATTTCCAGTGGACTTAATGACTTTACCATCATCAAAAGCAGCTACCGTCAGCCCTTCAAATCCAGGGGTCTTGTACCTGCAGACAGAGAGGGCCGACTGTACCACACTATTTTGTAGTATGAGGGACTCGAGCAGTTTCAGATTTTGGTATCTGCTGGGGTCCTGGAAGCAATCCCCCTTGGATACCGAAGGACAACTATAATACAATAATTTATACTTTCTGCAAAGAAAATGATTAGCGAATAGGCTACAACATTTAGGTAGCAGCTCATAGATATATTTTAAGAGAGAAATAGTGTTATTAGTTGCCTCTGAGATAACTTCTATAAGCACACTTTACACTGAGATGTATATATCCAGTTACTCTTTAGTGGCACAGCCTTGAAATAGAGACTTTAGTGTCTTAGCAAATGATAGGGAGAGGATGGAGGTAAGAGATGGATTTTGATTTTACCTTTAAGCAGAGAACTTAGGTGGAAGAAATAGCTTGTAAACATATGAGCACAACTTAAAGAAACGCATAGTGATTATACTTTGATATGTATACACATACACCTGTCATGCTGATGTCAGGCAGCTGTGTCAGCTAAGTTAGATTTTTGTGTACAGTAACTCCTTGAAGAGTAATTGGGAATGACAGGTCTTACTTAAAATGGCCAAAACTGCTTGTCAATAACTTTGAGGCTTAGCCTGCCGCAGTTTCATGGATAATGGCAGAAGGCATGGGATTCCTGGGTCACAGGCGGACAGGTTATTACAGTAATAGAATTGCCAGAGTATCAGCGTTTGTGCTGGTGATGCAGGCCAGCTGACACCTGCGAATGTAGTGAATTTCAGAGCAGGAGAGGACCTTGAGCTTATGGAACCCAAATCTTTCATGATGGGCAGTAAACATATTTGACTTCAGCCTTAGAGGGAGTCACTATCTTTATTAAATTGGGAAGTAAACAAACCTGATCTTCGTTCTAGAAGGGACAGTGTCTAGCAGAGCTGTGTGCTACACAAACATCCTTGAGCAGATAGCCTAGAACAAAGTCAGTCAGTACTTGTCCTTGCAAGTTTTGTAGAAACCGTGATGAACCGTCTGCCTACACAAGGGATCTAACCTGGGTCAAAAGGGAACACTTCAGGATATTTTCCTCCACATACACAAAACACCAGCATGTTCAGCCACTTCTATATGTGTTCTCTTCTACGTGGAAGACACAGAGAAAGGGAAAGGGCAGAAACATGAAACTTGAGCCACAGATTCATCAGCTATTTGTTAACTGTTTTGGGCTGCATTTACTTGTGCGTATTCTCTTTAGCCTTAAATAGTCAGTGAGTTTGGATGTGAGTGTGATCAGTATGCCTGTGACTGCCTTAGTAGTCTCCAGGTTTGTTTGGTGTATTAGACCATGTGATGATTGCTTCTTTCCATAAGACTCCCACCTGGAGCATCATGCTAATTTCACCAAGATAGATTTACCTTTGGCTAAGTATAGGAGTAACTCTTTTCCTGCTAGATCGTGAACAAATGTAACACTGTGTGCATGAATGTGTGTGGACCAAATAGGTAGTATTTACGTCAGTCTCTATCCAGTTTTTATTCTATCCGTTGGCAAGATTTCTGCAGCTTCTCAAATTGAGCCTAAGAACCTGCTGTATAAAAAAATAAATAAAATAAAATTCAAAAAAGAAAAAAAATTGAGCATACCTAAAAGGGAACTCTCAATCCTTTCCTCTGCCCATCTGGCCCATCTGTTTTCTCATTGCTGTCAACAGTGCTGTTTTATGGGGAACAAATTTTACCCTCTTTTTTTTTAAGTAATCACTTGCCATATATAATACTATATCTTTGTAGCTCTTATGTTTTGCACGTTGTACACAGAGAGGCTGACTTCACATAATTTCTTGCAGAGTCATACATAGATTTAAGGAGAGCATCTTGCAAAAATATGATTCCTCTTATACGTAGATATGTAAAACATAAATATTTAGTTTGAATAGTAAAATTTCAAATATATTATTCAGAAAAATAGACAGTATTTTTTTTCATAGTAATTGATATCTGTCTATCTCTCTGCCTGCTTGCCTGATTGTCTCTCTGTTTAATGTCAGAAGGAAAAAGGTCAGTGTCAACAGTGAACTTATGTTACAGAGTGTTTCACAATCTGTGATAAAAGTCCTAACTTAGAAGTATAGCATCCTGAAGCCATAATGAGTTGAAAAAAGTTAAGAATAAAAGGAAGTCTTTACTAGCATTTATTGTTATTACATTTTTGGTTGCTCATATCAAGATACCTAACTAGTTTGACGTTTGGAAGTGAAAAGGAAATTTTCTTTCCCCTGTATGTTACTATGAGAACTCAACCATCTTTAATGAAAAGGGGCACTTGAGTATAGGTTAGATAAATTGTGGTACTGATTTTATTAAATGGAACTGTTTATTTTAGATGTGTATTTTTAGAGATGGCTTAATATTGCTATCAATATGATTTGACTCAACTTTTGGAGAAATATTGTGGTTCAGTGTCTTCTCTGCTTAGAAACAAAGCAAACCATTGGAAAGTTAGTTCATATGATTTTTGTGGTAAAACTTAAGGTACAAGATTGATTACAAATTGTAAGATCTGTTTACTATTCATATTAAATTTAATGAGATACTGTCCTGTAATTTAGTGAATTTATTAACAAACTTGGGAGTTGGAAATAAGGCTTATTTCAGGAAATGAAAAAAAAACATAACAGGAGAGTTGATAGAAGATAGAATGCCAGGCATTTCACCTGAATTGTTTATAATCATCACAGTATCTTGGTGATTGTGACAGAGTTTTGTTTGCCTTACCTTTGTCTTTGTTAACAGTATACCTTGGTTTTATTTAAGTAGTAGGAGCAATTGGGACTATCCCAAGCCCCAAGCAATCATTTTTATTAGTCAAAGATTATCATGATTATCCAGTACCCTGCAAATTATTGGTTTAGGAGTGATCACATGATACAATTATGTGGGGCTTTTGGAAGTTTCCTCCTTCTTCATAAAGGACGCAAAGTGGGGTAATTCTTTCTTCCTGTCTTTGGATATGTGTATGAGAATGTGATGCATTGTTGAACCCATCTTGTAATCACAAAACGTACAAGCCTGAGGGCAAAACCAGTAAGTTTATGCTGGCAGAGTAGAAAATTGGGAAGAACATGGGTACTTGATGGCATGACTTAACTAGCCTTGTAAATGCTTCAACTCCGGACTCCTTGTTATATGAGTTAATAAGCTTTCTTATTGTTTAAGACATTTCAAGTTGAATTTCTGATTTTTTGTATTTGAAAGCGCTCTACTGAGGAAGGTCCTCTTGGATTAAGGGTTTTACCCGTGACTGTACAACTTGTCAGTTTACAGCCTTACCCCAAAGAACTCTTTCTACATTATGTTTTAGTAACCGGGCCCTCTTTGTGAATTAGTTATTAAATATTAGTGGAGGACCATTTAAGTATGTATAGCTGTCCCCAGTCTTTGAATATCAGTTGTCAGTATTAGAAGTTTGTGTATGTTTCGGTGTCATTGAAGTGCATTTTCATGTTCCTCTTATTAAAATAACTTTGTTTTTATTGTATGAATTGAAATTCTCTATTCAAAAGTTATGTCCAAAATGTTGTAGGAAAGAAATTGGGCATAAATTTATTATGTGCTTTAAAAACTATTAGCCCAAGAACAGAGTGGAAGAGAGTAAGTATGTCCAAGATATATTTGCTGTATGCTTTTTTCTGTTTGAATGTTTTTAAGAAATACTTATTCCTTTTGCTTTTGTGTAGGTAATAGATTGATACGTAGTTTCATTGTAAAGACATGCGAAATAAAATTCAGGAAGATACTTAATTTTATTTTTAAAATGATCATGTTTTAATAATGTTCTTTTAGTTAACATCTGAGTTAAGATTAAGCAAAAGAAAAACTGGGACCTTCCTCAAAGATCAGGCTTTGTGCAATGCTTTGTGGAGTGGCTTTGCTGTGTCTTGCTCTTGTTTCCTGTGCATTTTTCCTCTTGGAGCCTTTATGGGGAGAAAGAGTGGCTGAGTCAAGGTGTAACACCATCATCATGGCACTCATTCAGCATAGCTTCCTATGGAGAGCAGCATGAGTCACAGGCTTTGATGTTGGCGCCTATTCCAAACCATAAAGCAAATGTCGTGTGTGTGTGGTGTTTAAACACTGCGTTATAGAATGATAGAGCAGGAAAGTCAGATTTCAGGCTAAATAACAAAGCTGGGACTAGGAGGGAGTTTTTCTGCCTCCAGAGTTGCTATTTCTGCATCCCCGTGCTCAGTAATGCTGTCTTGTCTCTGCCCCTCCCCTGTTTATTACTTTAAGTGTACTATCATTTCCTCTGTCTTTTCATGGCTGATCTTTTCTGAACTTCTTCATGGGTACTTATTTTGTAAACTTCAAAATGATTACTGGTTTGGCAGCTCTAAAACAAACCTATTAATACTGCTTAGACTTGACCCCTTTGAGAACATAATTTATAAAATTAGGCCATCTGTTTCTTTATGAAGCTGTTTAAATAAATGAAATTAGTCTAAGAGAAGCCTAAGTCACAAGAGTCAGAACTCTGTAACCTACATGGATGACGAAAGTATGTAAGTTTCTGTTCCACCTGTCTTCGCCAAATAGTGCTTCCTACCGTCCCTAATGCTAAGGAAAGCCTTGTCATACATCTCTTTGCCAGAGCCAGAAATCCGGGCACATTCACTTAGTTTCCAACGTTTACTCAGTCGTGACTTTCTTCAACATCCCTTCCTTCACCCCAGCTGAAGACGTCCCCTGGGACTTCCTAGCCAGTGCTGTCTTGGGGGTGCTCTTTACATGGCTCTAGGATGCAATCCAGTGTTCTTTGCATGCTCTTGAGTGCTTTTCCTGAGTGAGCCTTTGTCTGACTCTCCTGTTTTCTATCTCACCACTGTTAAATGCTTCCTTCTAGTGTTAACTTAAGCAGGGTACCCCTTCCCCGGCTCAGATAGATAGATGTCTGTGCTTATTCTTTATGGCACTTAAGTGAATTATTGCCTATTGTCTGTCGTTACTGTTGTTCTACAAGCCCTTTGAGGAGAAGGGTTGTGGGTTTATTTTTGTATCTGTATTTCCATATTCAAGCATAGTGCCTTGTACTTGGTAAATGCTTGGTAAAGTTACTTTGGTTGAGATACTTAATCTCTCTAAATTATCTGTAAAGTGGAGATAGTTTGTTAGTCCCTACTATAGAGTTGTGAGCCTTACATGAGATAATCCTCTAAAGTATACTTAGCATAGTGCCTGGAACATAGTAAGTTCTTATTGAACGTTAGCTTTGGTGCTGATATTGGTGAATGACTGCAGGATGTTCTGTGGTTTGTTTTATGTTTCCAAAGTGAATTTTCATGAGTAGCATAAGTTGATTTGGCATTACAAAAGAAACTTTTAAAGGCATTTGATATGCATAATTTTTCATGAATACTTAATTTTCCTATGTGACAGATTCTGCTACTAAATTGGCTCTTGAGAAAATGTCATCGTTCCTTTCTTCAGATGATTAAAGATTTGGCAGTAACCATTTGATCATGGTTACTTTTCCTATTTGACTTCTTACAGCATTTGACAGGTGCTCAGTGTAGCCCTGTTTGGGGTTAACCTATTTGCAGTCCTTTGGACCTCTTGGAACTAGAGGTCTATTTCTCTCCCCAGGTTTGTGAAGTTTTCAGCTATTATTGCATTAACTATACTTTTTGTCTCTTTTTCTTTCTCTTCTCCTTCTGGAATTCCCATAATGCAAACATTGTTCCTTTCATTGTGTCCCATAATTCCTATAGGCTTTCTTCACTCTTTTTCATTCTTTTTTCTTTTTGTTTTTCTGACTGGATAATTTCAATTGTCCTATCTTCCAGGTCACTGATTCTTTCTTTTCCATTGTTGAGTCTGGTTTTGAAACTCTCTATCGAATTCTTCTGATCAGTTATTATATTTTTGTACTTGAGGATTTCTGTTTGGGTTTTTTAAAAAAATTTCTGTTTATTCTACTTCTTGTTTTGTTGATGCATTGTGTTCCTAATTTCATTTAGTTGTCTGTCTGCATGTTCTTGTAGGTCACTAAACTTCTTTAAGAGGGTTGTCTGACGGTTCATAGATCTGCATTTTTTTAGTATCCATTATTAGAGCTTTATTAGTTTCCTTTGGTGGTGTCATATTTACCTGATTTTTCGTGATCCTTGATTCCCTACATTGGTATCTGCACATTTGAGTAAGTGGTTTCCTTTTCCAGACTTTGCACTTTTGCTTTGACAGATATAGTACTTCACCAGTCAGTTCAGTTTGGGTTTCTGGATCCCACGACTCCTACAGAGGTACTTTTGCTTTCGGATGGATGCTGTATTTTTGTTGTTGAGGGGAGGGAAGGATAAAAATGAGGGCTGACTTATGCTGACATGTTGCTGACATCGCTCCTATTTCTTTTTTTCAAAAGCTCACCACCCTTGACGTTTGTGGCTTGACCCTTACATGGCTTTCTACCAGAATGATGGATAGCATAGATTATTAGAACACCACTATCACCTCTACTATTTTTTTTGCTATTGATTTCATTTTATTTTTTATTTTATTTATTTATTTTTGCGGTACTCGGGCCTCTCACTGTTGTGGCCTCTCCCGTTGCAGAGCGCAGGCTCAGCAGCCATGGCTCACGGGCCTAGCCGCTCCGCGGCGTGTGGGATCTTCCTGGACCGGGGCACGAACCTGTGTGCCCTGCATAGGTAGGTGAACTCTCAACCACTGTGCCACCAGGGAAGCCCTATTTTTTATTTTTTTAAAATTTATTTGTTTTATTTATTTATTTTTGGCTGCCCTGGATCTTCTTTGTGGTGCGTGGGCTTCTCATTGCAGTGGCTTCTTTTGTTGCAGAGCACAGGCTGTAGGCATGTGGGCTCTAGAGCACAGGCTCCGCTAGTAGCTGTGGTGTGCGGGCTTAGTTGCTCCGCGGCATGTAGGATCTTCCCGGACCAGGGCTTGAACCCTTGTCCCCTGCACTGGCAGGCAGATTCTTAACCACTGCACCACCAGGGAAGCCCTTTGCTATTGATTTCAGTTGTCACTTTTCTTTGGCGTTTAATGAAGCCTGTGACACTCTGTATAATTTGGTTTGGTGATTTGCTTTCTCATTGTCTTTTTTCTTATTTTACTGTTTGGTAGTCTTATAGAATGGAATTAGAATGAGAAAAGCAGGTAATGTGAATTCTAGCCCCATTGTTTATCTTTACAAATTATCTATTTGGACCACAATTTCCTTCTTTATAAACTAGAGATAATTCCTCGCATAGGGTTGTTTTGAAGACGAAATGAAATAAAATGTGAACTTTACAAAATGTTAAGGGTTTTATGAAAGTTAGTTCTGAAAAATGATACGTGGGTTCCAGTTTCTTTGATATAAACTCTGGGCTCTTGGGCAAGGCACTTAACCTTTTGAAGCATCAGTTCGTTCAGCTGTAAAATGAGAACATTGAACAAGATCATGATGTCTGAATCTGGGGAAAATAGGGAAAGTTTCCCATTGGCTGTCTGAAATTATAAACGTTTTTCATTTATGGCATAAATGGATTTTTCTGGCATGAGCATCTGTAACGTATATTAGATTTTTAAAATGTTAAAAACTATTGGATTAAACGTTTGCTTAGATCCTTTCTAGATGGTATGATTATATGAAATATGGTAATAGAATGATTTATGGTAGTTTCTTTATATATCAAAGGTAATTTTATGTCTTAGAGGTTGAATCTTAGTAATATTTCTGCTCTTATTTGATTACAATGTCCTTATCGTAAAGAAGCTTAACTAATACTAGTTTTCAACAATTTGAGTTATATGATCCACAGAGGATAACCAAAACTAATTGTGGCAGAGCTATTTCAGTTCTTTTTATTTGCCTATCAGATAGCAATTAGATTTATACTTGCCTTATATTTGCCTGTTTCAAATATGTAATCTACAAAGCCACAAATTAAAACAATAAGCTATTTTTGTACATTGCTGTGGTATTCAGAATACAGCATAGGTGCTATATCTGCAGTAATTCATATAGATAAGAAAACTTAGAAAAGTAGTAATTTGAGTACAGTCATTAGCACTGGCCTCTAGTGTTCAAGATACATATTAGCAGAATAAAAGGAACCTATTTCATTATCTAAAAAAGGAATTGGTGAGGGAAATAGGGTGTTGTTTTCCTTTTCTTCGTATCTCTTTTCTTTGTAGAGCTACTAATGTAAAATTAGGTTAGGTTAGCCCTATGGCATTTTCTACACAGATTGCAGTCCTTTGGTTTATGTATTTTCACAGGATTCCATCCTGTCGTGGTAAGTAGATGATCCCAGGGACCTTTCTGTATTGTTTTCCTGATTTGTTACTAAAATCTAAACTTCTTTAGTGTGGGAAGTTCCTAGTCTTACTTGTCTGTGTCATCATAATCATAACAGAAGCCCAAAGTAGATGAGTCTTTTATGTTTTATGATTGTTTGTCGCTTATTGGTTTCTTAAATACGTTGGAAATGTTTTTCATATTACGTCCATTTTGATTGTTTTAAAGAGAAATAATAGTATTGAAATAAATGGTAGAAAATAAGTGTATTTGAGTGTCATCTTCCTAAAATACAGCACCTTACTGAATAAAGGGCCATGTCACTGACATTTCTCTAAAATGTGATCTACCATTCCTTTTTTCCAACAAATATTTGTTGATGAATACTACATGTCAGACACCATACTGGATTTTGGAGGTAAAGTGGTGAACAAGACAGCCACTGTCCTGATGTATCCTATAGCTCATAGTCCTGTAGGAGATTCAGACAGGAAAATAGGCAATTATAGTATGGTGTGAGAAATGCATAAACTGGGAACTGTTGGGTGCCGTGGTGTTATGTTAGCACATTGGGGTCAGCTGAAAACTGAAGATACACATAGGAGATGGCTTAATGAAGGGAGAAGTATTCTAAGAAGAAGAAATAGTACTAGAAAGGTCAACAAATTCAGGAAACTCAAAAGTAGTTCGACATGGCTCAGCTTAGAATGCACAGGGTGGGGGAGTGGCAGGGTTGAGGCTGGAATGGAAGCCAGAGCCAAATCCCAAAGGACCTTGCAAGCCATGTTAGAGTCTAGACTTGACCTTGAAGTTCGTGGGAGGAACTGAAGGGTTTTATCTTGGAGGTGAGGATGAGGTTTATAATTAGGAGGGTTGCTCTGGGCCTGCTGTGGAAACTAGCTTAGGTGGGGATGCGAAGTTGGAGGAAGGGCAGCAGTCTGCTCAAGAGGCTACAGCAGAACTGGATGTGAGAGGCAGTGATGACTTGTCGAAGGTTGTGGCAGTGAGAATGCAGAATGATCACTGGAGTTTTGAGTTCTGGGAGCCAGATGAGGCAGTTCTTGGTGGTTGATTGTGTGTGGGATGAGGGAAAAGGAAGTAAGAATAACGACTACATTTCTTGGTAAAAGGGAAATTCTATTTACTGAAACGGGAAACAGGAGAAGGAAGAGATTTTGGAAGGAAGATAACATGTTCACTTTTAAGGATGTGCGCGATGCCCATGTGAAATCTAAACAGGTGTTTGAGAGGCAGTGGAATGTCTGGATACGGACCTATGATCTGGGCTGAAGATGAAATGGATTTGGAAATCATTAGCATCAATGGGAATTGAGTTTTTGGTGGTGGTTCAAAATCCCCACGCCAGAGTGAAAAGGAAGAGCAAATGCAGACCCTCAGGGATGGCAGTATTTCACTGTCCTTCAGAAGGCAAGTTTGCAAAAGAGACCAAGACTGCGCTGCTGGAGAACTAGGAAGAAACCCAGCAGATTGTGGATGTCACAGGAGAGGAATGTTTCAACAAGACAGAGGTCAACAGAGACGAATGGTGACAGGCTAAACAAAAACTGTAAAGAGTCCTTTGGATTTAGGCGGAGCAGTTTAACTGTAGTGCTAGGGTGGAAAGTAGAAGGGAGTGAGTGGGTTATTGAATGAGTGGGTCGTGAGGAAGTAGACACAGCCAACTCTTCTCATGAAGCACTTTTGCTGTGAATGGGTGGCGAGTTAAGTGAGTGGTAGCTGGAGAAGAGGTTGACATGGAGAGGGAAGATAACTGAAGTAGAGCCAGGTGGCTGAGAGGATGGGAGCAAGGAGTGGGAAGCGGAGACCAGCAGGTGGAATTAGCTTCATACACGAATGTGGTGGTAGTTCTCAGCGCTGTTCACAGGTAGTTTTGGGTTTTCTTCCATGCCTGTGACGGGATTGCACTTTCCTACTCTTGTGAACGCAGGCATGGCCCCAAGACTGACTTTGGCCCGTGAGTTGTGAGCAGATGTGTCACATGTCAGTTCTAGGCAGAAGCTCCGAGGGTCATTACATGCCTTGCCATTGTCTTTTTCCCTCTGGCGCAGTGACTGGGAATGTTTGATGTGGTGGGTGCTGTATCAGCCTGGGTCCTCTAGTGAATAGGGTGCGCAGAGTCTCCCTGCCAACCCATAAGTTGGAGAAATCCCCCATTATTTTTTTAAATACTGAGATCTGGAGCTGTTAGTGCTCTGTAATTTAAGCTCTTTGGTTTGTTCCAAGGAGTATTGACGTCTCTTACCTTTCAATGGGAGAAATGGATAAAAGAAGCGGGTGCAGTTGCAGGCACATTTGTTCTTTTGTTGGCAGAGATGGATGTTTTCTCTGTGAAATGGAAGGTAAACTAAGAAGGAGGGATAAGCTGGTAGGGCGGGGAGGTCTAGAACAGTGAATACAGTCTTAAATAGCTAGAAGAGGTATTAGGTAATTTGCCTAGAATTACCCATTTTAAATAGCTAGAATAGGTAATTTTACTCAGAAAACACAGAGGCACTGTTATTATAAATACAAAGGTGGTTTGTGAATGTATTAGTTTTCTATTAATGCATAGCAAATTATTGCAAATTTAGTGACTAAAAATAACTCATTTTTTAAAATCTCATAGTTTCTACAGGTCAGAAATCTGGGTTCTCTGTTAGGGGCTCACAGGTGTGGCTGAAGTTCGGGTATGGCTAGGCTGCGTTCTCATCTGGAGCTCTAGATCCTCTTCTTAGCTTACTCAGGTTGTTGGCAGAATTCAGTTCCTGGCAGTTTTAAGGACCCAGTTGTGTATTTTCTTGCTGGCTGTATTCTCTCGGCTCTTTAAGGCCACCCTCAAGTCCTAGCCGTGTGGCTCTCTCCATGGTCAGTTTAAAACATGGCTGTTTGCTTTCTTCCAGGCCAGTAGGCTCATGTCTCTGACTCTTCACTTACTTTGGAAATGCTCATCTAATTTGGTCTGGCCCACTCAGTATAATCTCCCTTGTGAGCAACTAAAAGTTAACTGACTACGTTTGCACATCTTTGCCGTATAAGGTAACATACTTATAGAAGTGCTGTTCTGTCACGTTCACAAGTCTTGTCCATACTTATGAGGAGGGAATTATATAAGGGTTATGGGTCTCTGGGGATTTTTTTAGAATTCTACCTAGTAAAGTAGGTGAGCTTGCACTTTTAGATTTTTCCATATTCTTAAGTGGTGGCTTATAAAATCAACATAAACAGTTATGATAGTGTATCGGACAACATTATTTAATATAAGACTTCTGGTAAGGCTGTAAAGTTGAAGTGATAAAATTGAATTGATAATAAAATGGAAGTATCAGAGTTCAATCAGAAAAGCAGGAGCTCAAGAAGATGAGCATGCATGTATGTATGTGCATGTATCCATATCTGGATTTGTTACAGAAATCCGACTTTATGTAATGGTGGAGGCTGGTGAAGTAAGGATATTGTCTGCATGTTTGCTGCTGGAGTTTGTGGTCCAAGAGCAATTGGGAAGGGAGGATGCTGTACGGTGGGAAGAATAAGAACAAGCTGAACCTCTGAGGATGGAGTGAAACCATCCTCAGTGATTTTTAAAGCTCATAGTTCTGAAATTGCATAGTAAGGAGAAAATGGTTATTCACAAAAATAAGTAGTTGGAAATGATGAGAATTACTTTAAACAGCTCGCTCATCTTGCAGCCTCAGGATACCAGTTAAACTGATAAATAAGTTCAAAGAGTAATAGACATTTTCTTTTTCACATGGGAAACTTACAATTAAAATTAAAAAGAAATTTTCAATCTGCCTAAAACTTAATTGTTTAGTGGAATATATTTTTAAAATAAATTTTCTTCCATTAACTGCTTTATAGAAATGTTTCCCTCCCACTCACCCCATTATAGGATAAATCACTGTTCCTCTCTCAGATATTTACTCAGGATTTCAAAATAGAAAAATTATTAAGTTCAGATGTTTTTTCCACTTTTATGGCTGTTACTTTATATATCTTTGTTAGCCTCATAGCAAGGGACCCTGCATTTATAAATTGCACTTATTAATATTATAGAGAATATTGGGAAGATACCTAAATTGGGATAGTCATGTTTCGATTTAACTATCCGCTAAAACATAAAATAAAAGTGATTTCTTGTCTCATTTGAAATACTCATGCTAGCACCTTACCTTCATTCAGCTGCTAACAGACTGGTATTATAAAAAAGTAATACTATGGAATCCATTGTCTACTTTCTTATTACTGAGTCAGAATAGTGTAGAATATCAAGATAATGCCTTAATAAAATTGACAGTTTATATGGTATTATCCTATACTGTTTTGAGAGATACATATATCTTTTTAATAGTGACTTGTGTTTGTGCCTATACCTAAGCATAGTTGTCAACAGCTTTTAGAGAGCTACTTCTCATCTTGCTTTCCTGCTGTGGCTTTCATATTTTTATCAGATTTTATTACATTTTTTCTAAATTGTTTGTTGTGCCAGAGCTGTTTACCATGTCAGTTCTTTCTTCTTCATAGACACAAGCTAGACTACATTTCCCAGCCTCCTCTACATTTACTTAGGGCCATGTGATGAAGTCATGGTGAATGGAATGTGAATGGAAGTGATGTCTGTCATCTCTAGCCTGGCCTTAAAGATTGCCGGTTGGCTTGTGCTGATCGTCCACTACCCTGTTTGGAAGAGTCATCAGGATTGTATCACAAGCTTCCCTGTGAGGGTCTGTGTTACTTTGCCTCTGCGAATTGAAAGGTAGAAAGGGAGAGAGGCCACTGTTCTTTAGAAGTAGTTGAGGCAGATTCATGGGCAGATGTTTGCAGCATCAGCCAGGAATGTCCTGGACACCTCTGTGTTCACTTACTCTTGTTACTGTAACAAATTATCACAAACTTACTGGCTTACAACAATACAGATACAGTTCTGGAGATTGGAAGTCTGAAGTCAGTCTCACTGGGCTAAAGTCAAGGTGTGGTAATAAGAATTGTGTTCCTTCTGGAAACTCTGAGGGGAGAATCGATTTCCTTGTGTTTTTCAGCTTATAAAGGCTGCTTGAATTCTTTCTGATTCTTACTTGTATCACTCCAACCTCTTGCATGTATCCTTACATCTTATATTGACTGATCCTCTTGCCTCCCTCTTTTATAACCCTAATGATTATAATGGGCCCACTCGGCTAATGTAGGATAATCTCCCCATTTCAAGATTCTTTTTTTATTTCAAGTATAGTTGATTGCAATGTGTTAATTTCTGCTGTAGAGCAGTGATTCACTTATACATATTGAATATATATGTATATATATTCTTTTTTATAGTCTTTTCTGTTATGATTTATCTCAGGATATTGAATATAGTTCCCTGTGCTATACTGTGGGACCTTGTTGTTCATCTCAAGATTCTTTACCTAATCACATCTGCACAGTTCCTTTTACCATGTAAGGTCACATGCTCTGAATTTCTGGGAATTAGGATGTGAACATCTTGCAGGGATTGGAGGGGAGCATACTGTTTAGCCCATCGCAACTACTCACTTAGCTGTTACAGATGAAGAAACTTGGTGGAAGCCTTCAAGAAATAAATCCAAGAGCTCCAGGTGAGCTCTTGAGAATCCCATGCTCTGAGATTGTTGGTAGCTGCTTTTCTTACCTTAGTTTCTCCTGCACTTCTCAATGGCATTCTAAGCGTCTTTTTTTTCTTTTTTAATAGATTTATTTATTTATTTATTTATTTTTGGCTGCATTGGGTCTTTGTTGCTGTGCACAGGCTTTCTCTAGTTGTGGCGAGTGGGGGCTTCTCTTTGTTGTGGTGCACAGGCTTCTCATTGTGGTGGCTTCTCGCTGCGGAGAACGGGCTCTGGACGTGTGGGCTTCAGTATTTGTGTCACACAGGCTCAGTAGTTGTGGCTTGGGGCTCTAGAGTGCAGGCGCAGTAGTTGTGGCACGTGGGCTCAGTAGTTGTGGGTCACGGGCTCTAGAGCACAGGCTCAGTAGTCGTGGTGCATGAACTTAGTTGCTTCACGGCATGTGGGATCTTCCAGGACCAGGAGTCAAACCCGTGTCCCCTGCATTGGCAGGCGGATTCTTAACCACTGCGCCACCACAGAAGTCCCTAGTCATAGTTCTTTTAACTCTTGACCCTGTCCTTTTGGTTAAGCCACTCTGACTTTCTGGGTCACAGTACTTTTGTTAGTTAAAAAATTAGAGTTGAGCTAGATCAGATATGCCTTTCAGCTTTCACATCTTATCATTCCTTTTAATGAAAGAATTGAAGAGTACTTCAGGGCAGTAGGGGAAGCTTTATTTTCAAAAGAGCACTAAATTTAATATTTTTTCAATTAAAAAGAATATTTCCTAACTTATTGTTTCTTTAGTTAGCCACCACTGATCACTCTCCTAGTGCTATCACAGCACATTTTAAAATTCTTCTCTCAAATATTAGCATACTGTCCTTTATATTACTCATCTTCAAATCTCCCATAGAACTTAGTCTGGTATCTTGCTCAGATCAGGTACTTACTTAAGTATTTGTTTAACACTCTAAGTAGTGGCAAGCATTAGGTACACAAGGTCTCTCTTAACTGAAATTAAATAGTAATTGAAAAGAGGCCAGCTTATTAATCTAGTTAAAATGATGAACAGTATTTTAAAGAAGGGAAATTATCTAAAATTAAAATTATAAAAATTTATTCAATTGATCATATGCTTAAAATTTAGCTTTTAATTGAAAGTAGTCATGATTTATTAGAATGAACAAGGAATGAATAAGTGCTCATAATTTTTGGTGTGAGTTTTCTCAATAAAATTATATGATAGCATAGTCAGACATCTTCAGTTAATGCTTGACTTTTGGAGTATGATTCTGGAAGTCATTTTCATAAAAGTATTTTCAGGTTTACCACTTTTCTCAGGGGTGCCTCTCAGTTCTTTGATATTCATATCATTCTCTTTTGAAGTACCTAATGTCATCCTCCTAGTTGGTCTTCTCTTTTCATATGTTACTCATTATAATTCTGACAGATACTCATTTGTCAGCGGTTTTGCATATAATTTGAGTAGTTCTGCATAAGTTTTAAAAATCAACTTGATGAAATCTTTTGACATTTATAAGATTGCAGTCAATTGTAATAATGACCAACAAAATAGTGTGACATCGTGTGTTGGGATAGGTGCTCGGGTGAAATGAGGATGGATGTCTGCATAGGCATTACTTTTGTAAACGGACGGTTCATTAGTGAATATACCGTAGATCTTTTTTGCCTCTCTGTGCAACTTTGTATTTTTTGTGTGCACATATTGAATACTTAGGTAAGGAGGAGCTCCTGTGTCATACATAGAACAGAAAACTGCTGTGAAATTGCTGAGATGAAGGGCTTGCTTGTCTTTGGGTTGCTGGTAAGAAAGGACATAGTAAAGAAGGTGTGGTGCCTATTATTTTTGTCCTCTGTAGGCTGTCCCTCCTTTCCCTCCTCTTTGTTTTCATCTTAACAGTCCCCTCTTTAAGGGCCACAGGGGTGAATATATTACCAGGCCATGATGGTCATACCACTCACGCCACTTGTTGTATTTGCCACAGGCTTGGGCGAGTGACCTAGAGTCATTTACTGAGATTTTCTAAATGGCACTGGTAGCTTGCCTTGCTGATTGTGTTATGAAATTGGAAGGATGGGATTTTAGGTTGCCTATCACTGCTGGCATGAAAAATGCTAATATACAGAAGCTAAGCAGATAAACAAAGAGATTTTCACAGATTCACTAAATATTTGAACGCTAACTCAGTGCTGGTCTTTGTTCTAGATGCCACCAATACAGAAATAAACATACCATATAAAAATTGTTGTCCTCCTGTGGCTGGAGGGAGTACCGACAACATGGTCAAGTTCTTGGATGTAGTCATTCCTGAAACCAGATTTATCTCCATCCTTCCTTGTTATATGTACTTATACAGTCCCTTTTTGTCCAAGCTAGATTGAATTAGGTTTATGTCATTTTTAATAAAAGTCATTTTGGTAAATATTAAAGCCATGTATAATTTCAGCTTTCATTAAGAAGATGATACAGATTTTAAAATATATGAATAAATTCCAGTTTCTGAATTTGGGTAAACTTTTGTCATGTATTTTTATATTTTTTTCCCAGTTTTCAGTAAATGGAGATTACCTTATCCTTTACTTTTTTCTTATATTCCGTTCCAGGCTTTAACCTCATGGTTTTCTGGTAAAGCACTCTGGTTGACTACTTTCTTTAGTCTTTCAGAAAGACGTAACTATTTGTTTAGTAAATATATCCAAGTAGACCTGCTTTAGACTCCACAGTTTTCTTTTTAACATCTTTATTGGAGTATAATTGCTTTACAATGTTGTGTTAGTTTCTGCTGTACAGCAAAGAGAATCAGCTATAAGTATACATATATCCCCATATCCCCTCCCTCTTGAGCCTCCCTCCTACCCTTTCTATCCTACCCCCTACCCCCCCATCCCACCCCTCTAGGTCTTTGCAAAGCACCGAGCTGATCTCCCTGTGCTATGCAGCTGCTTCCCACTAGCTATCTATTTTACATTTGGTAGTGTATATATGTCAATGCTACTCTCTCACTTCATCCCTCCCCTTCCCACTCTGTGTTCTCAAGTCTTTCCTCTACATCTGCATCTTTATTCCTGTCCTGCCCCTAGGTTCATCACAACCATTTTTTTCTTTGGATTCCATATATATGTGTTAACATACGGTGTTTGTTTGTCTCTTTCTAACTTACTGCACTCGGTATGACAGACTCTAGGTCCATCCACCTCACTACAGATAACTCAATTTCGTTTCTTTTTATGGCTGAGTAATATTCCATTGTATATATGTGCCACATCGTCTTGATCCAGTCATTTGTCGATGGACACTTAGGTTGTTTCCATGTCCTGGCTATTGTAAGTAGAGCTGCAATGAACATTTTGGTACATGACTCTTTTTGAATTGTGGTTTTCTCAGGGTATATGCCCAGTAGTGGGATTGCTGGGTCATATGGTAGTTCTATTTTTAGTTCTTTGAGGAACCTCCATACTGTTCTCCATAGTGGCTGTATCAATTTACATTCCCACCAACAGTGCAAGAGGGTTCCCTTTTCTCCACACCCTCTCCAGCATTTATTGTTTGTAGATTTTTTGATGATGCCCATTCTGACCCGTGTGAGGTGATACCTCATTGTGGTTTTGAGCTGCAGTTCTCTGATGATTAGTGATGTTGAGCATCTTTTTATGTGTTTGTTGGCAATCTGTATGTCTACTCTGTAGACTCCACAATTTTTTGGTAAATCATTTTTGAAGAGTACTGTATGGTTACTTATGTATTGGATGAGCAAATATTGAGAACTAGGAATACAAATTAAATTTCTTAATTTCTTTTATTGCTATTATATATGATTAAGAATAAGTGAAACAGAAGTGTATTTGCACCATTACAATTGTTGAAATATTTTTGTCCTAGATGCCTCTGTATTTTGCACAAGTACTATATGATAGGTAAGCAACTTAATTCTTTCAGTCACTAATTTCTTACCTTCATTTATATAGTCTTTCTTGGTACCTATTGGAAAATGTATGGGCAATTTATTTTCATACAAAATATATACTCCTTAATAAGACTAACTGAGGTGAGAATCAGGAAATTTCACCCTATGAATTTGAGATAACAAATTATAGCATAATGATAATGAAACAACATTATACATACTCACAAAGTTGAGTTTACCTGTCTCAGAATATCTGTGTAATTATCCTGACATCTGCACCAGGGCAAAGGTAATAGCTTATGGCCAGAAAGAGCCAGGTATTTAGAAGTAGGGTAATCATATAATTTATTGTCCAAACCAGGATACTTGTGAAAAAAGGTGCAATTAATAATTTTGGTGAGATAACAGGAGTAGACTGGGACTGTCCCTGGGCTAGCTATGACATGTGTCACCTCACAAGTGGGATAGGGTTTTAAAGTGGATACACAGTTAATGTTTTCATCGATTGATTGGAATTATTTTATAGGAATTTTGATCAAAAAGTTCTCTTTCTCTCTGTATTTAAACACTGTTTACACTCCTGTGTATGATTCATTATCTGTTTTGTGCTGCACAAGGATTTTGTGCGTTGATCTGGTTGCTTTAGTGCTGCTTATTTCTCTAATTTTTAAACTCAGATTTAAAATTTTACTAGTTCTGCCTTTTCATCAGTTAAGCAACTGATTTTCATTAAAAATAGAGGTTATTTGCATCCATGTATTTGTAAATAATGAACTTTAGATTGTATATACAAAATACTGGTGGAAAATTTTTCTCGAAAAGGCCCATAGATATAAAAATGTACCCACATTATCATTACTCATTTATTGTTTATAGCTTTTCAATAACACTGAAGTCTTGGTAATTTTCTTAGTATGGTGAAACTCTGATTTTGCACATTATATGTCTTCCCTGTAATTTATTTATTTCACAAAGCATGGTAACACATGTTTTAGTCTTTTCCTAGTGTTAAAACAATATTTTACACAGACACACACACACATATTGAGTCCTGAAACACATCTATTGAATGTTCACTCATCTTCATAATGATGCTTTTCGGAAATTGGTTAAAAGATTGTACTCTTTTGTTTGCAGTCTGTCACCTATACTTACAATATATGAAACTACATCAATTCAAATACAGCCTTATGTTTTTTTTCTCCCTCCTTTATTAATCTGAAGAAATCTCAAACTTTTCATTGAGCAGCAGCTACTAGTAGTTTTGAGCTTGAAGAAGAAATTTGAAAATTATTTTAAAAACATGTAATTGTTTAGATTTACTTAAAACAGACACTAGTACTTACATTTTGTTGGTATGTTTCAACATAATTTATAATAAAGCAATAACAACTACCGTTTATTAAATACCCACTATATGCCATGTTCTGAGTGTTTTTTATATGTATTACCTCATTTAAGCACCACAACAACCTAATACAATTTTATTTTACAGATGAGCTTAATAGAGTTTAAGTCATTTGCCCTGAGTAATGTAGCTAGCAGTTGTGCCAATATTGAAATTCGGAATTGACTTCCAAGCTGTTCCTTTTAATTAACTATGACTCTATCTGTGCTCCTCATACTGAGGCAGAAGAATGGATGCGTTCCTTTGGGGATCTATAGGTACAGCGTGAAGCCACCTGATTTTTCAGATTGTCTTTGTGATCTTATGTTTTATATTAAAGCATTCTGCCGACTTTGCTTTCTATTCCATTATCTATTAATTTTTTTATTTAAAAAATGTAATTGTCTCTTTTTTGTACTCTCAGTTGAATATAACTACTGCTTTAGGATGGTGTATCATGTTTTTCTTGGCATACTATCGAGTCCCCCCTGGGGTGCTTAGGGTTATTCTGTTTGAGAACCAAGAGAATGCAAGCTGTACTGCCTTCCATAGCAGCCGTGTCCAAAATTATGACAGCTTCAGCCATGCAGGGCTTGTGTATGTCAAGCGATTAAATGGTTTCTAGAGAACAGTGTAGTGACAGCTGCTAGGTTGCCACAGCTGCTTGCCACACACTTCCATAGATTCTTCTGGAAGGAGACAGGGAGCTCAAATGGATTTAGGTAGTTTATTACTCCAGACACAGCAGACAGTATGACCTTCAGGTTTGAATGGGCTGTCCGTCCCCTTACATCCCATGGGGTGATGCAGAGGTAGGCCCTGGTGGATGCTGTGTACTCATTGGGGCTGTGTCACAGTTGAGGAACCCTGAGTTTAGGAAACTTCTGTCTTTTAATGGGGGAGCTAGCAAACCTGTCCAGCCTTTGCTCTGTAGGAGAAATATCTTTATTATTCTGGTTAGGAAGCAAATCTCTCCTCTGACCCAGAGGGAAACTCTGTCTCTAGCTTCCCAGGCTATTTGTTTTACAAATGTTATTGAAAAGATAGTCTAGAAGAAAAGCTGTCACAGGACAGGATATGCAGAAATTGGAGATCTTTCTCCCAAGTGCATGCCGTCTTGCAACGTCTTGGAAATTCTAAATATAAGGGATTAAAAAAAAAAAACCCCACATATCTTCACAGTACAAGGTAGAGAATGAAGAAGCTGGCTAAACCAATTCTTAGGTAATTTTAGCTATTTCCATTGCCATTTTGGGGTGATATTTTGTTACTGGAAGTTTTTCCAGCCCTTTTTTTTTTTTTTTGGACTCATTTATCTGGCATAGGTGGACTTAGGAAGTTCAGCATTCTCCTGTGAAGAGAGCCTCACTGGCATTCTAGCTGTTAACCGCTTCCTAGTCATGTTAGTTTTTTGTGCACTCACTTGATAGCTCTTGTGCACACTCCACCCCCACTGTCAAGGTTTACAGAGATTTAACCTCCTGCATTCCCACTGTTGCTACCAAAAGTGTACAATTATGATTATAAATAAATTTGTTGAGCATGGGAAAATTGCATGGGTTGTAAAATCGTCAAGAGGCGTTGTTCTTTCTCTAGTACTTGACTTCTTTTCTTCTGTGTTTCATTGTCATCCTGTTCTTATTTCTTCCCTAGGGTAGTTAGTGTTCATCAGATTGTCTCTCTTGCTCAGGCCCTTTCTTAAAACTGGAGGTTCTTTCCTACACTTAGCAGGTAGGTTAAGGTGGGCCTGGATAATAGATGTGATTTAATGCAGCATTTCGCTGCCTCAAGAGTAATTTATATGTGGATAATTCTTCTGGTAACTCTGCCTCACAGAGCTTACTTTAGAGTTTTTATTCACAGTTTTTTCCATAAGAGCTGGAGCTCGTTTTGTGACTAACGTTGTCTCATTCCTCTTGAGAATTTGGCGGATTTATACCACTGCATTAGTCGTTTTGGGGTGCTGTAACAAAGTAGCATAGACTAGGTGGATTATAAGCAATAGAAATTTAATTCTCACAGTTCTGGAAGCTGGAAGTCTGAATAGGTGCCAGAATAGTTGGGGTCCTGGTGAGAGCCCTCTCCTGGGTTGCAGATAGCTGACTTGTCATTGTATTTCCCAAGGCAGAAAGAGGGTAAGAGAGCTCTCTGAGTTCCCTTATGTAAAGACACTAAGCCAGTTCCTGAGGGCTCCACCCTCATGACCTAATTACTTCCCAAAGGCTCTGCCTCCTAATACTATGGCATTGGGCATAAGAATTTCAACGTGTGAGTTTGGGGGCAGGGGGCACAAATATTCAGTCCTTTGCAACCACCATAGAGAAGTAGATCAATCAAATATTATTTTAAGCTAGATGTTATACTTTCTGTCCAAATGGGTTTTCATCTAGGTGTAAATTACTTGCAAACAGACGGATCAGCCAGTTAGAACCTAATAAGCATGTCTAATTTCATACAGCCCCCGACTTTCAGTGGCTTGACTTCCGATTTTTTGGCTTTACAATGGTGGAAAAGCAGTACGTACTAGGTAGAAACCGGACTTTGAATTTTGATCTTTTCCTGGTCTCATGTTACGTGGTAGGATACTCTCTCGTGATGCTGGGCAGTGGCCTTGAGCCTCAGCTCTCAGGCAGCCACTTGTGATCTCCAGGGTAAACAACTGATATACTTACAACCATTCTGTACCCGTACAAACATTCTGTTTTTCACTTTCAGTACCCTATTCAATAAATTATGTGGAATATTCAGTACTTCATTGTAAAATAGGCTTTGTGTTAGGTAATTTTGTCCTACTGTAGGCTAATGTAAGTGTTCTGAGCACATTTAGGGTAGGCAAGGCTAAGCTATGATGTTTGGTAGGTTGCGTGTATTAAGTGCATTTTCGACTTATAATATTTTCATTTTAGGATGGGTTTTTTTGGGGACATACCCTATAATAAGTTGAGAAAGGTCTGTACTTCTAGTTGTAAGGATTGTTTCTTGCTCTGGAACTAACTTTCCTAGTGTTATTATATTTTAAGGTTATTTTGAGGTAGAAAAGATAGTTTAACTTTTGGGAGTTTTTTTTTCCTACAGAATATTTAGTTTTTATTAAACATTTAAAAAAATTGATTGTTTAGAAAATTTTTATATTTACTGTAAGCTTACTCATCAAAAGCAATTAGTGATTTTTAAAATATACTACATTGTCTTTTTAAATGCACATTTTATGGGACAGATTGAATCAGCTGAATAATTTTTGTCTGTATATATATATACATATCTTTTGTATACAAACGTATACTCTATATTAGGAAATAACAGGAATTTTTAACATTCTTTTTTTGTATTTGATTCTTAACACTTTTTAAAAGGACTGAGTCTTCCTAGTAGGTGGCCAATGCGGTATTAAAAAACTACTGAACTGGAATAATTTGATTTTATTTTGCAGCGTTTATTTAAACTTGTTATCTTCTTAATGGCAATAATCTTTTCATGGCAATTGAAATATTAAGAAGTTAAATATCTAATGTGTGTGTGCATATATTGTTTCATTAAATAAGGGAATAATAGATATTTTATTTCAAAAATTCCTTTGAGATGTACTTCTTTTACAAATACATAATTTTTGGTGGAAATGATACATATTTTAGACTTTTTAAATATACTTTTACACCCAAGGTTAAAATGAATTTAAAACCTAAGAAAGGGTTATAAAAGTGAATCAGAAATTTATGATTTATATATTTAAATGGATATTACTTATAAATGGATATAATAGCAACTGAATAAGATTACAAATTTCAGATTTTGAGACTGAGTGTAGCTTTTCTTTTCCCTGTTGAAATTTAAAAATTATGATTATACTTTGGTTCTTTATTTATTTTAACCTACTTAGCACAAAAGTTGCCATTAAAGCAACCAGTAGAGTCTTTGAATGATATGTGCAGAACTCTTGCCTGCTTAACTGTGGAAGACTAAAGTATAAGTTCATTTGTTGATGGACCAGCTTCCTTTTGCTAGGTAATTAGGAATCCACTGCTTTTTCTATAAGGGTGTGAAAATGGAGCTAAATTAAATACCCTCTTTTTCCTGAAGAATGAGACTTAAACCAATTTTTATAAATTCTTTTTTTGTTGTTATCCTAACACATTTCTGTTTTGTTATCTGAGTACCCAAATTGGTTGAGGATATATCTTCATGCTATAAGGAAGAGCATTTTGACCACTTTAAATATCTACAACTCTATCTTAAGTTTCTAAAAATTCATATTAACATTTTAAATGGCAATTAAATAATGAAAGATTAAACAGAGTAAAGTTAAAGATGCTATAAATAACTTGTAAAGGTACCTATAGCTAGGTGACTATAAGTGAGCATCAGAATTGGAACTTGTTTGGGAATGAAAGGAGATGCTCACAGTAGTTACCCATGGCAACAGGAATAAACGAGGGCTGTCCCAAGCATGTCTAATGCAAATAGCCTGAATGATGTTATTTCTTAAGGACAACATTAAGTGGTATATTTTAGTTTAGATGCTTTTAAAAAGCAAATTTGCCATCTTACACAGTGGATCCTGGAGTTAATAAAGTACTGTTTTGTTTGATGTTAATCATGTCAGGACAGTTTGCTCCTGCTTAGATTTTTGGAGGTAGAAAACATGCTCTGAACTCTGATGTTCATTTGGTTCTGTTTTAGAGTTTGTTTCTTTATTCTTTATTTGATGAGTTATTGTCATCCTCTTTTTCTTTAATTCTTCAAACGTGTTTTTTTAGTGCTTTGAACATACTTATATAGTTACCTTGACACCTTTGTTCCCACTCACAGGTGGTTTTTCTCTCACCTGCTTTTTTTTTTCTTTTGTGCAAGGGTCACACTTTTCTGTTTCTCTGTATTTCTTCTTATTGAAAACTAGATATTTTAGCAGTTCTGGATTCTGACTACCCCCCATGTCCCCTAGCTTATTCTTGTTCTTTTAATTTTTTTTGCTTATTTATTTAGTGGCTTGCCTGGATTAATTCTATGGAGTCTCTTTCCCCTGCAGTATTCAACTTCTGATTTTAATGCTTAGCTTTTTTCCTCCTTGTTTTTAGATTTAAGCTTGGCTATCTAGGAATTGCCAGTGATTGGTTAGAGGTTGTGATTAAGAGTCCAGACCCAGTAAGTCTTCCATCCTTTGCCAGTGGATCTGTGTGTGGTTTGAGGAATGTTTTCAAAGTTAAGGGAGTTTTCATGTTTTCTTTGCATTTAGCCAGGGGTTAGCAGCTGGCAAGTTCTTTTTCTAATGGTTCCTGAGCATGTGCAGTATACTGTACAGGCATACCTTCCTCGTTTTATTGAGCCATTAACTGACAATGAGCCATTAAATGACATTGTGGCAATGGTGCGTCAAATAGGTCTATCAGCGATTTTTCCATCAGCATTTGCTTTTTTTGTGTCTCTGTGTCACATTTTGGTAACTCTTGTAATATTTCAAACCTGCTAGCAAAAAGATTATGACCTGCTAAAAGCTCAGATGATGGTTAGCGTTTTTTAGCAATAACATATTTTAAAATTAAGGTATGTGCATTGTTTTTTTAGATATAATGCTGCTGCACACTAAACAGACTACAGTATAGTGTAAACATAAATTTTCTGTGCACTGGGAAACCAGAAAATTTGTGCGACTCCCTTTATTGTGATACTTTATTGCGATGGTCTGGAACCAAACGCACAATATTTCTGAGGTCTGCCTGTATACATGCAGCTTTCCAGATGGTTAAAAGGTGAGTATAATCTTTGCAGGGCTTTGTTTTGGCTGCCTCTTTCCTTGAATCCCTCTGTTAAATTTCTGACCAGTGTATTATTTTTCTCTAATTGCTTGTCAACGTCATCTCTGTCGTCTTACATAATACCTCAGGCTGTGCTGCAGAGCTGGCAGTTCTCACATCTGACTTCTCTTCCGGATTGGGCCTCTGTTTTGTTGTCTTGGAGCTGGGCTTGGGGAGATGGAGCCTGTTTCTCCCTGAGTAACCCCTCTACCCATGAGTAGGAATTAGTAGGGGAAGGTAGTCACTGGTCTTCTCAGTTTTTCCCTCCTAGTGTAGAACCTTCACCTCATGCCCTGTGAACAGGGCTGGGCAAGGGAAAGGGGCCTCTTCCTTTTTCTTCTCAGACTCATCTGCCCGGAACAGATCTTTTGCATCACGTAGCTGGGATGGGAATGGGAGCATGGCTGGCTCAGATGCCACAAACTCTGCTGTTCTTACCAGGATTCAGTAGATTATCTTGAATAGATGCTTTTCAATATTTTGCATGCCCTTAGGTCAATTTCCAGAGACTTTAAATGATTGTTTTTGATAATTTTCACCAGTTTCCTTCTTTTTTGCTGAGGAAGAGAGCCTGCCAAGCTCCTTTCACAGCCATTCTGGAAATCTTGATTCTAGAAAGCATTTAGAAATATTTTATGCATCTGACAGATGGTGAAATTAACTCATGGAAGACTAAGTGACTAAATAATGCCATAAGCTAGTTGGTGATGAATCTGACCTTTTTTTTTTCTCCTTGATTTTAGGTTCTACTCATTCTGTAATTCCCGTGGTTTTCAAACTATCGTTAACATAATATCAAAATTCAGCTTTGATATAGTGTGGGATATACTGAAACCAAACTAGCTAAGCTATGGTTTATACAGCTGTGAAAGCTTTCTCTCCACTGAATACCAGGATTGATTTGCTAGTCTAGATTGACGTGCCCTCCTCTCCTCGTCTCTCACTGTTCCATGTATACCTGGAGCACCAAGGTGAATTTTCTCCCAGGTAAGGGAGGTCAGGTCTTTGGCAGTTGTATGGCCCACTAAAATGGCTCAACTGAAATTAGTAGTACGTATTAAAATTATTTTAATTGTTTATTAATAAATGGCATAACAATATTAAAAAATTAAAAATAGGAAAGTAACATCCATAATCTGTACCCTCTTACAGTTGCCCTTTTTTTCACATAATATTTCTTGAGTTTAAAGCATACACAGTTGATATGTTGAAGATTTTAACTGTTCTTGAAATTCAATGTAATAACATTTGAAAGACAATCAAGATTACTGAATATATTATGCAAATAATATTTGAAAGACAATCAAGATTACTTTCTCAGGATTGATTTGACTCTGGTTTTCTGTGGCTCCATTTACATTGTAGAATTGTTTTTTCTATTTCTATCAAAAAATGCCATTTGGGATTTTGGTAGGGATTGCATTGAATCCATACATCACTTTGGGTAGTACGGACATTTTAACAATATTGTCTTCCAGTCTGTGAATAAGAGGTATCTTTCCTTTTGTGTCTTCTTTAATTTCTTTCTTCAGTGTTTTGTAGTTTCCATTATGCAAGTCTTGCACCTCCTTAGATAAGTTTATTTGTAAGTATTTTATTCTTTTTGGTGTTATTGTAAATGGGATTGGTTTCCTAATTTCCTTTTCAGATGGTTTGTTGTTAGTATATAGAAATGCATATTGTTGATGAGAATGCAAAATGGTGCAGACACTATGAAAAACAGTATGGAGGTTCCTCAAATAATTAAGAATATAACTGCCATATGATCCAGCAATCTCACTTTTGGGATTTTTCAGAACAATTGAAATCATAATCTCAAAAGAGATCTCTGCACTCCCATGTTCATTGCAGCACTATTCCCAAACACAAGGTGTAGAGTCAGCCTAAATGTCCATTAACAGATGAATGGATAAAGAAAGTGTGGTGTATACAGTCAGCCTGAAAAAAGGAGTATATAACAACATGGATGAACCTTGAGGATATGCTAAATGAAATTCTGGTCACCGAAAGACAATTACTCCATGATTCCTCTTATATGAAGTATCTAAAATTGTCAAATTCATAGAATCAAAGAGTGAAATGATAGTTGTCTGGCACTGGGGAGAGAGGGAGAATGGGGAGTCACTAATCAATGGGCAAAAAGTTTCAGTTAAGCAAGATGAATAAGCTCTAGAGATCTGCTGTACAACATTGTGCCTGTAGTCAACAGTAATAGAATTACAATTTGTGAAGAGGGGAGATCTCATGTCAAGTATTCTTACAGTAATAAAATTCAAAAAAATTACCCACCCCACCCCACCCCCAAAAAAGATTATTCCGTATACCAATTGCAAACAACTACGAATGAAACAAAGCCTGATGATGATACTGTATTAAGATACATGCTGGGCTGTGCTTCCTCACATCCTTAAAACGGGTTTTATGACTTCCTAGTCAGGAATCATTAAGTAATGTCAATTGAGTAGGTTAACAGCAATGACCATATCTGGCAGGAGGAGAGTCACTGCTGATGTGGTTTCCCTTTTCCTGTGACCATACCATCCTGGGAAGTTGAAGAGCAAATTTTTTTTTTTCTGAATATGCTTTAGAATTTCTCTGTAACATCTCTCTCTGTTTAAAATCTTGGCTTAATTTTTTATTTATTTTATTGAAGTATAGTTGATTTACAATATTGACAATCTAATTTTTACTCAAAGTGTCCACCTGTGGTGATCAACTGTCAGGATACTGTATATGCCTTATTGTGTGGGAGTTTTAATTAAATTACATCTACTCCAATGCCAGTTATATTCTTTAGTGAAGGGGAATGGTAATGGATTTTCAAAACAATGGATTTTTTTTTTTGTTATCTTTCTTGGACAGTTCTTTAAAAAGTACGTACGTGAAGTACGAGCCATTTATATGTTCCAAACCAAAAATAAAATTTAAAAAAACCCCTCTTAATTGAGGAGAGACTCCTCTTAAATGAGGATACGGTTTTAGGGGGAAAATCAGGAATGGGATGAAGGAAGGGGAGTATTACCTTAGTAAGCAGGTGAGCTGAATTAAATCTTAAAACAAATGATGTAACTAGATTGTGCTCTACTAATGGCAATATTTTGTAAGGAAATGTTAAAAACAGCTCTTCATGGGAAGTGTGATCAGACACTGTGGCATAACTAGTATTTTTGTGGGAATTAAATATACTTAGATGCTTAATTGATGCTAACCTTATTTAATATTTCTTTAACATATTTTTAATTGTGAACCTCATGAACATATTATAGTCAATTTGAGTAGAGGACAAATATATTGATGTATTAGTGAATAGTTGCAAAATTGTTAATCTCAGAAAAGCATTGACTTAAAAGGCAAACTGATCAACAATAAGGGTGTGTTTTCTTTTTATATTGTAAAAGTGGGAAAAGATTCCAATTACATATAAAATTATATTATAATTCTTTTATTTGTTTTAATTTATTGATCATTCATTAAATGTGTACTAGCACTCTTACAGGAGTTTACAGGTTGAGGGGGAATCTAAAGGTACCTCCCATTCAGAGACTAGTGAGGGAGACATATATAAAAACTAACAAAAACAATATGGTAAGTGCTAGGTAGATTCACTTTATGACCTCATAAGAATAAGTCCACGTCTCTGCATGGTAATTGAATTTAGTCTTGACTCATAAGGAGGAGCTAGACAAGTTGATGAAGGCTGCAGGTTGGATATGGAGTGAGTGAGTGAGTGAGAGAGAGAGAGAGAGAGAGTGTGTGTGTGTGTGTGTGTGTGTGTGTGTGTGTGTGTGTGTGTGTGTGTGTGAGACGGGAGGTGAATGGAGAATCCCAGGTGGTGAGAACAGGATTCACAAAGGTACGATCTGAAAATATAATGAATTCAGGGAATTTCAAATGGTGGGACCGTTTGCATGTGCAGAGTTAAGAGTTCTGTTGGGATTAACATAGGTGAGGCTGGACAAGTATGAATGGAAACCAAGGCTTTAAGGGTCTGAAATGTTATTCAAAGCAGTTGAAATTTGTATTGTAGGAGATGTGGAGACATTGAAGGATAATATACAGATATGTGAGACACTACATATCTACCTTTAGAAAGATAACACACATTAGTGGAGGAAGGATTTGGGGTTGGAGATGTTTTAAATATAAGACTTTTGGAACAAAGGCCAATCAAGGTTATGAAAATATCAGTTTGGAAAAGATAATGAAAGGCCGCTGGTGTTATGGTAAAAGGAATGGAGAGAAGGATATAACAGTCAAACATTTTAGGAGGTGGAATGGCTACCAGGATATAAGGAATGAAGGAGAATGGGGACTGTGTAATGAATTCTGTGTTTCTGGCTTAGGCAACTGGTGAATTCACTGGCATTAAGAATACAGGTGTGGGAACTGTTAGGATCCACATGGGTTCAACTTTAGACACATGGCAGTTTAGGTCCTTGGCAATTTCATTTAAGGTTGAGGAGAGCAGTGTCTAGACTTAGGATCCATAATAGGTGTTATAAATGTTTAAGCTGATAGTTAAAGCCATGAACGTAGATGGAATCACCCAGATGAATTCATATAGAATGAAGAAAGCAGGTGGCCAGAGGAAGCGGCATTCTGGGGTGGGGGGGTGGGAACCAGTGGTGAAGAAGACTGAGAAGTAGTGAGGGGGAGGCATGAGGAGAGCTAGGAGCGTGGGGTGTCTCAAACTAGGAAAAACATCTGAAGGAGGGAATGATTGCTGGTGCTAGATACTATGTTCAGATAAGGTAAAGCCAGAAGAGTGTCCATCAGATTTGCTCGTTCATCTTTAGTTTGCTGGGAACTTTAAGTGTAAGTATGGGGATTGAATGTTGTGGGTTAAGGAGTGAGGAGTTTTGTTGTTGTTATTTTAAATGGGAGAGGCTGGAACTTGTCTGTAGGGAGAACACCAGAAGGAGCCAGTAAAACAAGATGAAGATGTGAGGGTGGGGTGGTAGGGGGCTAAAGGATTAGTCAAGGTCCTGGGATGATTAGATTCCTGGAACCCAGGTGATTATTCGGTGGCTGCAAGTATTTTGACCCTTGCTTTTAAAGTGTGCCACATGGTTCTTCATGACATTTTTTTTCTTAAATTCCATATATATGTGTTAGCATATGGTATTTGTCTTTCTCTTTCTGACTTACTTCACTCTGTATGACAGACTCTAGGTCCATCCACCTCACTACAAATAGCTCAATTTCGTTTCTTTTTATGGCTGAGTAATATTCCATTGTATATATATGCCACATCTTCTTTATCCATTCATCCGATGATGGACACTTAGGTTGTTTCCATCTCTGGGCTATGAGCTGCAATGAATATTTTGGTACATGACTCTTTTTGAATTATGGTTTTCTCAGGGTATATGCCCAGTAGTGGGATTGCTGGGTCATACGGTAGTTCTATTTGTAGTTTTTTAAGGAACCTCCATACTGTTCTCCATAGTGGCTGTACCAATTCACATTCCCACCAGCAGTGCAAGAGTGTTCCCTTTTCTCCACACCCTCTCCAGCATTTATTGTTTCTAGATTTTTTGATAGGAATAAATACACAAACCTACTAGAGAATTGACTTGAGGATACGGGGAGGGGGAAGGGTAAGCTGTGACAAAGCGAGAGAGTGGCATGGACATATATACACTACCAAACGTAAAATAGATAGCTAGTGGGAAGCAGCCGCATAACACAGGGAGATCAGCTCGGTGCTTTGTGACCGCCTGGAGGGGTGGGATAGGGAGGGTGGGGGGGAGGGAGACACAAGAGGGAAGAGATGGGAATATATGTATATGTATAACTGATTCACTTTGTTATGGGGCAGAAACTAACACACCATTGTAAAGCAATTATACTCCAAGAATGATGTAAAAAAATAAATAAATAAAGTGTGCCGCATGGATTAGCAACATCAGCTTCACCTGGGAGCTTAACTGTAGCATCTGAGGCTCACATTCCAGACATTTTCAGAATCTGCATTTTAGCAAGATCCTGAGCACCTTATGCATCTTAAAGTTTGAGAAGAACTTGAGAGAATAGAATAGGACATGATGGGAATGTGGGCTGATTTTAGTAGACTGATCAATTAGAAATATAGGATGAAGTTTAGGAGGGAAGAGTGTAGTATGGAGCAGAGTTAATTTAACATAAGATTAAAGTGGGTAATTAAAAATTAAATTTTAAATTAATATTACATTTACCATGAGATAGAAAATAAGCCTGCTGTTTCATTGAGATTCATAAGTAGTATGCTGGTTCAGTAAGCTTAATGTTATTACAACCTATATTTATTAGGTCCTATTCAGATTCTGTGTATAATGCCAAGCTCGCAGCCTTAGATCACTTGGACAATACGTGTAAATTTGAATTTAGCTCAAAAGAAAAAATACAGATGTGAGTATTTTATTTGCCTCTTGTTAGGTCACTTATCACCATCATCATTATTATCATCTTACAAATGAGGCAAATAGCCTTAGAGAACTTAAGTAATATAGTTACTGTTCCGCTGTTAGTTCATGGTTGAGCTGAGGAATGATTCAGATTCTTCTGATTCTGGAGCCTCTTGTGGAAAAGCTGGGGGGAAACTTCCATGTCGAAGCAAATGAGTATAAAATCTCACTGTCTCTAGTAAGGAATAGGAAAGAACTAATAAACTTAAACCTTCGTTAAGGCAAACTTGCTCTTGTTGGTGGGATAGCTTTCACTTTGCAATGTATCTCTAATTTCTGATTAGCGTTTAAAGTCTGGATTAGACCCCAGTCTATTAATGTTCTGTTAAAAGCCTCTGACTTAGTACTTAGGCAGCCACATATTATTGTGTCATCATAAAGTAGATGATAGATGACATTCATGGATATTTGAATTTTAAAATTAGTCATCCTGGATTTTCTTTTCAATTTATACAAAAATGTTTTATTACTTATCAGTTCAGGTTCTTGTAGATGTGGTTCTCTAAATCTTGAGAACTTTGTTATGTAATTACTAATTTAGTATATGAACTATGTGTACTAGATGGGATAGAAAATGAGAGCTACCTACCTTCCAGGTGGTAGTTTAAAAAATTTTGTCAGTTTTCCTTCACCCCAATGGTAGTTTTCTTTGTTATTTTTCACAGCTGTTTTCTTTAGATTTTGATATTTTGTTTCTTCAGCTGTTATGGTGATACTGATATGGGAAACAGTCCCACACTCACTCTTTTGGGGACCTCTACTCCTTGACTATATGTGGCTGATTTCTGTATGTCTTTTGGTAGTAAATTAGGGGTGTGAAAAGTTACATACCCTCACCACTTCCAAAATACTTCTAGATTATTCTGTTGCTTTCTCCTCTGCGAAGATACGTCTTATTATTGATTCATCAAATGAAGAAGCTTGAGATTTTTTCCCCCCACCGTTATTAGTGTTTATCCTGATATCAAATTAAAAAGAGTAGTAAATTTTGCCCTTTGAATTAGTTGCATGTGTATTCTGAGAGAACTGAAATTACACATTTTTAATAAAATTTGATTTGGCTGAAGAAGAATTTGTTATTTTTATGGTGGCAATGATAGAGGCAGGACAGAATCTTGGATTTTGTTTAAGAAGCCTGAGCTTGAAAAATGGCTTTGCCATTAACTGACAATGAGGTTTTAGAAAGTTGCTTTTCGTGGTGATGGGAAAACTGGACAGCTACATATGAGAGAATGAAATGAGAATGTTTTCTCATACCAAATTAAAAAAAATAAACTCAATATGGATTAAAGACCTAAATGTAAGACCAGAAACCGTAAAACTCCTAAAAGAAAACAGAACACTCTTCAACATAAATTGTAGCAAGGAAACAGAAGCAAAAATAAACATATGAGACTTAATTTAAAGCGTTTGTACAGCAAAGGAAACCATCGACAAAATGAAAAGATAACCTTCTGAAATGAGAGAAAATATTTTCAAATGGTGTGACCTTTAAGGGGTTAATATCCAAAGTATATAGACAGCTCATACAACTCAATATGAGAAAAACAAATTGAGTTTTGCTGAAATAAGCTCAACTTTTAATATGTCTCAATATTTATGAGTTTGGAGTTTGAGGAAAGGTCAGACTCGGAGATATGGACATTTGGGGATTTATTAGCCTATAGATAATATTAACAGAAACTCTTCATTATGTATTAATGTGCTTTTAAACAATGTTTATCACTTATTAAAATGCTGTAAACTACATTTTCACCAGGCCAGTAGCATGGTCAGAGCATTATTGTATACTTCCATAGACATATTTTCTACAGTTATTAATAGTTATGTATACATTATCATCTGCTCTTTGAGTTTCATTATTTGTTTAAAACCAAAAACCACTTGAGTTATGATTTGCCACATGTTGTTCCCAAAGGTTAATTTAATAATACAGTTACAATTCCAATGGTTATATATATATATATATATATATTTTTTTTTTTTTTTTTACCATAGCTCTACTATCCATACCTTCCTAACTTCTTGCAGTCTTTCCTCAGTTTCCACCATTGTATTGAAGTCACTCTGTTGCTTTTCATTGGTTTTCTTCTTTCTGTACCCAAGATCCTTTTCATCCTTTTATTCTTTATGCCCTGTGCACTACTGGTTATCATTATTTACTCCCTCCTTTTCTGTTCTCATCCTTGCCTTTTAATGACTGTCTCTTTTTCTTTTCTTCTCCATTAGTCAAAATGTTACCAATTCTGAAGACGTAGTGAAAGCATTAAACTACTCTGTGAAGTTGTCTCTTACTACTATAGCCAATATTGATCTTCTTCTTTTCATTATTCAATATCACTAACTTTGTCATGTGCTAATAGTACTATGTTATGAGATGTTTTGTACATGTATGTTTTTTTCACCCCAACTTGTATGATTCCTGAGGCCAGAAACTGTATCTAATTTTTTAACTTCCAGAATTTGGCATAGTATAGTATTGTATCCATTGAAGGCACTCGCTGAAGAACTTTTGTTAAAGTGACTTATGAAAATACAATAATCATTGGTTACATGTACATATATTTTAATATAATGTTCTGAATCCAGGTTTCCCGACATGAGAAAGCCCTTTTTAAATTCCCCAAAATCAAGGCATTTGTTTATTTTCAGTCCTTTCATGTACTCAGGTAAGAGAAACTCAAGAAATCAAAGCCCTAAATAGCTATGCTGGTATGCCGGGTCACACTTTAGTGATATGTTATTCTTGAAAGGTATGAATGTTAACATGCTATTTTTGTGCTAATGGTATTTGCTTCAGAATCAGAGTTGATGTGTGTCTATTGACTAACATGTTAAAGATAAGTTTGAGGGATGAAGGGCAACAAACCTGAAAACATTTTTTTAATAGTGAGCTTCATTTTAGAGCCATAAAATTTCCTGATTTGGGAAATTTGGCACAAAGACTTTGGGATTTATTATAAGATCTATATATAAGAAACGTTTTGGATGATTATATATATTGTGTCAGTACTTTAGAGATGTCACTCTGCTGTTTTCTCACTGGCATTATTTCCAAACAGAAATCTGCTGTCATCCTTATCTTTGTGCCTCTGTATCTAGTGTGCCTTTCTTTTTCTCTGGCTATTTTTAGGATTTTCTCTCTGATACTGGTTTTGAGAAATTTGTCCTGTGCTTTGGTGTAATTTTCTTGGTTTCTTGTGTTTGGGATTCGTTGCACTTCTTATATGTGCATACGTGATCTTGCACTTCTTAGAATGCATGATTTCATCAGATCTTGGGAAATTTCAGCCATTTATTTCTTCAAAAATATTTTTATCCTTAAAACTATTATTATACAGTTATTGGGCCACTTAAAGTTGCCCCACATCTCACTGATTTTCTGTGTAATCTTTGTTATTTTCTTTTCTCTGTTTCATTTTAGATAGTTTTATTGTTTCATCTTTAAGTTCAGTAATGTTCTTCTGCATGTGTAATCTGCCATTAATCCCACCCATTGTATTTTGCATCTCAGATATTGTAGTTTTCATCTCTAGAAGTTCAGTTTGGGTCTTTCACGTCTAACATTTTGAGCATGTTGAATACAGTGTAATGTGCTTTTGTGCTAATTTTAACATCTGTGTCAGTTCTGGGTCAGTTTTGATTAATTTCTCTCCCAATTATAGAATGTATTTTCCTGCTTTTTTGCATGCCTAGAAATATTTGATTGGATTCTAGACGTTTAAAATTTTACCTTATTGGTTGCTGTTTTTTTGGTACTCCTATCAGTATCATTGAGCTTTGTTCTGGGATGCAAGTGTTTTTGATCCTTATGGATCTTGATTATAAGTTTTATTAGGCAATACCAGAACAGCACATTCAGTTTAGGGATAATTATTCCTCACTACTAAGACAAGACCCTCTGTGACCCCACCCAGTGCCTTGTGAATTAGGAGCTTCTCGGTGTGGTTGGTGGGAATAGGCACTATTCTGGGCCCTTGTGAGTGCGGCATACTGTTTTCATTATCCTTTCAGATAGATCTTTTTTCCAGGTAATTTCCTCACATGCAAGTTTTGATCAGCCCTCAGCTGAATACTTAGCCGGGGGGGGGGGCACCTGTAGATCTCCAGGGTTCTCTCTTTGCAGCTCTCTTTAGCACTCTAGTCTGCGATTCTAGCTGCCTTGGTTACCTGCACTTGCAGCTCCTTCTCCGTAAGTCAGGGAGTCACCTGAGCTCCACCTATGTGCCTCAGCCTTGGATCTCTTTCAAGGCAGTGTGGTAGAATAGTCATAGGGCTCACCTTGTTTGCTTCCTGTCCCATAAGTATCACTGTCTTATTTCTTGATGTCCAGTGTCTTAGAAACTGTTGTTTCATGTATGTGTTTGCCTTTGATTTGTTTCAGGTAGGTGGGTAAATACAGTCCCTGTTGCCTTATCTTGGCCAGAGATGGAAGTATTCCATTTGTTATTGCTTTTTGAAAAGCATGGTGAGGTTGATAAGAGAAAACTTTTAAGGCAGCTGGTCATTTTTAAGCTGAGTGCAATACAGTGTAGTACTCATTTTAGCTTTATATTTCCCTAAAGTTATTAAAAATAAGTAGAGGTCTTTTCTAGTATGTGTATGGAAATCAAAGTAGTCTTAAATTCTTTTATCCTTACAAGTTGTACTTTACCTATCTTTGCTGTAAGAATTAAAATGACAGTTATAAGTTCAAGGTATGCTTTAAAGAGTTAGTGATTTTAGTGAATGACTGTAATTTGACCAATTGGATATTAAAGGCTTCAAGTGTATATCTTTAATATATTCCTCAGGATCTTTAGAATTTAAGTTCTGTGTAAAGTAGCTCTAGGATGATAGTATTCTCTAGACTTAGTTCTACAGTTTTCTAATCTCTCACCTATGGTAACATAACATTTCTTTTCTCAGAAGGAGTTTACAAAAGGCATTTAAATACCTAAGTATTCCTTTCCATTTTATAGTCACATGTTCTAATTGGGAGCATATAATCTATCTGTAATAATGAGATGAAGTTTCTAAAATAGATGCCTTTTTAGAAGTTGATTTTATTTGCATAATTGCTTACAGAAAGAATAATAATATACCATGTTTTTAAGAGTTTTGCTAAAAAAGTATTGACACTTCAATTAATATGCCCTATAAATTGTAACCTTAATTTTGTGTATTCTGTTACGCTAATATCTTCATACATCAGTTATAGTTCTATTTCCCCTATAAAATCCCAAATTTCATTGACTTGTAAAGAGATTTTGAAAGTGCGATATAGGGTGTGGGCATTGGGAGGATTTACATTACTTTAAATGAGTGGATATAGTTTTATGATTGGGATTGAACATAGTTTTATTATTCATAAATCTTTTTCTCCTGTCCCTGAATGTTTCATGAAATAAATATCTTCTAATTATACTCAATGATCACTTCAAGTAATAGAAGATAGTTTTAAATTTAACATAGTGAATTGGCCTACAGGTTGTGATGGAGACTGTGCAGTAGGCGACAGGGCTGATAGTCCAGTTAAAAGCTTGCTCAGTTAGCAGCAGTTGAAAGTAAATAATTAGTTGTGGAAGGCTAGGAGAAACTGCATCAGTTCGGTTCAGTTCAGCAGAAGAAAGAATTGTTGCCTGAGAATATCACCAGGGGTAGCACAGTAGGAAGAGGTCCGAAACATAATGAAAAGTGACATACGGAGTTGAGGTAGCACCTTGCTCAAGGTCAGAATTATGACAGTGGGAAGAGGAGCTAACTCAATAATAGAGATTTGCTGCAGAGTTTAGTGGTGGTAATTTAAGTCTCTCTCATCCAGCCCAGGAGTTGTCGGTACTGATATCGGGGGCTCAGGGGCCCTTGGAGCCTAAGAGATCTGAACCAATATCATTTGGTTTGTCTGTGTATAATCTGGATAACTTTTTTGAAGGTAAACTCTGTACTGTTCTTGAGCCAATTAGGTGCTGGGTTCCTGACTAGTTTCAGTTCGTCACTATGCTTGATATTACTGGATAAATTCATGTTTCTTTTTTTCTTTATTCTCTTTAGCACAGTGAATTCTGAGTTAAATAAAATTCTCTGCTAATTATTTCTTTAAATGATCAAGCCTTATAAAATTGAAATTGAACATTGAAATTACACTGATAGCAGTTAGAAAAACTTTCATGAATGTGTTCTTGGAAAATGAAGACCGGATATCTGACATTGGAATTAAGGACATGTATTGAAAGTTTATGTCTAAATCCTAACTTCTTGCCATCTATTTCATACTTTATCATTTGTCAGAAATAAGTATGACCTAGATTTTTAAAGCAATTGACATTTTAATTTGGTAATGGGGGGAAAAACCTTTAGTTGATACTGAACATTGTTTTTCAGTAATAATATATAATTTCAATAATGTTTATTGATCAACATGTATGTATGTATATATGTACACACACACACACATGTGAGCATGAAACGCTGTGGCCCATCGTTGATAGTTTCGAAGTAGTTTTCATATAAGGTTGTTGGTTTTTCTCCGTTTAAGATAATTAATTGCTGTGAGCATCTAGCTATTTCCAAACTTCAAGAGTTTCTGGTTGAAGAGGGGATTCAGAGAGTATAATATAAATTGAGACTTTATGTAATTCTTGTTATTGTAATCAAAACCTCATCCCCTCCCCCCAACCCTCCAAATACTAATTAAAAAGTTTTTCTTTTGGCTTTTCTTGCTTGTATGTGTTTCAGGTTCATGATAATATTCCTTTTTTTACTGAAATTTTGATTGAGTTAGATGACCTTTACGTTTATTACAACCTAGAGATGTGATATTCTGTTATAAATTTTGCCCTATTTTATAGTTAATCAAAACTAACATTTTGTTCCATTGCACGTTGGACCATAAGTAAAAGTACTGAAGTAGATTTTCCATCCTCTTTTATTTCCATATTTTGAAATAGCTTTGCAGGGTTTTCAAAGTCATTTAATTTCAAGTAAAATACTCTTAACCAGTACACAAATATAATTCAAGATTATACTGTTGATTTGATATTTAATCTATGCTGTAGGATTTAGGGCATCTCATCATGTTAGATGAAATAATCAGTATTTTCCAATTATTTTTATGACTTTTTTTTTCTTTTTGTTATGACTTTTTTTTCTTTTTGTGGGATCTTCCTGGACCAGGGCTTGAACCCGTGTCCCTTGCATTGGCAGGCGGATTCTTAACCACTATGTCACCAGGGAAGTCGGGTTTTTTTTGTTTTTTTGGTTTTTTTTTGGCTGCGTTGGGTCTTTGTTGCGGTGCACGGGCTTCTCATTGCAGTGGCTTCTCTTGTTGTGGAGCACAGGCTCTAGGCGCGCAGGCTTCAGTAGTTGCAGCATGCGGGCTCAATAGTTGTGGCGCACCGGCTTACTTGCTTGGCGGCATGTGGGATCTTCCCGGACCAGGGCTCAAACCTGTGTCCCCTGTCCCGACTTTCCTCTTAAAGATGTATAATTTTAGTACGGTAGGACAAGATTTCACACATCTATGCAGGATATATACATCTTGCAAATGTGTTTGTTTTAAAAATTGTTTTGTTAAGCATTTGAGCTATAAAATTCTAACTTGTTGTCTAAATATATTTGCTATTAGAAAACTATAGTTAAGCTGGGACAAAGTGAGAGAGTGGCATGGACATATATACACTACCAAATGTAGAATAGATAGCTAGTGGGAAGCAGCCACATAGCACAGGGAGATCAGCTCAGTGCTTTGTGACCACCTAGAGGGGTGGGATAGGGAGGGTGGGAGGGAGACGCAAGAGGGAGGAGATATGGGGACATATGTGTGTGTATAGCTGATTCACTTTGTTATATAGCAGAAACTAACACACCATTGTAAAGCAATTATACTCCAATAAAGATGTTAAATAAATAAATAAATAAAAATTAAAAATATCAACTATACTTTAAAATGAAATAAAAATTAAATTTAAAAAAAGAGAAAACTATAGTTAGTCCATGGAAGAACGTTTAACTGGCAATGCGGGAGGGGAACACTGACATCTGCAATGAAAGTAGAAGAAAATAATATTGCTGTAGTAATAGTATTTAAGAAAAATGCTGAATGATGGAATTGGGGAAAAAATCCTTGTATTTAAGGATAAGCAAGTTTGATTAGGATTTAGGTAGCCTTAGAGAATATAAAAAGAATGTTATTAATAATTAACTTTAAGGACAATTAGAGGTGGATAATGATTCTTATAGTTTATTTTGTGTATAAATTTGTTTTCCTTAATTTTTATCATTTTTCTTACTCTTAAGTTTGTTAGACATATAGAAGGTATAATTTTATTTCTGTTTGTTTTATCTTAATGGATTATTTTAAAACGAATTGGATGGGCAGTTAGGAGAGAGGGATAAAAACATACATGAATATTTGAGGAGGTGACTCAGCAACAGTTGTGAGATATGAGGTATGGGATATTGTTTTGCTATTTGAGAACTGAAATCACATTCTTGAACCTTCTCAATGAGGGTTCAGCTACCTGCTATATATTACAGATTCTGAAATTTTTTTGTGTTTGTTAGCATTGTTGAACTTGCTAATAAAGGAATTGTGTCCCTGGTAGATTAGATAAATGGAATATCAGTGTGAAATTGCTTCACAACAATAGAAATGACTAATCTGAATTTCTTAATAATTATTCATATTGAGAGTTTATGTGTGTGGCACTGTGTTAAATACCTTATGTGTTTAGTGGAAATACCTTTTTTTTCCCCATTTCAGCAGGAAAAACAGGTTTACTGAAATCAAGAGAAGTAATTAAAATTACAGGTCTGTAACACTACAGAATTCTAAATTATAGGTTAACTTTGCAGGAGGTCATTAGTGGATTTGTTCCCATGGTATCCATGGGTAGCAGGCCTAAAGTGGGTTCATTAACTGAAATATTCTTATGAGGATGAGGTCTTAATCTATTTCAGAGGACTATTTTAATAAGCAGTATTTGTATTTATTCATTAATTATAGTGGCTGTCTATATTTGTAAGTGTATAAAATGTATTACCCCCCATCCCCCCCCAAAAAAACAACACACAAATGTTTCCCCAAACTATTCTCTGACCAATGTATACTCATAGTAGGGGTGGAAGGTCTAAGTGCTTAAAGAGGTTAGTAGATTGAAGGGATCTGGGGAGAGATGCTAGCCCGTTGAGCAAGAAAGCCCATAGTGGTGATACTTCCCCCTAGTGGTGGAGCCTGGTAACCCAACACTTTAGAGTGAGGCTGAGGTCCCATTCTATGGAGAATTTTTTGTTTTTTTAAAAAATAAGCCACAGGGCGCACAACTCATCAGAACTAGAACTTGGGTTGCTTCTGTAACAATTTAGATTTAAATTCAATACTTTCTCTTTAAATTTATTGTTGTCCACTTATAAAACCTGTGGTTCTGTAGCAGTGGGGGGCATTGCTTTAATGTTAGCTTCAAGCTAAGTCTGAGGAGACTTTATGAAGGAAGTAGAGGGGTGCAGAGTGGTATTTTGAAGGTAGTGGTGATGGTTCTAATGGAGTTAAGGCTCCTGATGAAGAGAATGCCTGAATTTCTGAAGGAATGATGGCTTTTGAGACCTTGGGAATGATTTTTCTAGATTTGAAGATAAAAACATACTAATATTTCTAGTTCCAGTCATTAAAGTGTGAATTTCTTTTAGGATTCATTTATATTTTTTTCAACTGTGATACACATTATACTAACTGAAACATTTGATTTTAATACACGTGTGAACATAATGTTGGAATTCTTTCAATTTATTACATTGATGTATGCTTTGGGCCAGTTTTTCTCTCTGAAAAATTTGTTTTTCTACATGCACTGTGACTACCTGTAACCTTATAGGAATTGCATTTTGTGGCTTGCTTCATACCAGTTTTTATGAATATATTTGCTTTGCTTGCATATACTTTGTAAGATTTATTCAGTGATAGGTTATTTTTATTGTGGTTTGTTTTTTAGTTTCCAGAATTAACTGAAATGCAGTATCAGTATTTACTTTTACATAACAACTTGGATTATATGGGACTTCATTTACTAGTAATTTTATTGTTTTGTTGCCTGCTGTTTACACAGGATGACTTATTTCCTGTGGAGTCTGTGTGGAATACATGATAAAATTTGATTTCTCTGGAAAAAAATCTCCATTAAATGAACTTTAATACAGATATAATGAAAAATATTTACTAGGTTTTATCTCCCCACAATTTGTCAAATGGATTGTAGTTTTTACAGCTTCACATTTTACACTCACTTGTTAAAAGTATTGTTGAGCTTATTAAAGGCAGTTTCCCGTGGTGGAATGAGGAGGTGATGCAGCGTCTCTGATACGCAGTGTAGAGTTTGCAGTCAGTCAGCACAAGTAGCTGTCACTGTGGTCTCCTGCAAATTGCCTCATCTTTGCAACAATACACACACACAGGCAGTTCGTAGAGGAAACCTGAGTGGTTAGTAAACATATTAAAATATTAAAATGCATATAATATCATTGATCATGAGGATATGAAAACTACAAGAATATTGAGATGCTATTTGTTACTTACCAGCCTGGAAGAAATTTTTAGAAGTCTGACAGCTGTAGGGTTGATAAAGATGTGGGAAAATAGGAACTCATACATTGTTGGTGGGAGTCTAAATTGGCATAATTAGTTTGGATAAGCCATTTGGCAATGCCTTACGATTGGTTACTAACTTTTTTATGTGCTGTGGGCGAATTTGACAGTCTGGTAAAGTCTATGCACTTCTTTGCAGGATAATTTTTAAATGAATAAAATACGTAGACATACAAAAGATAATAACCTCACTGAAATACTGTTATCAAAATATAAATGTGATTCAATAATGTTTGTTTTTCTGTGAAGTCATTTTATAACAAGAATCTAATGACAGGTCTTATAACTGAGTTCAAAGTACTGAGGAGTATAAACAATATCTAGAGCTATCAGCAACAAGCAGAATGAAAGAGGAAAACATTCCTGATTTTTATTGGTTACAAAGTCACAGATACTATTAATTCTGTGGTGTTTGTTGTCTCTATTTATAATTGAAATCGTAAATTTTAGTTAGAGATTTGTGAAAATGAAGATATGTTTTCCGTCCTTTCCAAGTTCATGGTTTCCCTGAATTCTAATCATGGAAGCAGTGGAGACCCAGTTTAAGAACTCTTGCAGAGAGCGTTTATAAACCATGAACGGTGTTCATTGTTGATAAGAATTTTTAAAAATCTTATAAATGGTTAGACTTCTTATAAATGCTCTCCAGCAATGGAAATAAATAGATTACACCTGTATGGGTCAACAGGCATAGGTTTTTAAAACAAAACTTCGACTTAAAAGTTTCAGTATGAAATTAGAAAATATTATGCTAATTTAAAAAACATATAAAACTATATCGCATATTGCTGATGATTTCATGTACCTGTTTTTGTGTGTGTCTCTGTAGATAATAAAGATAGGTTTAAAAGAAATAATACTTTTGCCTAAATGGGAGAGAGGAGAATAAGATGGGATAAAGAGTTCAGATATACCTGCAATGTTTTAAATGTTTATGTTAAAAAAAATCTCAAACTTACTCAATAATAATCAGTTACAGATTGCGGGTACATAGGTGTTTGCTTTGTTATTCTTTGTACTTTTCAGAATTAAAACAGTTCTCAAACATTTTAAAATAATGATTATGATGAAATATTTTATTATAGTGTATAAATAAACATTGTAATAACAAAAAGTGGTACAGAGACAGATTAGTTGAAAGGGGATTAACTTCTTTCATTTGCTTCAGGTGCATATAGCTTATTCCTGTACATAATTGTACTATTGATATTTTGTGACTAATGCAAGTATTTGTTTGGTTTTTGCTTTTCTATTTAGATTGTAAAAGTAAGCCTTTAAATAGCAGTTGATGTTTATGGTAGCAGAATGGAAACTCAGTTAATGTGGTTAGGACTGTGTTACTCTGCAATAACTTAATAGCCCTGAATTTGTCCATTTCTGGCATGTTTATCACCAGAAAAGCTCAAAATTTTATCTTTCTAGACCCAGGAAAATGGTTTTATTTGTTGGGCTTATATTGGTTTCTTGTATCTCTTCTCTCTAATGGTTCACTAAATTAGATGTGAAATATCTGGGATTGCTTTCTTCACTTTCTTAGTAAAGAGATACATAAAATCCTGGTTATTGAAGAAGAACTTTTGATAAATACTCCAGGCCATTTTCACTGAAATGAACTAAGGTGTTCGTCAATAAGGATGAATGTAATGGTAACTGCACAAGTTAGAATATAATGAAACGTCTTCATTTTCTCAAATACCAACCTGACCAAAAAGTAAGGATTAGACTGAAGTGAAGTGAACAGAGCTTCCAAGAGCATGGACTCAGTCCATAGATAGGAAGGTTAGTAAGGAACTGCAAACATGCACAGGGTAACCGAGGCAGTCCCTGGCTGTGTTGCACATTTCTTCCTAGAGAAATCAGAATTTCTTGTCTTTTAACTATTCTTTTTTGGATATCTCTTTCACTGTCTCTTTCCAATTGGCAATAACTGTTGTTTTATTGTTTATAAAGTAATACAGGTAAGCATTTCAAATAACATAGAAACTAATAAAGTAGAATAAATATACCCCTGTAATCTTCACCTCTAGAAATAAACCATTATCAATTCACTATATATCCTTTAAGATATTTAGCATATATGTAAAATAAGTTAATGAGTGAATAGCACACGTTTATTTTTAAAATATGAAATAGTTCTTTACGTAGTGTTGTGGTAAGTAATCCTTTTGGATTTACTTAAAGGTAAGTTGTGACTATCCCTTTAGTAAGTTTGTCTCATCTTGTTAATGACTATAATATGTTCCATTTCATACCATATTATGATCTAACCAATCTCCTTTTTATGGCCACACATTATTTCCAAATATTTGCAATTATAAACAGTGCTGCAGTGAGTATCCTTTTGAATAAACATGTGTGCCTTGTCTGATTCTTTCTTTAACATAAATCCCTAGAAAATGTATTGCTGTACTGAATGGTACATACATACATTAAAATTTTGTATGTATTATTAGTGTGACCATGAAAGATTGTATCAGTGTATGTCCATATTGTTTACCTTAATATTTTACAGTGGTGTTTTTAATATAACATATTCTTATGTGAAGTGGAAACAGAATGTTTTTATAGTATTTTTACCAAATGAATATTACCACTAAACATATGGGACCTTGTGTACATACCACTTCCAAGTCTTAGTGATCAGCTTTCATCTTGGGTTGCTGTCTCTGATTATAATAGCAAATGTTTTTAAAAGAGTAATTCTCCTGCCACAAGGGGATGGAGAAAGAGTGTCTGGACCAACAACTATGTTAGCCATGAGAGAGCTATGTTAATTCTGTTTCTGCATTTCCAGTAAATTGTTCCATTACTTAAGTTATACAAGTATTTGTCTATGAGGCAGGCACCAGGCTGGGCACGGGGGACACGATGAATGAGACACAGTTCTGGGCTTTAAGTTCTGGGGTTTATTTTAATAATTTAGTGGTAGAAACTGATAAGTAGCTGATAATAGGCAACTATTTAAAAAACTAGCATTGTGGTTATAAAATGACATGTGTAAAATAATACCCTGCAACAAAAGGCAAAATAGAAATGTTCACAGATGAGAGCAAAAAAATTTCACAAAACAATTTAACCACCTAAAAACAACTGTCATTAATGTTGGATGAATTTCATTTTCCTCCAACATTATGAGTATTTTTAAACCTTTATAAAAGTTGAAAGAATTTTACAGTGAATACTCAAAAATACCCATCACCCAGATTTTACAATCAGCATTTTACTGTGCTTGCTTTATCATGTGTCCAATCCTATCATTTATCATCCATCTTTTTAAAGTAAGTTGCAGAAGTAAGTATCCTTCTTTGCTTCTACATGCGTAGATTAACTACTATTTTAAATACTACTGTGTTTTAAAGTCTGTATTGATTAACTATGTGCTATAGAAGATGTAGAAACTTTGTACTCTTACATTCCTTCCCAAATTCCCTTTCCTGTCTCCAAATATTTGATAAATTACTTTAATTTTGGAACGTAATGCAAGTGTTATAAATCTTGAGCAACCATATAACTTATCCAGACAAGGATATTTGTGAGAGAGAAAGGAGGTACTATTCATGATTACACAGGGACAGCGAGTACAGCTTGGGTGCTCCTAGGCAAATGAAGATGATCAGACTGTCTATAACAATAGCTGCTGGAGTTGTTTATTATTCTTAGTTTTATACTTAAGTGTATTTGTATTTAATAAATTAAACACTATAGTCAACATTTAGTCTTTTACCATAGTTTATTTCCTGAGTTCTTCATTTTGAGTCACCTCTGGTTGGATTTTATCCATAGCTTCTCCTTTCCTGAGTTCTTTATTTTGATGTATCTCTTGGTTGGATTTTATCCTCAAGTAGTCCCCCCACCTCTGTGACTGGGTCTAATTTGTACTGAATTCATTAATTTTTTACTTGCTTTGTTACCTTACATTATTTTTATACTTTTAATAAATAATACATTTCAATATGCTATTGTTCTTTTATTATCCCTATAATAATAGGGATAAATGGAACAATAGTAGAGGTATCCCTTATCTGGAAAGCGAGGCATGGTGTGAGGTTAGAATATCGTTTCTAATACTACTCAGTGTTTTCTACGTAAAGCCCCATGTAATTAGTTTCTTTAGAGGTTTTAATGCCCCCAGTTTTGGGGTCTTTGCTGATAATACAGACTTCGGTTAGTAGGTAGCTGTGATAATTTTGATAGTATACTGTTTATATGAAATAACCAAACCCGATCTTTTGTTCTATCCAAAAACTTGGCTTGCTCCTGCCATTTGTAAGTAATTTGGTAGACGAAATTCTACTTAGGTTAATAAAAAAGGTATTGGAAAGCTTTAAAGTACATTAGAAGCTTTGATTTCCTCTTGGCTTGCTTTCTGTTGGATTCTATTTAATTTTATTTGGATTTAATAATTTTACCATCACAAATTTTACTATCAAAAATTTATATGACTCAAGAATAAACCTGCTGAAAAAATTCGTCTCTTCATTTTGCAATTTATGGAATAATGTTTTTATTTTTCCTTATTCTTATAATAAAACTTTTCTTCAGCTGTAACACATAGTATGTTGCTCTTAATAGTGAAGAGTTGTATACAACCACTTCTAGAACAGAGCAGATTATTTTATGATATAATGCATTATTATAATAGGGTATCTGCTATACTTGTTGATGCTGGTAGTGACCATCCTGCCTGGATCTTTGCTCTCGAGGCAGTAAGGCCCGATGGCGATATACAGCCTCAAGTTGATTTTCTTCTCTGCTCATACAGCTACTCTTATTCTTTGTATCTGCTACCTGTTTTACAGTGGGATATTTATACAAGAATAAATGTCTAACAGGAGGATATGAAGGAGTTCAGGAAAGAAGGTCTCAGAAACTAATGCAATAGTGGAATAAAAATGGGATGCTCATTTAGCCCTTGTCATGATTGTGCCATGTTAAAATGACTTCATATTTTGATCCTTCAAGTGAAAACATCATGGTCCCCATTTCTAATGATGTTGTCTCTTGACAGGAGAGTATTGTACTTCAGCAGTTTTACAGTGAAAAAGTCACAAAGACAACCCACGTGAATTTAAGAAAACCTCCTCCCAAACCAAAAAAAAACCAAAAAGCAAACTGTGTTCACTTTATAGCAAAAAATAAAACAGAATAACTCCCAATTCTAAAAAAGACAGTTTTTGACTATTTACATGACTTTGATTTATTTATCTGTAGATAGTTAGTAGTTATTTAGTTATAGTTAGTATAAACTTTGCCTTCTATCTTTCCACTTAATGTTATAATAGAATTTTTTCACTAGTTACAGACCACATATATATTATTCTAGTCCCTAATATTTCATTGTTTTAATATGCTCTTTATTTCCTGGCTTTTTTATTTTTATTGATGTTAATCACATAACTATGTTCAGATTTTTTCCTTTGGAATTATTTTTTAGGGTGTGATTACATCACACTGATAATAATTTATTATTTTGTATCAATGTTTTTGTGTAGGGCCTTACTTTTTGGGGATGAGATGTATTTCCTAGTATACCTGAATTTATATAATTCCATACATTCATTAATCTAGTGTTGTTATTACTACTAGTATCAAATACAAAATATTTCAAAACACCGTGTGATAGTCTCTGTGTGTTTTCTCTAATAAAATTAAGGTATAATGGCATTTAACATTAGGAATCTTAAAATTTATTACTGCCATGGGATAAGTTTTTCATGGAACAAAACATTTTGATATTTTTCATTGTAGAATTCATATTCATGTGTTTATGTAAATGCACTACTTCTATTTTTGTGAATTAGGAAATCCTAGAATAATTAAAATTGATATTAAATTCTTGAATTATTAATTTTAAATTTGACCACAGTAATTTTTAAGTTCTTATGGTTATGTCAATTATATATACTATAAATATGCAAGTTCAGGAAACAGTTGCTTCTTTTATAATGCTCTGCACTTTCGAAGCAGTGAAAAAATAGAGCAAAGAATCTATGATAAACTGAAGTTAGAAATCCTTTTTTTTAAAGTTACATTTGAATAGGAATAATAAATTATAGATTCTTAGTTTATAGCTTAAAAATTTTACAGATTCCATTCAGTAGATACACAGTGTATGTAGAGGGAGCTTCAGGGCCAATCAGGAGCTAGCCATTCTCAGGATGCTTTGAAGGATACAAAATCATGGAAATGTGGATCTTTTCTAGGGAAATTTTCTGGGGAGAGTTCAGGTTAATAAAGTCACTACTTTTAAAAGAGTGTCACTGGAAATATTTTTACTGAGTCTCTAGAAAAAGTTCACTTAATTGAATATTGTAGCACCATCAATTGAAGTTCTATCCTTTCTACAAAAGCATGAACGTTTGAAAAAATATTTTCACCAATAACTTTATTTCTACATTTCTCATTCAGCTCTGAATTGAATTAGATACTGCCTTTAACATGTTGGACTTAAAAACTTATGTAACACTCTCCCCCATATAAACTTGTAGCTGCGCTGGTATTGGCCTTAGGTAGCCGGCTGGGTTCCCTTTTCTGTAGTTACACAGCCAGGTTCTCTTTAGGAGCTACACTGAGGAAGAATTGGTCTGGGGTTTTCCAGTATTTCTTTCTTTACTTTTAAAGAGCTTGATATTAAATACATCAAGGAACTCTCAGTATGATTAATGTATTTTTGAATCTCTCACTTTTTCACCTTTGAAGTAATGATAGTTGAGGTTTTCCTGTAGAGTGTAGATTACATTTCCTGCAGAGGTACGATGATTTGCCAAGTTCTTAACTAACCCTTTGTTTGAATCTTTGCTCTCTTTATGGCATGTGTACTGTATGCATTTTTTATTTTTGATAAAAATGGTGTATTTGTCCTTTTTATTGTGTAGCTCATTGAGGTCTTAAGGCTGAGTGCCCTTAAGGCTGTTGGTGATCTTTAGTGAACACTTTGTAATTATCAATACATGGGGTGGTATAATCTCTGATATTTTGATTTCTGGAAGCATTCATTGCCCCTTATATTTTATTCAAATCTGAGAAGAATGGCATGATATTAAGAAAATGAGTAAGGATTTTGGGGATCAAATAATTGTAGAAATTGAAGCTAACTTTCCTCCCAAATGCAAAAATATGCATCTGGCTGCTTCTCTTTGCCTTGTCAGTGGGCTTTGATTGAACCTCTTGGATATTCAAGTTGTGAAAAGTACAGCTCTCTTTTCCTCTCAGAGACTTTCTATAAAATACAAGGAAGGACAGAAGGGTCATGAAGTTTCTGTGTGTCACTAAGAGATACCTTCAACATGTACTTCTTATTCTCATTCCAAATTTATGTCCTGTGAATTATTGTAAGCAAGTTAGTGTGGCTATTTTTTCCTTCCATTTTTATTGAGATATAATTTACACATGGCACTGTATAAGTTTAAGGTGCACAGCATGATTTGACTTATGTGCGTCATGAAATGATTACCACAGTAAATCTAGTGAACATCCATCATCACGTATAGATACAAGATAAAAGAAAAAAAAGTTTTTTTCCTTGTGATGAGAACTCTTAGGATTTACTCTCTTAATAATTTACATATAGAACATACAGCAGTGTTAATTATATTATGTTGTACATTATATCCTAATACTTGTCTTTTTCTTTTTTTATAGTTCCCTGTGCTATACAGCAGGTTTTCATTAGCTATCTATATTATACATAGTAGTGTATATGGCACCTGAACAAATACTAGGTAGGTGTAAATACTACGTAGGTGACTAGAACAGACACACGAATAGCTATCCCTCTGGCAGATGTTTTTTTAAGACAAGAGACCACATACATATCTTTGTTTTGGTGCATCTGGTCATCATTAAAATTTACCTAGGGATAAAATGCTGGAAAAAAATATGGGTATAAAAGCATTAGTGAGATTTTTTTTTTCCTGTTTAAGCTTCACTTTGGAATGAACAATTTCACTACATGTTGTTTAGTGAAATGTACCATTTCTTTATATTTTTGTTATGAATTGATTAAAAAAACATGAATTGAGAAAAAATTGAGTGATGTCATATGTTGGGGACTGGCATATGTCGATTATGCCAGTTTATTAATAGTGAATTGCCTTACAATTCAGTTTTTATAAAAACATTAAGATAAAAATAGAGGGCTGGGCACCTACAGTTAGTGTGACTGAGTATCTTACCTTCATTAATATGTGGGACCTGCTGGCCCATGATTTTTACAAGGTAACAGGTAAAGGCAGGGTTTCTTCCTTGAAGATTCTAAATTTTAGATTTCTTTTTCCTTTTAGAAATGGTAGATGTATGGCATCTGTGTCTCTATTTCCCAGCCTTGTGCCAGCAGCAGACAAAACTCAACGGCTCACACCCTCTTTACTGATAGTATCAGTGTGGATTTCAAAACTGTGCTTTGTACTGAATTTAAATTAGCTGCTACCAGTCAGTTAGTGTTCACAGAAATAAGATCTTGTGTGCCATCCTTTCCTGAGCTGTCACTAAGCCATTTAACAGCAGAGCCACAGCCGTAACACATCAATATAAGCAACGTATATTTTTTAAAGCTAGAGCTTATTTGCTGTAAAGCCTTGAGAGTAGGATCTGTTGTACTTTCATTTTCCATAAACTTAGCATAGTGCTGGTCATGTATTTAGTAATCCACAATGCATGTTTAGAAATTTAGCGCAATGTTTGCTATGTACTAAGTACTCAGAGAACATTTGGTAACTCTTGAGATTAAAGTACTAATAAGATTAAAAAAAAACTCCCTCTGTAGTTATTCTTTTAGCAACCTGATTGAGGTTGCTGATAGAAATTAACCTGAGGAGAAGGGAACAGAATTTGAGTGCCTGTACTTTTCTGGATGCTGTGCTAGGAGTTTTCCATACATTAACTCATTTAATTTTACCAATTTGTGAGATATTATTTCAATTTTATAGATGAAGATGAGATTCAGAGAAATTATTTGGTCAAGTCACACTGCATGCAAATACAGAATCATCATTTAAACTTGAGCCATTAAGTTCTATTTTTAAAATGAACATACGGTGCCTTTTCAATTTTTAAAGGTTTCACTATGTTCCATATTATGGATGTTTCCATGCTCCCTTCACTACACAGAATTCCCTTGGGCATGATTTTGTTTCAGGTTTTATTCTCCAGTGGGAAGAGAGACTCATGAGCATCACTCTCTTCAAGAGACCAAAAGGGACACACAGACAGAGAAGGTGGGGAAGTCTTAAAGGTAGTCTTGGGTAAGGGAAACTGTAGCATGAAGAAAAATTCCCAACAAAGAGGGGTACAAATGGCCCTGAAAAAGGAAATACTTTGAAGGAACAGATGCACCCAACCTTCTCCTTAAAGAAAATCACATGCCTGTCACAGAGAAATGCAACATAGAATAAACCCTATTTGTGGACTGTAGCTCAACCTGTGATTCTTTTTTAGTAGATTTTAAAAGCATGAATTCACATTAATCAGATTTCTGTTCCTTACTGAATATTTCTACTCCATCACCTTGTAACATTTTCCTTTGAGAATTAACTTAACCTTCTTTACAACAAATGCTCTTGAAAGTTTGAATCAACCATGATGCCCTAAAAACCTACCTTCCTAGACCATTTATTTCTTATTTTTTGTCATCTAATATTTAATCTGAATATAATGTTCTTCACAAGTTCTCCAGTAATAGCCAGAATTAAAACTGTGGTTCTCATGTGTTTTGATGTATATTCAGAATATGTAGGAAATTTGACAGGAAAAGAATTGTAGACTACATATAGGATTATAGTGGTAAAATCACCCTTTGTTATCTAACAATAGTGAAAACAATACTTCTACCAATACTGCCTTGTATTTTATAGTACTTTATAATTTACAAAGGTTTTTATCCGTCATCTCTCAGTAAATCATCTAGGTATGTATTGGAAGTTCAGACGTTAATCGATGAGTCCCTAGGTTCTGAGAGGTGAAGTGTCTTGGCCAAGCTTTCGTGTGTAGTGACCAGAGCGCAGCCCTTTTTCTTTTCGTACAGGACTCTTAGACTGTGCTTGGTGTGCTCAGGTGTCATACGTCTCATCAATTAAGATTTCGTCTGTGCCTAGGTCCTTAGTTCTTCTTAAATGGCACAGTTGAAGCCCTTCTCTTCCGACCACTCATTCTTTCTTGATTTTCCAAGGCTAACAAATTTCTTATAGGAATACAACCCTGTAGAGTTTTTTACTTCTCAGACTTTTTCAGGTAAAATGGACAATCTAAAGATTAAGAGCGTTCTGTACAGAGGCTAGAGTGTTACTTTCACTGTCACCCCACCCTGGAAGAGAATCTTCCTAGCCCCCAGCTCCATGGTACCGTCTCGCCTCACTACACCTCCCACCATCCCAGTTCCTGCTGCAGTAAGCCACTATCCTGACTTTTAGCACAATAGATTTTTTTCCTGTTTTTGATCTTACTATAAGTAGAATCACGCAGTGCTCTTTTGTGCATACGTGTCTTTCGCTCAGTTTCGTCTTCGTGAGATCCCTCCAAGCTGTTTGCATGTTGATGCTTGGAGGGAAATTGAGAGTTGGGTTGAGGCTCCCCATTCCACCCTTGCTAGCGAGGGAGGTGGTGGAAGGGCAGTGTTTCGTCTGTGGTGTTTGGCTAGACCAGAGCAGTTAGTTTTTGTCTTACTAGGTCGCCCTTTTTTGTCCTTTGGGTAAAGAGAGCAGGCTTTTCTTGGGGTTTTTATTTGTTTGTGTCCATTGGTGTTCTTGGATTGCCAATGTCTCTGGCTACCAGTCTGGGATGGGTGAGGCTGAAACAAAACTCAGGGCACTCACCACCACGGTCTCTTCATTTTGGGGTCACTAGCCAGCCTTCCTTCTTCTTCCCACTTTTCAGAGCCTTCTTATGCTTGTCTTTCATATGACCAGAGTTTTTAGCTGTCTTTAGTGGGGGATTAGGGAAAAGCATATCTATTCCATCTTTCTGGAAGTGAAAGTCTATTTTACTTTTGATGTCTATTTTTATAAACTTTTACAATTGTTAGGAAAAATAGATGAAATATTTTATGCATATATGGTCAGTTAACAATGACTGTGTTCACCAAAACAAGAACTTTTAGCAGAAATGAATTTTAGGTAAAATATAATCCCATGTAATTCTTTTTACTTGAAGTACAAACTGAAGAATTTTAACCCTGTGTAAATTTAAATTCCTATGTTTATTGCAGAATCTTTTAGCTGAGAAAGTAGAACAGTTGATGGAATGGAGCTCCAGGCGCTCAATCTTCCGAATGAATGGTGACAAATTCCGAAAATTTATAAAGACACCACCTCGAAACTATTCTATGATTGTTATGTTCACTGCTCTTCAACCTCAGCGGCAGTGTTCTGTGTGCAGGTAATGTATGCATTAAAAAAATTAAAAACTATTATTGTATGATTATATGTTTGTTAGAGCTAAGATAAAAGTATATAATAGAATTAAACATTTGTTCGATGTTGTAATCAACTATAAGTGCATTTAAATGTAAGCTCAAAGTCATTGTTTTCTAGGAAATGACTTTGATAGGCTAATATTTTTATATTGTATAAAATATTTACTTAACCAATCCACATGTAATCATAAAACAGATTTTTTTATCTTTATGTCCTGTATAAAGGTACATATGTTATAGAATTTGGTTCAAATATTGCCTTGTAGGTCACCTACATATATATTAGGGGCAATGAAGGGCAATGAAGGGGCAATGAAGTAGCCCCCTTAAACATACTCTGATCAAATAGTTTAATCAAGAGGCCATACTCAAGGAAGTCTGTTTACTTTTCAGTACCTCTAATGATGAGAAATTTCTTCCTATGATATAGAAATTTCTTCCTATGATATGATTTGAAGTGAATGAAATAATTTTCAGTGGGAACATACCAAAGAAAGTTTTGGACAAATATAAATATAATATATATACAACAGTGCTTGTTTGAGATAATTGTAGTTTCACATGCAATTCTAGAAAATGATACAGAGAAATCCTATATACCTTTTACTCAGTGACACCCCCCCCCCCACCAATGCTAACATCTTGTAAAACTGTAGCACAGTTTCACAAACAGGATATTGGTATTGATACAGAACAGTTCCATCACAGTAAGAATCCCTCCTGTTGCCCTTTCTAGCCATACCCACCCCATCTCCCCACCTCCTGAATTTATTCTCTATGTCTGTAATTTCATCATTTAAAGACTGTTATGTAAGTGGAATCATATAGTATATGTCCTTTTGGCTTTGGCTTTTTTTTACTTATCATAACTCCTTCAAAATCCATCCAAGTTGTTGTATTTGTCAGTACTTCATTCTTTTTATTACTGAGTAATATCCTATGGTATGGATGTACTGCAGTTTGTTTAACCATCCATCTGTTAAAAGACACCTGAATTGTTTCCAGTTTTTGGCTATTAAAAATACAACTGTTATGAACATTCTTGTACAGGCTTTGTGTGAACTTAAGTTTTCACTTCTCTGAGATAAATGGCCAGAGAGTCCGATGGCTGAATTGCAATGGTAGTTGCATGTTTAGCTTTATCAGAAACTGCTAAAATGTTTTCTGGAGTGGCTGTATCATTTTACAGTCCCACCATTTCTGTGTGAAGGACCTAGTTTTTCCATATCCTCACCAGCATCAGTGTTGTCATTGTTTTATTTTAGCCATTCCGTGGGTATATAATTTTAATTTGTGGTTTTATTTTGCATTTCCCTAGTGTAATGGTGTTGAACATCTTTTCGTTTGCTTTTTTGTCATCTGTGTATCACCTCTTTAGTGAAGTATCTTTCATGTCTTTTGCCTATTTCTAATTGAATTTTTTTTTACTGAATTTTGAGAGTTCTTTATATATTGTAGATACTAGTCCTTTGTCAGATATGTGGTTTTTAAATATTTTCTCCTAGTCTATGGTTTGCGTTTTCAGTCTCATAACAAGGTCTTTTGCAGATTTTAATTTAGTGAGTCCAGTTTATCAGTTTCCCCTTTTACTGATCTTACTTTTGTTGTCAAATTGAACTCTTTGCCTAGCCCTAGATCACAAAGTTCTATTTTTTTCTCTTCTGTGTTTTTTTTTTGTTGTTGTTGTTTTGTTTTTTGTTTTTTGGGTTTTTTTTTGCGGTATGCAGGCCTCTCACTGTTGTGGCCTCTCCCATTGCGGAGCACAGGCTCCGGACGCGCATGGCTCACAGGCCCAGCCGCTCTGCGGCATGTGGGATCTTCCCGGACCAGGGCACGAACCCGTGTCCCCTGCGTCGGCAGGCGGACTCTCAACCACTGCACCACTAGGGAAGCCCTTCTCTTCTGTGTTTTTCGGAAAGTTTTATAGTTTTATGTTTTACTGTTGATTTGATCTTTGGGAGAAAGGATTCAGTCTTTCATCACTAAGTATGATACTAGGTGTAAGAGTTTTGTAGATGTTCTCTATCAGGTTGAGGAACTAGTTTACTGAGCCCTTTTGTCATGAATGGGTGTTGCATTTTGTCAGATTTGGGGGAGTCAATTGATAGGTTCTTTCTTCTTTAGGTTGTTGATATGGTAGATTACATTGATGGATTTTCAATCGCTGAATCAGCTTTGCATTTTGGAATAAATCCCATTTGATTGTATTATATTCTTTTTATGTATTGCTGAATTCTATTTGCTAATATTTTGTTGAAGTGTTTTATATCTAAGTTCATGTCAGATATTGATCTATATTTTTCATTATTTATACTGTCTTTGTCCAATTTTGGTATCACGCTGATACCTCATAAAATGTATTGGGAAATGTTCCCATCTCATTTATTTTCTGGAAGTGATTTGTGAAATTACACAGTTTTAGAAATTATGTTAATTCTTCTTTAAATGTTTGATAGAATTCTCCAGTGAAATCTTCTTGACCTGGAGATTTTAAATTACGTATTCCATTTCCTCAATTGTTAAGGACAATTCAGGTTTTCTGTTTCTTCTTGGCTGAACACTTTCTCTTTTCAAGAACAAACACTTGTAGCTCCACATTCAGACTCTTCACATTGTATAATCATCTGTAGACTTCAGATTTCTAAACCATTTTGAACTTTAGTGGAAACCAAAATTATTAGTAACATGGGCCAATGAAAAAAATAAACCAATTTCTCTCAGACTAGCTTGCAGAAAGGTAATTTCAGTATTTTGAAATTTTCATGAAAGATTTTATCACAGTCTAATAATGAGTATACGTTGGGACATAGCTCAAAGTGGGTAGAAAAGATGAAAAGCAAAATATTTTGAAAAACACCATTTCAGATGATTCTGAGTTCACCTCCTATCAATTTGAGGACCAGTACTTAAGTGGACATTAACATTTGTCAGAATTAGGTTAGCATTAAGGACAGGGTATGTTTATGTTTATCTAAGGGGTGCTGAAAAGCCCTTCTGAGGCAAAAATACCATCTTAGTTGGCATTTGGTGTAACAGTTCAGATTCCACAAAAATATACTGTCCTCTGGCATCCTACAATACCTTATATATTTTAGGGAGATCATTTCTTTGCTTCTAAAAGTTGAATATATTGATTTCCTGTATTCACCACTGTTATGAAGAAATCTATTTAATTATTATATTTTTTGCAACTGTAACCTAGACTTTATTATCCAAGTATTTATTTTACAGTTACATATAATTGTATATATTTTGATAACATAAACCACAGCATACTGTTAAATGGTATATCCTTTAAGTAATAGTGTACTTAATGCATTATGTTGTTAAATGGTTAAATATGGACTCTCAATTTTTTAATGATGCTTAGCTCAAAATAACCTTTATTTACTTGTTTATTACAGCCTTTTTTGTAATAAACTTTTAAATTTTAGAGTAGTTTTAGATTTACAAGAAAAAAAGATTGAAGTTATTAGGAAAAGTTAATTCATGGATCAAGATGATGGTGAAGTTGTTAGAGGAGAAAGGAAGAGCCCATGAACGTTTAGAGGCAAATAAAAAGTGTAGAGCAGATATGTGCTTCCCATACCTAGACATTCTGGTTTAATTGGTTTTCTTTGTTGGGGGGGGGGGTCAACACAGTGACATTTTAAAAAACATGCTCTAGGTAATTCTAGTGTGCAGCCAGTATAGAGACAGGGAAGCTAAGAAGCAGGTTCATGATTCACAGCTTTTTAAAATTTAATTTCGTTGAGGAACAATGGGAATGGATGAAGACTTATTAGTTATTTGGATGACCATATAGCATTGACAAGGATCCTTTATGAAACTAGAATACTCAGATTTTTAGTGAAGAATCTCTAGAATTAAATGATTTCTTCCCCAATACTCAGCAATTTAGGAGCAAGAACACCCTCCATAGGGATTAACCTGTTTGCTCTATTCTACGAAGTGGATTAATTGGCACATATTCTGAGAATGCTAGTGAGAGTATATCTGAAATGTGTAACTGGGGGTTAAAAATTGGTTAGGGGGTCAAAGAAGCCAGGGGACAGCTGATAAACTAGGTGTGATACAATTAAGCTAGATTTTCACAAGAGTGAAGGAGAGGTTTTGTGTGAAAGGAGGACGGGGTTGAAAATTAGGAAGTTGTAAAGGGTTGATTAAATAAATGAGTAAATTGCTGAAGTATAATGTAGATGATTGTGGATATAATAGAGAAGCTTTAGGAATGATAAGGCTGGGCTCACATCTAGATTATAAACATGTATGTCGAAATAACTCAGGATTTTAATGGAACTGGAGAGGAAAAATATTAAGTGAGCTGAAAGAGGGATGTCTTGGAGTTTATTGGATGAGGTTGATAGATTTACATTATAGAGTAATATAAATTTAAAAGGAGGATCTGTTAAATAATTGTGATTGAAAAGTGGTCTGAGATCTACTGTCATTGAGCCAAGAGAGTACCGAATGTGACCCATATGAGCAGAGTGAATGAAAGAGATCTCAAGGGGACAGCCAAGATGGAAAGGTAAAGAGGAGTTTCAAGAAAAATTTTCAAGAAAAAGTATTCAAATTATATTCTGTATTATAAATTAAGTGCCTCAGAGGGAGTTGTAGATTCATTGAGAAAGGCACTCTATCATCAGCAGTCATTTTTGTTTAAAAACTTGAATTCTCCTGGGTCCTTCTGTGTCAGTGTAATTTGGGACCATTTCTTTAATACTGCTGTAATTTTTTTATAATTCTGTAGAGTCATTGAAATGTTCATAGCTATAAGTTTAAAAGATTAGTGCTTTCCTTTGTGAGACTTTTTCTGCTTTTTTCTTTTCTTTAAGAAAAAGTGAAATTTTCTTCTAGAGCTGACACACTTAAGGATTCTCCAGTTGCTTTTCTTTGCTGAATGGCTGATGAATGAGCTATTGGCTTCCTTGTAAGCCCTCTTAGCAAATCATTCTGCTCTTCTTTCACAAAGCCAGTTTCTTCACAAATCTCAGAATTCAATTCTCACCTTCCTCAGTGCACACATCAAACTCCTTGGCCAAATAAAGTTGTTAAATTAAGACTACTCAGTATAATTCTCACCTCCCGTAAGTGTTAACTCCAAACTTCCTTTATCTAATTGTACTGTAAGGAATATTCCCCATAATTGCTAAATCTTTTAGATGTGTTCTACCACAAAGTTACTTATCTCTACCAGAATTCGCTAAAAATTCTAAGAACAATATAACCTCTTCTAAGGTTATTACTGTCATTCAATAGATGTAAGAAAAAACATCCAGATGAAGGAAAATCAAAAAGTACATGTAGAGTCAAGCAGGGTGCACATACAGTCAAAGCTTGGTAATGTATTGGAAGTTAATATATTGTTGGACTTCAAATAAATGAAAAAATGATTAGTAATTACAAAGGTATTTTAAAGAGGAGGGAGAATAAATTATTACATTGATATATTAGATATTAACTGGCTAACATCTTTTCTTCTCTAACTAAATAAAATGATTGTTTATTATGTGTAAACTATTTGGGCAGTCCTGTGTTAGGTCATTTATATATATAATATCTCATGTCATTCTCACTACTCTAAAAGGTAGGACTGAGAAAAATCCATGTTTTAGATGACAACATCAAAGCTGAGAGGTTATATAATTTACCCAAAGTCACAGAGCTAATACCTGTCAGGGTTGGGATTTGTGACTCCAGAGCTAGTAAGTTTAATGCTTTCCTTAAGTGTACATATTCATTATTGTTTCTACCCTGTGAACTGTAATTTGCATTTTGCATTCCCAACTAAGATTATTAATCTTTTAGTGCAGGGATCCATCAGCCAGCATTCCTTAAACTCATTAGATCATGAAAAGCTTTCGTTCAGATTAGCATTTCATAGCAAGGGCTGGTGAGTTGGAGATAGCTGGCCAAGACCATGTGGAAGAGCTCATCAGCCTTTTGTTTCATTACAGTGAAGTCATATCTCTTAGGAGATTCAATTCTAAAGTGAGCACATAATGTGAGAATCGTTTGTAGATAAAATTACCGTGTCCATCTCTTAATGCACTGGTAAGTGCTTTCTAAATGGTTTTGGGATTACAACCCTTATCATTTCCTTTAGTCCTTGGATAATATTTCTCTATGGCCTTAATTCTTAAGTTTTTCTAATATGTCTGGCTACCTGGACAAAGTATTCCACTTCTTTGTCAAAGACTGGCAAACTCTCATGCCATTCACACATTCTTTGCCTGGCTTGGCTAATACGTGAGGACTGTTTCAGACTTGACTAAATCCATGACCAGTTTAATATAAATGATGTTTTAGGGTTATTGCTGAACGCTGTCTAGTTTAATTATTTTTTTAGGTCGAAGGGATGTGATTTAAGTTCACTGTATTAAATTTCCTCCTAGGTGTGTCTTCCTCAGATTGGATAATCCCAACTCTTTTACAATGAATAAATGGATGTTTTCAGTGAACTTTCATTATCTATGTGACACTGTAGCATTCTCTGAGCTCTATTTTCTATATTATTTGTATATAAAGTTCAGATTTAGTCACCCATCTTATAATTTCAAACCTACAGAAAATTGAAACAGTAGTACAAAGACACCAGTCTACACTTTACCAAGATTTCACTAATTATTACATTTTGCCACATTTGATTTTGCTCATTGCCTTAAAGAAAGACACATAAGAGTTGTGAGTTTACATTTTATTCAGGGTCTTACTGGGGACGATATATAGCCTGGGAGACAGCCACTCAGTTAGTCCTGAGGAAACTGCTCTGAAGAGGTAGGGGAGGGGCCAGTTTACAAATTTTTTTGGTTTGGAAATAACATGCAGTCTTGGTAAAAGCAATGACACACATCTTGGTAAAAGATCACTGATAATTCCAAAGAACAGGTGTATGTTAATGATTTAGTGCTTTGCTATGTCTGGGAAGATGCAAGAATCTCGCTCGGGTCATTGAAATTCTTCCTGAGATATGTGTCTAACTATCTAAGGGCCTGTTTATCCAAAGCACAGGGCGCCTCACCTGTTTTTCATCCTGATCTCCTCTTGGTACACTGTCTGTGGGTGACTGCAATGGTTGCGACTTAACCCCTGTGGAGGTGGGTGATGAGAGATGCTCTTTGTTCTTCTTTGTTCACAGTCTTTTAAGTATAAGTAAAAAATGAGTCACATACCAGCAGATATACTTTTAACTTGTGGACATCATGAACTATCACTGCTAAATATTTCAGTTTGCATATTTTAATAAGACATTCTTACCTAATCAGAATACCATTATTACTTTTAAGTGAAATGGCATTAATTCAATGACATAATCTGCTTCTTTTAAAAGTACTATAGCAGTTATTTGTGTACTTCTTATTGCATCCTATCAGGAGGCACATAATTTTAGTTCTTTCAAACACCAGTGATGAGATCGATCACTCGATAGAGGCGGTGATCATTACATCTTTCTGTTGTACAAGTATATCTTTCCCTTGTAGTAAGTGTTTGGGGAAGGTGAATGGGTTAAGAGGGGGGACACTTTGAGATAATGTGACTATCCTGTTTCTTGGCACTTTTTTACCCAGTGATTGTAACATCCATTGATCATCTCTGCCTGAATTTGATATTACATTGATGATTGTGAAGGAGTGATTTTTAAACATTCTGTCATTGCTTTAACATTAATTAGTTAGTATTCTTTTATAAATGAGAGCTTTTCTTTCCTCCATTTGCCCTTCTGAGTATCTCAATGCAAAGATTCTTTTTTTTATTTACTAATCTGTTTCTGTGATTATTCTTCAGTGTTCAAGTTGCCCTAAATTTGATCAGTGGAAACCAACTCCTGTGTCATTTACATGCCTCTGTTAGTCTTTGCTTTCTGGCTCAACAAAATATTCTAAGCCTACTTTATATATTTTCCCTGTCATGGAACTGCAAGAAGCATTTTTTTTTTTTACATCTTTATTGGGGTATAATTGCTTTACAATGGTGTGTTAGTTTCTGCTTTATAACAAAGTGAATCAGTTTTTTGGTAGGAAATGATATTTAGAAAGCAAGAACTGGGCAAGTTATACTGTTTGCTGCTGGGACAGTATCATTGCTTGCAGCCTTTTTTAGTAGATAGAGCTAGGATGTGTGTATGTGTGTACCTACACACACATACATACATACATATATAAATTATGACTTTAACTAGATATCTCCTATTCCAGGCTAACACTGTAGGGTTTTTCCTCTATTTTCCCTATTCCATAGTTTTATCTCCTTTCTCCAAAATGAAAACCTGGATCCCAGCAATACTGGTGTATTTGCTCATTTGCTCTCCCTTTCACTGCATATAAAATAGTTTAAAATTACACCCCACCAGTATGATCTCTGAAAACAAATCATTAACTAGATTTCCTAATTTCTGCACAGTTCCTTTCTTCTTTTAGCTATGTGTCAGTTTTCTTAGCATACAACCTGTTAAGCTTTTTTGTGTGTTAGTATTACCATTTTTCTTAAGAGAACAAAAATTCTGCTGACTCATAAACTGAGTTGCTACTATGCATGTTATATACAGTTTAATATCTCTTATACATTTTTGCTGTAATACATTTTTGCTGTAATATATGCGTTGGAATCGCATGTTCACGTTAGAATTGTTTTCCAAAGAAAAAAATAGATGCTCAGAAAACATAGGCGTAATGGACACAATATCTTTATCTGGCAAGTAGTGAATTATACAGAGCCAGTTACAAAGTGGTAGTTAACTGTGGATTCTTCAGCTCTTCAGAGGCATTGGGTCTATTTAATATATTTCAGTATATTCAGTAGGGTCCTGAATATTTGTAGCACAACCAGAGAGAAATCACTGCTGAAATCTTTGTGCAGGGTGTTGTTTACCAGTTTTTTTCTCTTCAGGGTATCAGAACCGTAAGTAATGGATGGTTCCACTCACACCAGATCTCTCTCTATATATCACTATCTATAGAGATTGAATAATTTGAGGTTTTATGAAGATACACTTTGGAATATCCATGCAATATATAGTTATATCTATATATAATTTATCATAAAAATATAAATAAAAGGCATACATAGAGATTTTAATATGAATCTTTTTATAGGAAGTTTGATTAACATTAAAAAGAGAAACTATAGGGCTTCCCTGGTGGCGCAGTGTTTGAGAGTCCGCCTGCCGATGCAGGGGACGTGGGTTCGTGCCCCGGTCCGGGAGGATCCCACATGCCGCGGAGCGGCTGGGCCCGTGAGCCATGGCCGCTGGGCCTGCGCGTCCGGAGCCTGTGCTCTGCGGCGGGAGAGGCCACAACAGTGAGAGGCCCGCGTACCGCAAAAAAAAAAAAGAAAAACCATATTTCTTAAAAATTCCCTTCAAGGGCATAAAAGATAAAAACTACATTCATCATGGGAGCTATATTAAATATATACAACTATGGATGAGTTAATAATCCTTTTTAGTTTTGCATAACCCTTTAAAAAGGATTATAAACTGCTATAGCATTTGGATTGATTTTTTTCTTGTTTCCATAATAAAAAATTGAGAAGATTTAATAGAAGAGTTTTCCCAGAACTGTGCCCTGCAGTTACTGCTTAGGCCTTCCTGGATGCTTTGCTGCAACTTGACTGCCCTCTTCAGGCTGCATGTTAATAGATTAGGAAAATTTACAGTGTTCCTCCCATTCATAAAGTTACGTCTCTAATGTTCCTATGAACTATTAAAACAGAAAGTACTTTTTTAGCTAACAGTGTTGGAAATGTGCTTATTTAAGTGCTAGGAGCATTTGTGGTTTTCAGCTTTCAATTTCAGATGGCAGTGAAGTCTGAAGGGTTCTAATAAGCATTAATGACACCTTTGCTCATTAGTCTAAGCTGACACAAACATATGCAAGAAGCCAGTCACTTTCTTTGTCATTAGTTAGGCTTCTTCTATCCCCTGTTAAGCATGAAGAAGTTGGAATATGGAGAGATAAGAGATAATGGAGTTAAGTTTAGAGAACAGGATTTATGTTATTGGGACATATTCCTTCTAACAATCTTTTTTACCCTAAATAGATATCATCAACATTGAAATATGTTTTTCTCAGGCTTATTGAATTATTTCTAGTGACAAACAGATCTGGTCTCTAGTCCTATTGCTACTAAATTACCTTCAACAGAAGAAAGCCCCCATTTACCTTGTCAGTAGTAAATTTTCTCTGAGTATTGTATTTGTGTTGAAAAAATGTAATTTGCTTAGCTCCCCTGGAATTCTTTATGCCAACAGATAGATTCCTAACTAGAAGCAAGATGTGTAGAAAATTTTGCTTGTTGCTTTGGTGCTCTAGATTCTAAAGGAGAATATGTAAGAAATAGGTCATATCTTCATTTATATAGTATTTTAATAGCCGCATATATTTTCCCAACTAGACCAGTATAGTAATGTTCTGAGTGGTTTACAAACATTTATTTTCTCCTCCTCTAATACATTATGCACACTGTTGCCAGATACAGCTTTCTTAATTAGTATTTTGCATAATCTACTTCTTTCAAAACACTTGTAGTTGTTCACTATTTACAGAATAAAGTCAAGATCTTATTTATCTTTCTCCTGGAAGAGAGCTTCCAGTCTATTCTTTCCTTATTTTCTAACATGAAACTTAGTTCTGTTATTTGACTACATAATATACATTTCATACTGGGTAGTCTTTGTTTATACTGCTTCTGTTGCCTTCATATTCTCTTCCTGTCCTTCCTTGATTATTATAATTTTAGTCCTTTCATTCTTTTCTGAATATTTTCACATTCACACTTTGTCCAGCTGCTCAATCCACTGTGATCCCGTTCTCTTCTATATGCTGTATAGCAGCTACAATCTGCATTCTTTTTTCAATATATGTATCTTACTTGTGTGTTAGTGTGTGTCTATTCTGTTCTCTGACAAGCTTCTTAAAGGCGGAGACTGTGAGGTATACTTTTTTATTATTGTAGCATATATTAAAACGCTGAATAAACATCACTGATGATTAAGATCTAGATTTTATATTTCATATGAAATTGATTTAGGAACATGATGTTAGGAGATGATTTAGTCCTTATAATCTTTCAAATCAAGACCACTATTCCTTTGACAAATAGCATATATTTGTGATGGTACAAAGATTTAAGGTGTTTCTTTTTTTCTTCCTAAGACCACCGATACCGTGAAGCAAATTGGCCTTAAAAGAGACATTAACCTGTGACATAAATCTGACTAAGTGGGCTTTTAGTCAGACTGTCCAGAATTCAAAATCTCTAAGTTAGTATTATTTAGTTTTAGGGTATATGTAATATATTGACTCTTTAGGAAAGTATATTATTCATCATCAAACCTTTATTAAATACCTATTCTGGACAATCACTGCATAAACATAGTACGCATAAGCAGAACAGTATATGCATAAAATAAACAGCGCTGCACGGCAGCTGAGAATTTCCATTTCTGACAGTTGCCCGAAGTATTATAGAGAATTGAAGTGGCTTCTGAGGGAGGGGCATTTTTGAGCAAGCTTTTGAAAGAAGGGAGGACATTTGAAGCAGAGGATTTAATGATTTAAAGCTTAAAGAATGAACACAGGGTGTCACAAAACGGAGAGACCCTTTGAGCATGTGATATGTTCCTGTGGATACAGACTGTAGATGTAAATTGTGGCCAGGGGATAGAGGCTCTTGTTTTCTCTTCTGCCCATGGTCTTCGTTATATAGGCAGTGGGGAACTCTTTAGGACTTTGGAACAGAGGATAGAACCCACAGTTGATTACTAGGAAATTAAACTGAGGAAGTGGATGGTGTAGAAAACAGAGTTTGAAGGCAAAATGAATTCATCCTCTTTGACCCCTCAATACGACTTATCACATTTTCTCGTTTTATTTTCTTCAGAGTATTTCCAGCTATCTGACATTTTGTGTATACTTGTGTGAGGCATCAGTTTCTCACTAGAGTGTATTCTCCTTGAAGTCAGGGCCCTTGAACTTATTATTCAGTCCTTCATTACCTGACACATTGTTGGCACTAATATATATTTGTGGAGTGAATTAATGAGTGAATGAATGTATACTTAGTAGATTCTAATAGGTCTGCGGTAGGTTATAACATTATAAGGGAAAAAAGTTCAAGATTATCCCAGTCTTATATCATTCCATAAGATACTATACTCAGATGTTGAATACTAAAATTTGATAGTATTTTTCCTGTGTATTTTTCAAAATGAAGCATTTTCATTTCTCAGAGCATCATTATCATAAGAATGCCAGTTTTTGCAGATGTGCCATTTCCCTAAGTTTCATTTTAAGTTAAAATGTGCTTTTGTGTAAGATGTCCTTTTGTGTAAAAATAAACTGCTTTCTTAATTGTTATGCTATCGTTTTAACGATTTTTTTTAAGGCCGCACCGGTCTCTTAAGGTTCATTAGTACAGAGATGTTCAGATCTACTTAATCATCAGTGCCAATTCACCGTGTGACACTACTGTACATTTTTTCTTTGAAAATCAATGATGTAACATTATATTCCATATGACAAAAATCAACTCAGATTTTAGGGCTCATATTGGTCCTAACTGCTTTTATTTAGGGTTCGAAGAGGAGCCGTGAGGCACTGTTTTAAATAGATGAGGGGAGGGTGTGAACCATGTAATCCACGTGTATCCCTCCAGGAGACAGAGAGTATGTTCCCATTTACATCACAGCTTCATCTCTCCAGTACCTTGAAGTCTTTCCCTTCCCAGCCCTCGTGCTTGCTGTTCCTGCTCTCCGAAATGTCCGTTCTCCAGCTCTTTTCAGCGATGGCTTTTTCTCACCCTTGGGATTTGAGTATTAGTGTCGCTTCATCTGAGAAACCTTTTATGACCGCGTCATCTGAGTAGATCCTCCACTGTTTTCTGTAATACAATTCCATGTAATTTTTTTTCTCAGTGTATATCTTACCTTTTAATGATTTTCATTTGTTTATTTGGTTGTTTATTATATGTCTCCTCACTAAAACGTCAACTCCATGAAAGCAGAGACCTTGGAGATTAGCTCACTTCTTGCTATTAGGTGCTCAGGTTAAATCTTATTTAACCACCAAAGTTTTGAAAGTTTGTAATTATTTCATTTGAACAGATTCAGAATGTATACAATATAATTTTCTGCCTAGGGAGCACAGTGCAGTCTCAGGCTGATCTTTACAGTGGTCGGTTTTTGTACTGTGCTGTCTTAAAACGTGCCCTTAAGGTCTTTATGCTAAGTGAGCTCAGATTATAGCCTTGTTCATATTTAGCCCACTTAAATATATTTTAATCATAGCACTGTTATGTGCTCCTTGTTAATAAAAAAAGGCCTAGAATGTCCCTAGCCCTTGCACTCACTTATTTGCAGACTTAGCCACAGGCAATCACTGTTATTCCTTTGTGTTTTTTTCTTCTGGTGTTTTTTTCATACCTCTAAGTGTTAGTCTTATATATTTCATGCAGTAGACCTGATCTTTACATTTCTGGCTCTAATAGGTGAGGATTTAACTCATCTCACCCCTTACCATTTTTATAGTTTTTATTAAACAGTAAGTAGCACTCTTCTATTTCTTGTTCATAAGTGTAAGTGATATCTCTTGATTCCCTAAGTCGAAGATTAGCAAGTACACCTTCTTCCTCCCTTTTACCTACCAATCCTGTATTGTCATAGTTGATAGCTCTTACATTCTGTACTGTAACCATCATTACATCTGTGCTCTGTCTGTAGGTTGACTTATTGTTTCTACAGAAATAGCATCAATTGCAAAGTAGTAGGTTTTTATTATGGTTCCTTTTCCACAGTGCTGTTGTTTATGACGCCCTCCCTGACGCAAAAGAAAATGTTCAAAATGACTGCCTTTACCCATCACCTAGCAATCAAGATTATGATACATTTTAATTTTCTTCTTCTTTGGACCTTGCCTTTTAGATTCATTTTGTTGTTGCTTTTCCTGTCGCAGGACCACACGTGCCTTAATGATAGTCTGGGCATCGTGCCACTCTTTCTAATTGTAATGGTTGCTTACAATCGGTTCTCTTCATCTTGAAGTCCAAGTAAATTCCTGTCCTGATTTGTATTTCATAGCTTCGTAGTTGGATCACAGCTTTCTTACACATCTTCCACCTTGCCTACTGCATCATATTTCTAGTTGCCCTTTTACCTTCCTTACAGTTCTTCTATCACACTCTCATTTTTACCATTTCTATCAATTATAGCCTAAGGTAATTTCATATGACTTACATTTTTTCAAACGTGTTTATTTCAAACTTAATCGTTTGGCTTGATACACAATTCTAGATTGAAAATAACATGCCCTCAAAACTCTGAAGGCGTTATTCTGTTATCTGCCAGCCTCTAGTGTTGTAAAATATCACAATATGTTGGTCTTTTCTTATTCCTCTTATTCAGAACCTGGGAAGTAATTTTAATTTGAATACCTAGTCTCCTTTAATTGTACTGTGTTTCCAGAAAATTTCCTTTGTCTCTTCTCTTTTTGGGGCTCCTTCTATGTGAAGATTGGGCTTATTGGATTATATGCCTAGGTACCTCTCTCCTTCCTCCCACCAATATTGTCCACCAATATTGTCCACCTGTGTCCATTTTGTTCTTTGAATTTTATTTAACTCTACTAATATTGGTGTTTCATTTGAGAAATCATATTTTCTATTTATAAGTGCTCGCTCTTTTACTTTCCTTGCTCTTTTTTTTTTTTTTTTATATGGCATTGTTATTTTTTTGTGAATACTGTTGGCAAAAGCAACAGTATGATCATTCTGCCATGGGCTTTGATGATCCTGCATGTTCTTGCTGGGCATGCCAAGAATGCCAAGGGTTGTGTGTGCGGTGACAAGCCTTAAGGAGTGACATTATTTGTTTCACTGAACAAAGCATGGGGTTTATCATCATGTGCTATAAAAACAGTAAGTCCTCCAAACTCAGTATGGCTGTCCTGTAACACAGTGAACTGTGTGTGCAGGTATTCAGGAAGGGCCTTTTGTGCTACCCCATGAACTTGGGGGCATGGGGAACTGATGCAAACAAACACGAAGAATAAAGTCCATAAAGTCTCTAACCCAGGAGTCTCATGGCTTCTGCCAGCATCCATGAAACAGTAATAGGCTAGCTCGTTAGCAAGATGAAATCTCAGAGCCAGCATCTCTGCTGCTTCTAATCCAGTATTTTTCCTAGCTTCTCCTTGTACTGCAGTCTTCTCTGGGATTGTAACTTCCTCCATCAAAACTTTTCCACTAGCCTTATGTTTTCCAGATAGTTCTTGAACTCGTTTATCTGCTGCTGACTCCACTCCAAGTCTCTTTGTGACTGTGGGGTTATACCTTTTTATATCTATACTTCTTTTGGGAGAGACTCCCCAGATCTCCTGTGAATAGTCAACCGTATGGAAGAAGCCCCCTCCCCTCTTTTTAAAATTAAAGTTTTAGCAATCACTGTTGCTTCTTTTTCCATGACTATACCTACATCCTTGTAGCAACACCGTTTCTTTATTTCCACTCCCTGCCTTCACCTAAATATAGAGCTTTAGTACCTGGCATATCAACAAAATGTCCAATAGAAACAAATTCAAAATAGGAGTAAATATGCTCTTAGAGAAGAGCTTGTTTGTGGCATTTGGTTTAGCTACTCAAATTTTTGCTTACTTTTAGGTGTGAATGTAAATGCATTTTTAGATAGATGGAATATATAAAGGTGCAGTACAACTGTATTTACAGTTTTAAAACATATATCCATGATTTTTATTTCTCCATTAAAGTGAATTCCAAAATTCTTAAAAATTGCTCTATGCCTGTTACTAAAAATCATCAGAAGATTTAAGCTATATGTATAGGAGACGGCACAAAATGATTTTATCCCCTGTAATAAGAGTTGTCGGGCTTCTTATTTAAAGGGTCAGGATGGGCTTTTTTGCCCACACGCTTTCTATTAGAACTCCTCCACTCTGCCCTTATGTAGTGTAATAGCAAACATAGCAGTAAGTAAAGGAATCAGTGTGGCTGTGATGCAGTAACCCTTTATTCACGAATGATAAAGTTTGAATTCTGTATAATTTTTACGTCATGGAATATTCTATTTTTTTACCTCCGTTTAAACTATAAAATCTACTCTTAGCTTGCAGTTCATACTAAAACAGACCAACTCTTGTCCCAGAATTACCTGTTTTATTAATAGCTTTGTTAATGTTTCAATACTGATAATGTTTCTACTCTGTCCCATTATCCTTATCAGGCAAGCTAACGAAGAATATCAAATACTGGCTAACTCGTGGCGCTATTCCTCTGCTTTTTGTAACAAACTCTTCTTCAGTATGGTGGACTACGATGAGGGAACAGATGTTTTTCAGCAGGTAAAAGAGTCTTATTTTAATAACATATTTAATAGAGTTAGTTAAGATTGCCGCATCTCTGTTTGCCAGATAAAAATACAATTCAGTTCATGCAATGAGTAGTTATTAATTATGTGATATGATTACAATAATTACAGTCAATGTTACCTTTATCAGTACGTAGTTTTTGCCATTAGTGAATCAACACATTTTGACTTTTCCATTATAGAGGAAGTATGTTTTTTCAGCATACAGTGGCAGTTTACATGCATTAGCCTTATTTTGATATATTGTATGTGGTTTGGGTGGTATTTTGCATAAATTTGTGAAATTTTATATAAGATTCAGTGTAAGTTTTACTTAACCTTTATGCTGCTTTGGGGGGATATAAGGCCTTTAAGGGGGTAATTAAAGTTATATGAGGTCATAAGGATGGGACCCTCACCCAATGGGACTCACGTCCTGCTTCCTATAAGGATACCAGTCCTATTGGAATTTGTCGCGATTACATCATCATCGCTAACATTGAGTCCTTATAAGTCCAACGACTCTTCTAAGTACTTCATGTGTTTTCTTTCATTTAGCGTCATAACAATCCAAAGAGAAATATGTTTTTTTGTTTTGTTGTTTTGCGGTACGCGGGCCTCTCACTGTTGTGGCCTCTCCCGTTGTGGAGCACAGGCTCTGGACGCGCAGGCTCAGCGGCCATGGCTCACGGGCCCAGCCACTCCGTGGCATGTGGGATCTTCCCGGACCGGGGCACGAACCCGTGTCCCCTGCATCGGCAGGCGGACCCTCAACCACTGCGCCACCAGGGAAGCCCGAAATATGTTGTTTTTATCTCTATTTCATAGATGAGGAAATTAAGGTATGGGGAGGTTAACATCACTTGTGCAAGGTTACAGAGTTAGTATATGGAGATAATAAAATAAAATGGTGATAGAATTTGAGCTCAGCTGTCTGGCTTCTTGATCCCTGCTGTTACCCTGCAGTTATTAATTTCTTGTATTTATCACTACTTGATCATGCCTTTCAAATGTAAAACTTAGTGCCATACCCAGCATTGATTAGTTTGGGTATCTTGGTCTATTTTATTTTTCTCACATGTGACACTCTGGTGCAGTTCTTTACCACGTCATGAAAAAGTATTTAGTTCTGTAAAGACTCAAGCTAATTGTAAATCGTCCATTAGTGAGTGTTTCTGCTTACTTGCTTCCAGATTGATAATTCATTCTTCTTTGACAGTTTCTAGTTGAATAGAATAAATTCTCTCCTTTTGCCTTCAATACCCTTTACTCTTGGGCTTTCCTATTAGTATTCTTCATTTATTTTTTCCTTACAAATTTATTTTACCTTTTGGGCATGTTGCCTTTTGTCCGTCTATTCAGGAAGTATTATTGAATTGGTGAGAAAAACATACATAATTCTTCCCCATAAGGAGCTTATAGACTAGGGAGCTAATAATATAAAAATAAAGAAAAACACATAAACATAAATGTGTAATTTCAAATAACCTCGTAAAGGTAAATTACAGTACTATAACATCCAAATATTTTTTCATGTAATTTATACGTCTGTGTAGAATCTCAGGAGACTTGGCCTTAGAGATCATCAGATGGTAGTGCTATATATATATAGCATTTGGTATATACATGAATATATATGTTCACTCAGTATATACATGAATCCTCTCTGCCATCTTAGAAAACAGTCACCCAGGTCCAGTCTGATTGCTAGAGCAGAGGCTTCAAGCCCAAACATCTACCCTGGCCAGGCGTGGAAGCTGAATGAGGGAAACCAGTTACATGAGTTTAGTTTCATTATGGGATCTTTGTTTATGTACATACTTAGTATATTAAAAACATTAGCTCTTCACTTGAATAATTAAATATGTTCCCTCCTATCTTTATTAGAACAAAATCTTTCTTGGTCTTTTTTTAAAACATAAATATTTAATGGAAACACTCAAATTTCACTTTTTTCCTAACTGCTGTAAGAAATAAAATCAGCAGAATGCCATGCAGCTGACCGTTGGTTTCACTGGCATGGGTGGGGCTACAGCGGACTGGACAGGACCAGCCGACCCAGTGAGGGAGATGCAGCTCAGCTCTCTCTCTAGTGAAGAAATGCATGCTAGTGGAGCTAGATCTGTTTTTCAAGTAGAGACCCAAATAATGAATTTTTATATGAAATTTCTCTATCTTTAAAATGTTGGTAGCTAATTCGAATTAAAGAAAACTAAACAAAATTATGGGACAAAGTAATCCTTCCTTTGTGCTAGGTACTGACTATATAGGCTGCCAGTATATAAACATATAGATATACTGTTAGATATAATTGTTGAGTTCTTTTATATGCTTTAAACATTTTTTTAAACTTTGGCATAGATGTAAGAGTTGAAGTCAAGGGCTTCCCTGGTGGCGCAGTGGTTGAGAGTCTGCCTGCTAATGCAGGGGACACGGGTTTGAGCCCTGGTCTGGGAGGATCCCACATGCCACGGAGCAACTGGGCCCATGAGCCACAGCTACTGAGCCTGCGCATCTGGAGCCTGTGCTCTGCAACAAGAGAGGCTGCAACAGTGAGAGGCCTGCGCACCGCGATGAAGAGTGGCCCCTGCTCGCCGCAACTAGAGAAAGCCCTCGCACAGAAATGAGGACCCAACACAGCCAAAATAAATAAATAAATAAATAAATTTATTAAGAAAGAAAAAAAGAGTAAAGTCAAGATTGTTTTTAATTGAAAAATTTCCTCAGGTTAATTTTGAATCAGCAGAATTCCAAACACAGCACTGCTTTGTTTTTCCAAAACCTAGCCCCTGGCTCAGCAATAAGAGTTTTCATTTTAAAATGCAGCATTGCATAAAAGTTATAGCTGCTAATGATTTTTATGGGGAATTATAATCTACAAAAATAGCGAAGTGTATATTTTGTTTTACTTGGGAACTACTAAAAGGTTCTTAATGCGTATGTTTTCTTTCTTGCTAAGTACTGAATCGCATTTTGTTGAAGTACTCTCTCTAAACTGATGTTTTAAAGCACTGTCGCTGTGGTGTCTGGATATGATATTAAGAACAAGTGAAGAAATTTGACAATCTCTGGCTTGTTGGAGACTTGTTTGGAAAGTAAATTATATGTGATTCCCGTGTGATGGCTGAGGCTAAGTGTCTGACAGCAGACCAACAAGTTAATGATGTGTTAGAAGGTGCTCTGCACTAGCAGTCAGGAGTGTGTTGTACCCTGCTTTGTGTAGCCTTGGGAATTTGTACATTTTAATTAAGGTGAAAGCTTTGAATTGTATTTTTTTAACTCTAAAATTCTAGGATGTGAAGTGTCCTAGCGTGGAGTTTCTGATTGTTCTAATGCAGGGACTTCCTCTCCCTTGAATCTTACATTTACATATTGGCTGTAGCTATCTCTTGTGCATCTGTCAGGAAACACATGAACAAAATGTGGAGGGGGAGATATCACAGGGAAGAGAGGAATTGGTGACTGTGTTCTGTTCAATTTAATAAAAATTGCTAAATGTCCGTAACATGCAGGCCCACAGCTGGTACTGCTGTATCTTTACCTTGATGACAGCAAGCATGATCTGATGTTTGTTGTTACTTCAATTTGCTTTTTATTCTCATTATTGGGGAATTCTGAACTATATATTGGAAGTCAGGGCCAAAAATCTCTTTGCCTTTTATTTGAAACATTTTTCATGATTCTTGGGCAGCAAGGGTTTAATCTGTATGTATGTTTTGCAGTTTACTCCTCAATGCAAATTAACCTCATATTTGTTTTTAGATATGATATTGTTTATACTAGAGTAGTGTTTTATTCAGTATACTTTTCAAATGGAGCTTGCCTTTAGAAAATAGTTATGAGATATAACCATTTTGAGACAGTTGAAATAATGGAGGAGTTGAACAAAAGTCTTTAAAGTTTTAACAAAGAAGTCAATATACTTGAAATTAATTACATGATATATTTATATCTTTCATCAAATGCCGGTCCTTTTTCTTTAGTAACTGCTTAAGAAGTGAAAACAGTCCATGTACCACCAAATTACAGCGTTTCTATTTTGCACTTTGAATCATTTCATTCTTTAGTTGTAGAATTCTAGAAAATAAAGATGGAAATGGCCGATGAAATAGATGATCCAGCTGAGAACATGAATGATGTATGTTAAATGTGAAGGTTCGGCAAGCTTGGCCTAATCCCTAAGTTCTTTTCTATTCAACAATATAGTAAGATGACTAAAAACAGTAGTTAATCTCTGGAAAGCCACTTGGATTTTCATAATAAACGCTATCTTTCCAGAATTCATGCAGGAAAAAACCCCATAAAATGTCAGATGAAGGATATATGAAGATTGGTGGGATATTGTATTTAGTATGTTTTATCTCATGTTTTACAGCTCAACATGAACTCTGCTCCTACATTTATGCATTTTCCTCCAAAAGGCAGACCCAAGAGAGCTGATACTTTTGACCTTCAAAGAATTGGATTTGCAGCTGAGCAACTAGCAAAGTGGATTGCTGACAGAACGGATGTTCATGTATGTTCATATTTCCTACCAGTTTTAATAACAGGCTAATTAGTGTGGTTTGGTAGAACATTGTAATAAGGCCACAGGATTTTTTTTTTGTTTTTTTCAATTTCTCTATGGAACATTTCTCCTTGCTTCAAGAAAACTGCATCTGATAGCTGTAAGTTAAACTTTGAGTTAGGTGAATTTAAATGGTTTTTAAAATAATGGCTCTTAAAATATCAGGGAACCATTAAAGAATACGTAAGTTAGGCACAAAGTAATTTCACAGGCTAAAAAATATACTGACTGTTGCTCAGCGGTCTTAGTAATCAAAGAAATTCTAATTAAAAAACCAGATGTATAATTTTTAACTATCCTTTGAGCAAATAAAAATGGGATAATACCCACTTTTTCATGAGCCATGTGAGAAAATGCCACTGACATATACTGTGCTTGGGACTATAAATTGGTGTAACTATTCTAATGGTATGTGTCATGTCTTTATTTTATGGAATTTAACTTAATAACTCCACTTTAAGGAATTTAACTTAAGGATACAATCAGGAATGATTTAAATTCTTAACCATAGGAAAAAAATTTTAAATGTTCATTTTAATGGAAAAAATCGTAAAGAAATCAAATGTGTAAAAATAAGAGACTAATTAAATGTGCCAGAGTCTAGACAGTGGTTTGCAAGAATATCTGATGTAGAAAGAAGCTTAAGGTATAACAAGTGAAAAAGTAGGTTAGAAAAATAGTATTTATAGTATGACTCAGTAAAGCATAAATATGAGTGTAGATGTATAGACAGTTTATTCAGCAAGCAAATGAACAAAAATGTTGATGATAGTTCATGTCTGTGTGGAGCGCTTAATGTCACCAGAATGTTCTACAGTGAACAATTATAACCAGCTACTTTAAAATTATATTTACCTTAGAAGTAATTCAGAAGCATTGATTTTTTACCATAGGGTGTAAACACATTTATTCTCAGTTGAGAAATACGTCTCTCATATTATACTACCGTCATCGTAAATAAAATAATATAGGTATTAATGATATTTCGGTGGCTAAACTTACTTCCTAACTCATCAGTTTTTTGGAAATGTTTTGGCAGATATTCAGCTCTACAATGTATCATTTATTTGGTACAAAATATTAAAGGTAATATGGAAAAGTACTATTAATTCTTTATAAGAAATACTAAATTTTAATCAGAAATGATTCTAACCTGTTATCATACTTACGCATTGTTAGTAGATATATATTTTTTTACAAATGTGGATCTATTTATAAATAATTTCAAATTAAAAAGTTCCACAGATGAAAATAGTATAAACAGTTCCAGTGTATACCCTTTATCAGGATTCACATAGTGTTGACTTTTTACAACTTTTGCTTTGCCATTCTTATTCTCTTACCTCTCCCCCACCCTGTCTCTCCACACATACTTACACACCCACACACAGTCTTTTTCTGAACCATTTTAAGGTGAATTGCATCTCCTAAGAAATACATGAAGATGGTATGGTTATCACCTTCACAGATTTACATTGGTATAATATTTCTATTTGAGCTATGGTATATATTCTAGCTTTGTCAGTTGACCTAATACTATCCTTTAATAATATTTTCCCACCTTCAGTACAAGATCCAGTCTAGAGTTAGGTATTACATTTACTTGTCCTTTAGCCTTGTTTAACCTGGAACATTTCCATAACTTATCTAAAACTTTGACATCTTGAAGAATATAATCCTCTCGCACTTTTTGAACTGAATGATCCTTATTTGATTTGCCTGATGTTTTTTTTTTTTTTGACTGGATTCTGCTAATGCATTCTTGACCACAATACCACAGAGGTCATGTTTTGTTCTAACTACATGTATAGCCCATGATGCCCTCTGTCCCTCACTGGTGATGTTAATTTTGAACATCTTATCATGGTGTCTTTCATTTCTCCATTATGTAATTACTATTCTCCCCCCGCCACTTTCTAATTAGTAAGCTATCTATGTGGAGACACCTTAAGATCATGCAAATATCTTACTCCTCATCAAAATTTTGTCAATATTTAGCATCCATTGACGAACCTTGCCTGATCCAGATTTTATCATGATGGTTGCAAAATGATGATGTTCCAGTTCTAGCACTTTGTCCATATTTCTAGTTGGCTCATAGCATTCTACTGTAAGCAAGAGTCCTCCCCTCTTTATCACTTACTCATTCATTGGTACAGACTCATGAATTGCTTTTTTTTTTTCCTCCAGTGGTTTGTAAGTTATTACTGTGCCTAAATGTTTTGGTGCCAAAATTGTTCTAGATTTGACTAGTGGGTGTCCCTTCATGCTGGCTTCCCTGTCCTTGTAACATGTCTCCATCATTTTCTTTTAAACACTTTCTTACTTTCTGACATAATATGTCTCAGGATCATCTTGTATCTACACATCTATTCTACCCAGTGCTCAGTTAGCCATCTCTCCTAGGAGCCTTGGTTTCCTCTCATGGGGAATGTTACTGGAACCAAGATCTGTGAAATTGTGTTTATGATTTTCAATTACAGCTACTTTAAAAAAAGTAGTCTGTGTGCTTTGATAGTCACCATCAAAAACTGAGAAGACAACCCAAGAATGGGAGAAGTGTTTGCAAATCATTTTTCTTATAAGGGACTTGTATCTAGTATATATGTAGGACTCTTAATAACCGATAAAAAGGCCACCCAATTAAAAAGTGGACAAAGGATGTGAATAGACATTTCTTCAAGGAAAGTATACAAGTGGCCAGTAAGTACAAAAAAGATGCTCAACATCATTAGTTATCAGCAAAATGCAAATCAAACCCACAGTGAGATACCACTTCACACCCACTAGGGTGGCTAGAATCAAGAAATGATGTCATAAGCATTGGCAAGTAAGTGGAGAAATACGAACCCACATACACCACTGGTGGGAATGCAAAATAGTGCAGCCACTTTGGTAAACAGTTTGACAATTCCTCAAACCATTAAACATAGAGTTTCTACGTGACCCAGCAATCCCACTCCTAGGTATATACCTGAGAGAAATGAAAACATACACCTACACAAGAACGGGTACAAGAGTGTTTATAGCAGCATTATTCATAATAGCCACAAGGTGGAAACAACCCAAATACCCATCAACTAAGTGATTAATGGATAAACAGAATGTGATATCCATACAATGGAATATTCAGCCATAAAAAGGAATGAAGCAGTGGCACATTTTCCAACAAGGATGAGCCTTGAAAAGATGATGCTAAGTGAAAGAAGCCAGTTACAAAAGACTACATACTATATGAAATTCCAGAATAGGGAAATGTATAGAGACAGACAGTAGATTTATTAGTGGTTGCTTAAGGTTGGAGGGTGAGAGGAATAAGGGAGTGAATGCTAAAGGGTATGGGATTTCCTTTTGAAGTGGTGATGGTTGCACATACCTGTGAATATGCTAAAAAAAAAAATTGGATCGTGCACTTTCAAAGGGTGGATTGTATGGTATATGGATTATAGCTCAATAAAGCTATTAAAAAAAAACTTTTAAAAAGTTCCAATTTGAAATAATACAAGTATTATATACCCCCCATCTCACCTCTACTTTTTACCAGATGATTCCATGTTCCATGGGTGAACCAGAACAGCTCTGGGATGAATATAAGTAGGTTTTGCATATATTTAACTGTATTCACCTAAAAGCACCTTAAAAGCAAGTCGTGTTACATAGCCATGATGTTTTAAGGCATGTATTTTTTGACTCATAAAGAGCAAAAGGAATGTTATTTCCAGGTATGAAAAGTAAGGTGACACCTTTCTGAATTATTTGTGTTAAAAGACTGGAAGGACTAGAATATGGTTCAGCGAAAAAGATTAATATTTTTCTTTAACTTTAAAAACTTTCATTGTATTCTTGCAGATTCGTGTCTTCAGACCACCCAACTACTCTGGCACCATTGCTTTGGCCTTGTTAGTGTCACTTGTGGGTGGTTTGCTGTATTTAAGAAGGAACAACTTGGAGTTCATCTATAACAAGACTGGTTGGGCCATGGTATCTCTGGTATGTTAACACATTTACCCCATTTCTTTGTGTAATGGTATAAGTTGTATAATATTAACAAAATGAGCCAGATTATTACTATAATGGAAATCAAGTCTGGATGAGAGGAATTAACTTTTTAGGACTGAAGGTGATATAATTTAAGTTCAGTTAGTCTAGACTGTGCTATCTTCCTTCTACATTTCACTTTTAAAATGTAATGTCTTTCCCTGTGTACTTGGCATATTACAAGTGCCAAATGAATGTATGTTGAATACATTTAGAAATATACTAAGAATTAGTAGTTTGGAGACTCTTACAAACTGAAGCAATTGGAAATGTACTCATTCAGTTGTTTTTATCCAGCACCTCTTTTCTTGTGTCTCTACTATGTTCCTGATGTTTATTAGGTACTGGAGGTATAAAGGTAAGACATAGACCCTACCTGTACGTAATTCATCGTGGGGATACAAGCTAATCAGAAGACAAATACAGTGTAATGTTACACATGCTGTGATGGAGGTAAGCACAAAATATCATAGGAAGGTCACCTAATCTTGAGTGACGAAGGTCATGACAGGCTTCCTAGAGTGTGTGACATCATTTATGTTTTAGAATGATCACTTTGGTAGCAGTGGGCAATCAATTGAAGGGTATGTCTGGGATCAGGAAACCTGGTTAGGATACTATTAGGAGAATCCAGGTGAACGTGATCCTATTTCAGTTTGTACTAAAAGGATTTTTCTTCCCTTTATGATTGTGCTAAATTAAAAAATAATAATTAGCTAATAAAATGGAAATGTGAACAGTATATAAATAAAATATATTCAGTGATATATCTGATATTTAATAGTTATACTAATTAAAAATATTGGTGTAAAATAATATAAATGGTAGCATAATATCTATATTATGCAAACAGACTTAAATTCTTACTAGAAAATGGAGCTTTCCTAATTATAGTGGGTTAATATTTTTCTCTTTGCTTTTTATATTTTAAAGACATATGACTGTTTAAAGCAAAATATAACACTGCATTGATGGATTGGTGGGTTTGTTGTGTGTGCATGACAATAGCATGTTAAAGGATAAATTGAGCTATGTTGTTGAAAAGTTCCTGTATTTTACCTGCTGTTGTTCAATATCAACTTTAACTTGGCTGGGATGAGTTTAAGATACATATTGTAATCCTCAGAGGAACAATTGAAAACATAATACAAAGAGATTAGCTGGAAAGCTAAGATAGTGATTAAAATGGAATACTAAAAATATATAATTAACACAAAGGAGGAATGAAAGGAGGAACAGAGGAGTAAAACACAAGAAACCCAGTACAATTTAAAAAATGACAGACCTAAATACCATCATATCAGTCATAGATCAATATACTTATGTACTTTAAATATAAACAGATTTAGTACCTCAAAGGACAGATATTGTCAGTTTGGACCAAAATGCAATAGCAGACTATGTGCTGTCACACAGAATATGTAAAGGATTATTGCTACTCAGTTATAAGACAGAAATCATGGTTTTAAAAAATGACACTCTGTTTATAGGTAAGATGGCATTATGCATATGCCAACCTTTTCCTCCTGGTGATATAACTATAAAACCTGGAGAGAATGCAAGGCTGAAGTATTTGATGTTTTTAAAAAGTGTCAGCAGGTAGATCAGGTAAGAACATCAGCTTTCAAAATGACATCTAATTAGAAGATGAGGGTTGATAATTTTTTGTTTACTATTTTGGTTTTTCTTGACTTAAACTCAGTTCAGCTTGAAAGTTGAAAGTGAGCCATGTGGAGCAAAGATATCTAGAAGATATCTGTGGTTCTGGCTCAAGTAGCAGTAAAGGGAATCTATAAAGCTCATCAACAAAATGAAAAGCTTTTGGTGTCATATTCAAAATATTGCTGTGAAGACTAATGTCAGGGAGCTTTTTCCCTATATTTCTTCTAGGAGTTTTACAGTTTCAGGTCTTATATTTAAATCTTGAATCCATTTTGAGTTGATTTTTGTGAGTGGTATAAGATAGGAAGTAGTTTTTCACATTATTTTGTATGTGAATATTCACTTTTCCCAGCACTGTTTATTGAGGGGACTGTCCTTTCCCTTTCCATGATGTACATTCTTTGCTTTCTTGTCAAATATTTATTGATGGCATATACATGAGTTATTTGTGAGCTCTCAATTCTATTCCATTGGTTTATGTGATTTTTATGGTGGTACCATACTGTTTTGATTACTGTAGCTATGTTATATAGTTTGATTTCAGGAAATGTGATGCTTCCCACTTTCTTTTTTTCTTAGGATTGCTTTGGCTATCTGGGATCATTTTGTGGTTCCATATGAATTTTTGTATTGTTTTTTCTATTTCTGTGAAAAATGCCATTGGAATTTTGATAGTGATTGCATTGAATCTATAGATGGCTTTGGGTAGTGTGGACATATTAACAATATTAATTCTTCCAATCTAGGTAGTTGGATATCTATAGTTGGACACAAGATACTTCCCATTTGTTTTCTTTAATTTCTTTCATGAATGTCATGTACAGATCTTTCACCTCCTTAATAAAATGCTTAGGAATAGAATTTAACTGTTTTTGATGCTGTTGTAAATGGGATTTTTAAATTTCTTTTTTGGATAATTTATTATTAGTGTAGAAATGCAACTGAGTTCTGTATGCTGATTTTGTTTTGTTATTTGGCTGTGTTGGGTCTTCATTGCTGTGTGTGGGCTTTCTTCGCTAATCCTTGTTGCGGTGCGCAGGCTTCTCATTGCAGTGGCTTCTCTGTTGTGGAGCATGGGCTCTAGGCGCGTGGGCTTCGGTAGTCATGGCACACGGGCCCAGCAGTGGCACAGGGGCTTAGTTGCTCCACGGCATGTGGGATCTCCCTGGACCAGGGCTCAAACCTGTGTCCCCTGCATTGGCAGGCAGATTCTTAACCACTGCACCACCAGGGAAGTCCTTGTATGTTGATTTTGAATCCTGCAACTTTAATGAAGAAATCAGTGATTAGTTCAAACCCTTTTTTGGTGCAGTCTTTAGGAAGATCATATCATCTGCAAACACAGTTTCACTTCTTTTCTGATTTGAATACCCACTATTGCTTTTTCTTGCCTAATTGCTCTAGATAGTACTTTAGTACTATGTTGAATAAGATTGATGATAGGACACCCTTTCTTGTTCCTGATCTTAGAGGGAAAGCTTCCAGCCTATCACAGTTGAACATGATATTAGTTGGGAGCTTATTGTATCTGGCTTTTATCATGTTGTTGTACATTCTTTCTATACCCAATTTATTGAGTTTTTATCATGAAAGGATGTGGAATTTTGTCAAATGGTTTTTCTATATCAACATCAATGATCATGTGAGTTTTATTCATTTTGTTAATTGATGTATCTCATTGATTGATTTGCAGATGTTGAATCGTCTTTACATCCCAGGAATAAATCCTAATTTTTAATGGTGTATGATTCTTTTACTGTGCTGTTGAATTTGGTTTACTGTATTTTGTTGAGAATTTTTCATGTATATTCAGCAGGGATATTGATCTGTAGCTTTATCTTTTCGTATTGGTGTAATACTGGCCTCATACAATGAGTTGGGGAGTGTTCCCTCTTTAATTTTTTGGAAGAGTTTGAAAAGGATTGGTATTAATTCTTCTTTAAATATGTGGTAGTATTTTCCAGGGAAACCATCTGGTCTTGGGCTTTTCTTTGTTAGGAGGTCATTAATTATTGATTCAATCTCCTTACTTGTTATAGGTCTGTTCAAATTTTCTATTTCTTCATGATTCAGTCTTGATAGGTTTGTGTTTCAAGGATTTATCTGTTTCTTCTAGGTTATGCAATTTGTTGGCATACAGTTGTTCATAGTAGTCTCTTATAATCCTTTGTATTTCTGTAGTTTGAGTTTAATGTCTCCTCTTTCATTTTATTCATTTACCTTGTCACTTGCAATCATTTTTTCCTTCATGTCTATTTTGTTTGATGAGTGCATAGCTACTCTGTTTTTTCTTTTGGTTTCCACTTGTGTGAAATATCTTTTTCCATCCCCTTTTTTGAAAGTATTTGTCTCCTTGAAGCTGAAGTGAGATTCTTGAGGGCAGCATATACTTATGTCTTTCTTTTTCATCCATTTGTTCACTCTGTGCCTTTTGTTTGGATAAATTAATCCATTTATATTTAAAGTAACTTTTGATAGATAAGGACTTACTAACGTTATCTTATTAACTGTTTTCTAGTACCATATTACAGTTTTAGAGTATTCTGAATTTGACTATATACTTGCCTTTACCAGTGTGTTTAGCATGAAGAATGTTTTTCAGTATTTCTTGTAAGGCAAATCGATTGGTGATGAACTTCTTACCTTTTGTTTGTCTGGGAAAGTTTTTATCTATCCTTCATCCCTGAAGGACAACTTTGCCAGGTAAAGTTCTCTTGGTGGGCATTTTTTTTTCTTGTAGCATTTTTAATGCTTCTTTCCACTGTCTCCTGGCTTGCAAGGTTTCTGCTGAGAAATACACTGATAGTCTTAAGGGGGTGTATCATGGAGAAGATGATTTAGGGTTGAAATTTGGTGGTACTATGCTGGGAGAACAGTATTTTGCAAAGTGGAGAAAATAAATTAGGGCAGGATTGTTCACGTGATTGTGTTTAGCAAATATGCTTAGAGAGAGTAGTTTTGAAAATAAGTTACTGCTGTTAAAAACTATCTTTTTTTTCCCCTCAATTTTAATTACATCAGGAAGGGACATTCCCTAGGGATAACCTCTAATAAGCAAAGCAATCCTTTGACTTTTTCCTGTGTTTATAAAGACCTTTATGTAAATTATCCATATTTTATGTAAATTATCCATATGTATACGTATTTTTAAAAATATATTGTTCAGTGACAGTTGTATTTGTTTCCTAATTGTGAAAATTCAGATTTTATTCTGTTTTGGGGGTTCTTTTCATCAGGCATTATTTCCTAAACTTTCTGCCCCTTTCTTCTTTTCTCCTGGGACTCCAGTAATGCACAGATATTTCCTTTTAGAGATATCCCATAGTTTATGTAGGTTTTTGTCACTCTTTTCTATTCTTTTCTCTGTTCCCCCTGACTGGATAATTTCAAGTGATCTTTACAGATTCTTTCTTCCACTTGATCCAATCTGATGTTGATATTCTCTATGGCATTTTTTCATTTTATTTGTTATATTCTTCAGCTCCCAAATTTCTATTTGGTTCTTTTAAATAGAAATCAAATTTCTATTTGATTCCTATCTCTCTGTTAAACTTCTCATTTTGTTCATGTATTATTTTCCTGATTTTATGGAATTATCTTTGTGTGTTTTCTTGTAGCTCATTGACTGAGCTTCCTTAAAACAACTATTTTGAATTCTTTATTAGTTGGTCACTGGAAAATTGTACTCCTTTGATGGTGTCATGTTCCTTGAAATTGAAGTCTTGCATTGCTTTCTTCATATTTGAAGAAGTGTACCTCTTCCAAAATTAGGTGGCTTTGGGAGAGAAATTCCTTTCTTCAGTCACGTTAGGGACTCTGAGGCTTTCTCGGATCTTTTCTGTGGATAAGCCTGTTCCGTCTTGTGGGCATACTCAAGATTGTATCCTTTCTCTCAATCTTGTAAAGCTAGGTTGGGTGCTGATAGCCTCCCATTTGCTCACTTTCCCTAGGGTGTTGCTGAATGCTCTAGTTTGTCCTGCAGAGTTGACTGGCTTTCTGCACGTGCCAGTAGCTGTCACAAAGGCTTACTTTCACCACCTTCAGGGTATGCCATGGTATATGGCAAATGCTGCTTATGAACATAGAAGCAAAAAGTTTTTTGAAAATGTGTTACCAACCAAATTTAGCTAATTCATGATGAATTAAGAAAGTGAACTTTCTTAATTAGGTTAAGGGTATCTTAAAATCTCTAGCCAATATTTTAGTAGTGATAACTTAAAATGATGCCTACAATCACCTGCTTTTCATCATTTTACTAGTGGTCTTTTTTACTAGTGGTCTTAGTCAAAGCCTAAGAACAGAAAAAGAAATACAGGGAACAAAAAAGTGTAAAAAAAGAGATTTACCTAAGATATGATTTCCCTATGGTATGATTGTCCAAGAGATTTACCTAAGATATGATTTCCCTATGGTATGATTGTCCATATGGAAATTTCATCACAATTTATGGAGAACCAATAATGAAATTAATACTAGAGTTGAACAGTTTTCTGAATTCAAAGTCAGTCCCCAAAAGTCATTAGTAAACAATTTCAATAGATAATTGAAAATATAGTCTCTTTCCCAATAGGAAGAAGAAAAGTAATGGTACTTAAAAATATAAGTAACAAAAGAGGAAACTTTAATATATATGCATACAAATGTATATGCTAAGCGTCAGTTTGTTCCTTTTGCCTTCTTGCAATAGCCTTTCATCCTTCCATTTTTCTTTTCAACCAAGAATCAGTGGTGCTTATGACTGAGTTGGATGTGATAGGATAGACTAATAAGCAGCCCAAGCAAATCCCCTTACAGCAGCCATCATCTGCAATACTAGCTAGAGTCTAGAAATTCACAGAGAACCTCTGTGGCCTTGTGGTAGATAGAGAAGTACAAATTTGAAGTTTGGATCTTTTAGAGTAAGGAAGATAAGAGTTTTCAAGGAAAGTGTCTTAATATTTTCTCACTTTTTGATAATTGAGTTAAAAGAGATTAATTAGTTTATACTCTGTGTAGTATAACTGGATACTATGGATGATCTCAGTCACCATAGTCATTAAGTTTCAAAGCGTTTTGGGTTTTGCTCAGGTTGCTTCATTTAGTAAAACTACCCAGTTTCTTGGTAAAAATACAGCACTTCTTTCAAAGTGTTGTTGGAAAGTTAAAACTCCTTTAGTATTTCAACATCAATATACCAAATTTTGTCACTGTTTCAGTCTACTAAAAAACTGTCTACTTAAGATGTAATCCTGTGGCTGAAGTGGACTCAGATGACATTAGCATGCCTTTATTATTCTCTCTCCTTGAGAAGAGCCCCAGAATTATTGTTGAAAGTTAGTAATAACAGGCATTACCGTTTACTGCATCGCTTCCTTCTTTTGGGGTATGTTTTATATGCTTATTCCCTATAATAACTATGAAAAGGAATTTGTATTATCCTCAAACAAGGAAACTAAGATTCAGTAAACTCAATTTGCAGAAGCTCACACAGCTAGAAAATGGTTAACTGGGATTTGATTCTGTGTGTGTGTCTGACTTCAAGTTCTGTATTCTTTTCACAGTGCTGGGTTCTCTAAATCTGGGCATGCAGTGAGCCATTAGGACTGTAAATAAATGCCTAAGAACATTTATGTGATGCATAAATGTTAGTACTCCAACAATCAATTTTCTTGCACCTCTGCTACATCATGCAGATTTGTTTTTCTTCTTTGAATCCTTGAAAGCTAATGTGCTTGGCATAACAGAAGATATTCTAACATTCACAAACACATACTTGAGAAGGAAATTTGGGCAGGTATATCTGCTCCCCAGTGGCAGCCTTTCAGAAGTCAGTAACAGGATGCAGAGAACAGACATGTTTTCAAACAATACATTTGAAAACTACTCTGAATATAAAATGTTCATTTGTGGGTTTTTTTCTTATCTGCTTTATCTGCTGATGGCTTATGAAACTATTCAAGTCACTTAAACAATGAGGTCAGATAAATAATTTGAATCTCCTTTACCATTTTCTGTCTGATAGTCACCATTACCACCCCAAACTTGATTTTTGTTTGTTTATAAAGAAAAACTGGATTTGTTCAATTCCAGTCTTTTTTTAAATCCTATTCTTGGGATATCCTTACAAAGTTAAGAGGCTATCCAAAATGCTGAACCATTTATTCAGATTCTTAAACATCTGTCTATTAAAAGCGACCAATATCCCATTTTCCTTTGGAAATGAGAATATATTTTAAAATAATTTTTGGCAAAGTCTTGTCATCTGATTTGTAGAAACTCTGATGAAAGCCTTGGATTGCACAGTAAAATGAAAGCTCCTAAAATAAAAATAGTAATGAACTATACAATAGCAGACCACTTCTGTAATGAAAAAATTTATATGCAAAAGGAAAAACAATTCGGTAGAGAATTTCTAGCCACATGCTCACTTCTTAGTAAAGAACAAGTCTACCTACAATTAGCAGTTGTGTCTTACCACTGAACCTGTGCAGAAGTACTTCTGGGATTACTTAGACTGTATTCTGTGGCTGGTAATTTTTTTCTTTTTCATTATCATATTCATATTATTGTTTATGACTCACAGGATTAAGAATGAAGTGTATACTGGGGAGAGAAGGCTATTCATAGTGCTTTAGGGTCATAGTGCTTTAGGGTGTAGGATAGAGACAAAGCTTGCAATTGCACAGGGGAGGTAACATATGGAAATGTTGAAACATACATAGATATTGGAGCTTCCTGTTTTTGAGTTTAAAAAAAAAAATAGGTAAAGGAGTATTTGTAAGTACTTCCTGGTCTCATGCTTCCTAAGGGGAAAAGTGCTTGTTAACTACTATTTAATAGGTACTGATGATTGCTTATGGAGCTGAATATACATTGGTTCTGTTTTGGTTTAACTTGGCTTTCCAAACTTCCTCCACCCCCTAAAGATGGAGGATGGTGGACAATAAGCATACACAGTACGTGCTTCATGGTGAGTTTAAAGCAGAATGGTTGAGTAAAGTATTGAACTACACCAGTACATAACTTCAGGGAGTGTAGGATAGATATATAGTTTATGGTCTTCAGGAAGAAATGTTGACTAGGAATATCAAAATGAGTTAAAATGTTATGTTTTGTAGCCCTTAAATGCAGAGCTTCATGGAAGGCTAATGCTCTTCAGAGATGGCTGTCATTTCAAACCAGAAATATGAGTGTGAGGAGTAGTTACATTCATTAAAAACACAAAGAAAAACATCCTAAGAATCTGCGAGTAAAACCATGAAAGATAAAACATCATTTAAAAGGTCTAATAACCCAAACCTTATTATTACAGTAAATCTCAGTAGGATAGAAGCTGTTTTCTGCCTTTTAACACTGATGCTCTGCATTATAGGATGATTCACATACCTTAATGTTTCTTCTGTCTCAAAGAAATTATATCAGTTTAATTAGGTTAGTTTTATGAAAAACTAATATATATTATTACACAATTTTCACAATTCCTGAAAGGTTCTTTGGTGTCTATACATTATGGTGTATCAGTAGAAATGTATTGTTTTGTGAGTGCTCTGAAGTCAGGGCAGCTCTGACTTCAAATAGAGTGGAATAAGCTCCTTTTTCTTTCAAATTTTTCTTGAATAAAATTATGTACTTTATGATATGTAATAAAGGTACGATAATATTTGTTTGAATAAAAAGTTTTTCCCATCAGGCAATTGAATCATTTGCCCACTTGAAGATAGGTATGTCTGTTATTTCTGTGTATTTTTGTTTGGGTCAGGAGTATGGCAACAATATAATGAATTAATATCTTCTTAGGGTGTATTTTTCTTAATTTTTCCTTCAGGAGGATAGATAATGTTCTCACTAAACTCGAAGAACATTTTAAAATTACTCATAGATAGATGGACCTGCCTTTTTTTTTTTGCATTTGAATGTGGTTGTCTGAGTTTTTTGCTTATTATAAAGTCACCAGTAAGCCTCAATGTGAAGATCCAGTACATGGAGTGACCACCTAGCTTCTATACTCCATTTATCATAAGATTTCTCAATAGAGGGAACATAATAAAGGCCCTACATGACAAGCCCACAGCTGACATGGTACTCAGTGGTGAAAAGCTGAATGCTTTTCCTCAAGATCAGGAAGAAAGCAAGGATGTCCACTCTCACCACTTTTATTTGACATATTCAAAGTCCTAGTCAGAGCAATTAAGCAAGAAAAAGAAATAAAGGACATCCAAATCAGAAAGGAAGAAGTAAAACCATCACTATTTTCAGATAACATAATACTGTATATAGAAAACCCTGAAGACTCCACCAAAAAACTACTACAATTAGTAAATGAATTCAATAAAGTTGCAGGCTAAAAAAAATCAATATATAGAACTATGTGGCATTTCCATATACTAATATCAAACTATCAGAAAGAGAAATTAAAAAACCAATTCCATTTACAATTCATCAAAAAGAATAAAATACCTAGGAATAAGTTTAACCAAGGAGTTGAGAGAACTGTACACCAAAACCTATTAAGATATTGATGAAAGAAATTGAAGATGATACAAATAAATGGAAAGTTATATCATGCTCATGGACTGGAAGAACTAGTATTGTTAACATTAACTACCAAATATTATACTACCCAAAGCAATGTACAAATTCAGTGCCATAACTACCAAATATTATACTACCCAAAGCAATGTACAAATTCAGTGCCATCCCTATCAAAATTCACAGAAATAGAAGAAATCCTAAAGTTTGTATGGATCCATAAAAGACCCTGAATAGCAAAATCAATCTTAAAAACAAAGTTGGAGGCATCATGCTCCCTGATTTCAAACTTTATTACAAAGCTGTAGTAATCAAAATATAATGGTGTTGGAATAAAAATGGACATACAGATCAATGGAACAGAATAGAGAGCCCTGAAATAAACACACACATATGTGGTCAATTAATTTATGACAAAGTAGCCAAGAATATACATTGGGGAAGGACAGTCTCTTCAATAAATGGTATTGGGAAAACTGGACAGCCACATGCAAAGGAATAAAACTTGACCCCTACCCTTACCCTGTACACAGAAATTAACTCAAAATGGATAAAAGAGTTGAATGTAAGACCTGAAACGATAAAACTCCCAGGAGAAAACCTAGGTGGTAAGCTCTTTGATGTTGTTCTTGGTGACAAGTTTTTGTATTTGACATCGAAAACCAAGGCAAAACAAGCAAAAATAAACAAGTGGGACTACATCAAACTAAAAAGCTTCTGCATAGCAAAGGTCCACAAAATGAAAAGGCAACCTGAATGGAAGAAACTATTTGCAAATCATGTATTTGATAAGGGGTTGATATCCAGGATATATAAAGAACTCATACAACTCAGTAGTAAAAACAACAAACAAGTCAATTAAAAAGTAGGCAGAGGATCTGAATAGACATTTTTCTAAAGAGTTACAGATGGTGCAGGTACATGTGAAAAGATGCTCAGTATTACTGATCATCAGAGAAATGCAAATAAAAACCACCATGAAATGTCACTTCACACCTGTAAGAATAGCTATTATTAAAATGTCAAGAAATAACAAGTGTTGGAGAAGATGTGGAGAAAAGGGAACCCTCATGCACTACTGGTGAGAATGTAAATTGGTATAGCCACTGTGGAATAGCATATGGAGGTTCCTTAAAAAATTAAAGTAGAACTACTATATGATCTAGCAATTCTTCTAGATATTTATCAGAAGAAAACAAAAAAACTAATATATATGTACCTCCATGTTCATTGCAGCATTATTTACAATAGCCAAGATATGGAAACAGTCTAAGTGTCCATCAATGAATGGATAAAGACATTGTGGTAAATACAATGAATATTATTCAACCATTAAAAAATTAAATCTTGCCATTTGTGACAACATAAGTGGACCTTGAAGGCATTATTATATTGGGTTGGCCAGAAAGTTCGTTCTGTTAGTGAATACGTTGTTCAGTAAAGTTCTTGGTGAAACTGAAGAATGTGTACTTAAAATCAAACGAATTTTTTGGCCAACCCAATACCAAGTGAAGAAAGGCTTACATGTGGAATCTAAGACAAAAACAAAAAGAGCAACCCCCCCCCAAAAAAAAACCCCAACAAAACCAGAGAAGAGGGGGTGCGTGGTGCAAGTAGGTGAAATGGGCACAGGGTGTCAAAAGGTACAAACTTCAGTTATAAAGTAAATGACTATTGGGGATGTAATGTACAACATGGCAACTATAGTCAGTACTGTACTGCATATTTCAAAGTTGTTAAGAGAATAGATCTTAAATGTTCTCATCACAAGAAAGATAGTCTATAAATATGTATGATGACAGATGTTAAACTAGACTTACTGTGGTCATCATTTCCCCATATATACAGATATCAAACCATTATGTTGTACACCTGAAACTAATATAATGTCAGTTACAGCTCAGATAAAATAAAAGGTGAATTGTGAATCTCAGTGTGTTGTGCATCTCAGTGTGAAACGTAAACATTAACACTTTTAGAAGAAAACATAGGTATTTATCTTTATGATTGCTGGATTGGCAAAGATTTCTTGAAACAGACCATAATGGAAGAAATAACTGGTAAATTGAACTTCAGTGAATTAAGAACTTCTGTTTGCCAAAAGATACCATTAAGAAAATGAAAAGGAAGGCAAGTCACAAGCTTGGTAAAGATTATTTGCTATGTGTATACTTACTTATTTTATATATATAAAGAACTTTTAGAAAACAATAAGCAAAAGTCAGATAATCAAATTTTGAAGAGGAGTAAAGACTTGCTGGGTACTTTACCAAAACGTTCAAATTTCAGTAAACATATGAAAACATATTCAACTTTGTTAATCATCTGGATATTCTGAAATAAAACTGCAGTATAGGGCTTCCCTGGTGGCACAGTGGTTAAGAATCCGCCTGCCTATTGCAGGGGACACGGATTCAAGCCCTGGTCTGGGAAGATCCCACATGCCACAGAGCAACTAAGCCCGTGCGCCACAACTACTAAGCTTGTGCTCTAGAGCCTGCGAGCTGCAACTACTGAAGCCCGCATGCCTAGAGAGCTCGTGCTCTGCAACAAGAGGCCACCGCAGTGAGAAGCCACACACCACAACGAGGAGCCCCTGCTCGCTACAACTAGAGAAAGCCCATGCACAGCAACGAAGATCCAGTGCAGCCAACAACAACAAAAAACTATAGTATGGCCTGCCACACCTCTACCAGGATAGCCAAGATGAACATACACACACACACATGCAGAGATAATGCCAGTTGTTGGTATGGATGTGAATGGACCAGAACTCTGAAACACTGCTAGTTGGAGTGTAAATTTGGTTGAAAGTTCTGAGAAATGTTTGGTTAGTCCACAAAAGCCTGGTATACACATACTCTGTGATGCAGCATTTTCAAAAAAATATCCTTACCCCTTTGGAGGGTTATGCAGGTAATGATTAGGAAGAGGCATCAGTGGACACCTGTTTTTCTAACAGTATTCCACTTCCTGATCTCAGTGTTGGTTACAAGGGTATGCTCATGTAAAATTCATTGAACTGTATGTACCCTTATGAATCATGTCCTTTTCTGCATGAATATTTTAGTAAATAGATAAATAAAATTCTAGTTAAGTTAATTACAAAAATTTAAATTTCCAAACTAATGAGAGCAGTGAGGTACTGGACATTTCAGTTGTTAAAATCAAAACAGGAAATATCAATTATACTTACTTAGAAAAAGAGTTTCTATAAATCTGGGCCGTTTTGCATTTTAGAAGTTTATGTTTGTTTAGTATGTTGTGAGAAGTGCCACAGCTCTGTAATTATAAATAAATACTGTAAATACGTCTGTCACTACTTGAAATGACTCATGTTTAAACACCATGTTTAAGCCGGCTTTTCTTTTATTGAACCATTTCTTGGAATTTTGAATAAATCATGTATTAAGATGAATTTTTTAAAACTTCTGTAACAAACCATAGATAGTGTAGCTATTGCTATTTAATTTTAACATCTCATTTTAAAATTTGAGCATTTTCTCTTATGTGTAAGTAAAATTTATAATATTGGAATATATATATTTCCTATTAATGCATTAAATCACCAGACCTCATGTGGATCTAATAACTACCATAGTTTTCAAGTAGTCTGAATATAAACAATATTTTGAGATAGTTACTGTTATAATATGAAAATGTTATAGTATGAAGATATTTGCATTTCCCTCACTAACGAAAATCACAGGTGCTGCTAAAACTATTGTGATCTGTCAACTACATTCATAGTTGAAGGAAATGGTATATTAGAAGATAGTGAAAATGAAGATTTGCTTTTATCCCATTTAAGTACCCAGATCTCCTTCTGCCACTGCATTCTATGCACAGCCCCTTGGAGTCTGTGTACTGCTGTATTACTTGAACCTTTTCTGCTCTTATCTAAGAGTAACACCCCCACTTGTGTACTAGATCTTATCGCATCTCATGTATTCAATGACAGTTTTCCAACAATTCTCCCCTCTTTCTTTGTCATCCTAATTTTTTCTTTTATTACTGAATCATTCTCGTTAGCAGTGCAAACATCTCCTTATTCATCCTAAAGGGACGTGACACCATTTTCCCTTCCAGATATTGTTCTATTTACCTGATCCCTCTTAGAGCAAAACTCCTTGAAACAGTTGTCTACATTGTTTCCTTATTTTTTCATAAGGCTTTTGCCTCACTGTTCCATTGAAAATGCTCTAGTCAAGGGCACAAATATTTTCCAGGGAGATAAATTCAATTTTTAGTTCTGGGTCTTCATATTACTGCTCTCTCTGTATCTACAGAACTGATGTCTTCATCCAGAATCACTTGTCTTCCAGGAGGCCACACTCGTGATTTTCCTTACTTCTTTGACTGCTACTTCTTAATCATCTTTGCTCATTCATTTTTTATCTTCTGCACTTATTTTGGTGTTAACAGGGGGTTCAGATCTTGGTCATCTCTATTTATATTTACTTAATTGGTGTCCAGCTTTAAAGGTTAAATACTGTCTAACTATTATTGAGTCCTAAATTTTATCTTGGGGCCAGATCTTCCCTGTAAACTCCAGACTGATAAATCCATCTAGCTCATGCTGCACCTCTACCTGGAAGTCTACTGGGTGTCTCCAAATGAACAGGTACAGGACAGACTCCCCATCTCAGGCCCCAGACCTAATTCTCCCATAGCATTTGACTTCTCATGTTCAAGTCAAAAACCTCATAGTCTTCCTTTACCACTTCTTCCCTGTCATACCCCACATCTAATCTTTCAGAAAATCCTGTTGACTCTTCCTTCCAAATATGTCCAGATTCCAAGGATTTCTCACCATACCTACCACCCTTGTTTGAGCTCTAATTATTTCTTAATCCACTTATTGCAGTAGCCTTTTAACTATATCCCAGCTTCCATATTTACCCACCATACAGTTAATTTTCAAAATTCCAACCCAGGAGGCTCTGGGATCTGGCCCTGTACTACTTCACCAACCATATCCATTTATCCATTTCTCCTCATCAACTGTCCTTCAGTCGTCTTGGCTTCTTTACTCTTTCTAAAAGATGCCAGACATTGTCCTTCAGTAGAGCCTGGTTCACTGGCTCTTCCCTCTTTCCCCAAGTATTTACATGGCTTTTAGACATCATCAGATCTCTGCTGAAAATGCCACTGCCTTGGAGAGGCCCCTCCCAACCACTCATTAGTATTGCAACCCCTTCTTTCATGAATTCTTTCCACCTTCACTGCTTTACTTTTCCTCAGTTCATTTATCATTGTCTCTCATATGATTTAATTTTTTACTGTCTGTTTTCTCCCTATAGAATGTAAGCTCCAAGAGGGGAGTTCCCCCCTTATATTTTTGTTCATTGTTTTATTCTTGGCTTCTGAAACAGTTCTTGAATATATAGTGGGTTCTCAGTATATAAATGTTGAATGAATGAATGAGAAATACCTACATATTTTTTATGATTCAGAGCACATGTCACTTATTTAGGATTTTCACTGAAGGGCAGGGACTATCTTTATCTTATTCATTGCTATATTCCTAGTATCCAGTAAATACTTGGTATGCTCAGTTAATAATTGTCAAATGAGTAAATTAAACTGGAATGGCTTCAGAGAGGACCATACATAGACCCCAAGTGTAGAGAGGTTGGTTAGGTAGGAGTCCTAGGCAGGTACGGCATTAACAAGATGTAAACGTAGGCACTGCTTCCTGGATGGAGGGGGTGGAGCAAGAAGAGTGACCTGAATGAAGCATAGAGAGCCAGTTAAGGAGTGTGGGGCACGGTGCTATTTAGGAATGTGGGACCAGGTTGTGGAGGGCATTGGGATAATAATAACTTACTAAACCTCCATAGCTTAAAAAGGTTGATGCTAATATACTCCTAATGTTATAGGCCCAGAATGATGAACTTCTCCAAGTGCTCAAGACAGATCTGAAACTCAAGTGTTCTAATTTAAGAGCCTCCATCCTTAACTACTATGATATACTGCTGGGCAAAGTACGTTAAACATACCAGTGGTGGATCTTAAGAGTGTTGCAGGTCATTCGATAGATACTACTGTCTTTTAACTTCTTTTTAACTGTTATAGTTTTTAAGTATTTCAGTGTCTCAAATGAATAGTCAAGAAAAAATAAGTCTTTTCAGGTTGTTTTGTATTTGATCATTCCCCAGCGTTTGACCATTTTTGACCACCACGTTCTTCTTTTTCAAAATTCTATCCTTGGCTTCTGTTACACTATATCTCCTACCTTCAACACTATATCTCCTACCTTCATTTTCTTCCTACTTCTGTGTCCCAGGTTCCTTTGCAGGCTCCTGTCTATGAGTTTATGAACTTACAAGTATTCATCAGTGTTCTAGCCCTCTAGGCCTTCTATTTTTCTCACCCTATTTACTCTTCTTGAGCAATTTTATCCATTCCCATGACTTCAGTGAACAACTATGTGCTGACAATTCCCAGATCTGTAGTTTTTCTTCCCTACACCTCTGTCATTAGATATATATGTAAATGTCTCTTAGACATCTCACTCTCCAAAGATGTTTTGAAATGGATGTTTTGAAAGTACATTAGAGTTAACCCATTTAAAAATGAACTCCCCAAGGCAATCTACAGATTTGATGCAATCCCTATCCAATTACCAAAGGCATTTTTCACAGAACTAGATAAAAAAAAAAAAAAATCTTAAAATTTGTATGGAGACACAAAAGACCCTGATAGCCAAAGCAATCTTGAGAAAGAAAATCGGAGCTGGAGGAATCAGGCTTCCTGACTTCAGACTATACTACAAAGCTACAGTCATCAAAACAGTATGGTACTGGCAGAAAACAGAAATATAGATCAGTGGAACAGGATAGAAAGCCCAGAAATAAACCCATGTACCTATGGCCAGTTAATCTACAACAAGGAGGCAAGACTATACAATGAGAAAAGACAGTCTCTTCAATAAATGGTGCTGGGAAAACCAGACAGCTACATGTAAAAAAATGAAACTAGAACATTCTTTAACACCATACACAAAAAAAAATCTCAAAATGGATTAAAGACCTAAATGTAAGACTGGATACTATAAGAGGAAAACATAGGCAGAACACTCTTCAACATCAATTGCAGCAATATCTTTTTGGATCCACCTCCTAGAGTAATGGAAATAAAAACAAAAATAAAAAATGGGAGCTAATTAAACTCAAAAGCTTTTGCATAGCAAAGAAACCACAAAACGAAAAGACAACCCACAGAATGGGAGAAAATATTCACAAACGATGCAACCAAAAAGGGATTAGTCTCCAAAATTTACAAACAGCTCACGTGACTCAATATCCAAAAAGCAAACAACCCAATCAAAAAATGGGCAGAAGACCTAAATAGACATTTCTCCAAAGAAGACATACAGATGGCCAAGAGGCACATGAAAAACTGCTCAACATCACTAATCATTAGAGAAATGCAAATCAAAACTACAGTGAGATATCACCTCACAGCAGTAAGAATGGCCATCATCAAAAAGTCTACAAACAATAAATGCTGGAGAGGGTGTGGAGAAAAGGGAACCCTCTTGCACTGCTGGTGGGAATGTAAATTGGTACAGCCACTATGGAGAACAGTAGGGAGGTTCCTTAAAAAACTAAAAATAGAGCTACCATGTGATCCAGTAATCCCACTGCTGGACATATATCTAGAGAAAAACATGGTTCAAAAGGATACATGCACCCAATGTTCATTGCATCACTGTTTACAATAGCCAAGATGTGGAAGCAACTTAAATGTCCATCAACATAGGAATGGATAAAGAAGATGTGGTACATATATACAGTGGAATATCACTCAGCCATTAAAAAGAATGAAATAATGCCATTTGCAGCAACATGGGTGGACCTGGAGATTATCATACTAAGTAAGTCGGACAGATAAAGACAAATATCATATGGTATTGCTTATGTGCAGAATGTTAAAAAAAATGACACAAATGAACTTATTTTCAAAACAGAAACCGACTCGCAGACTTCAAAAAAAAACTTATGGTTACCAGGGGGGAAGAGTGGGGGGGATAGATTGGGAATTTGGGATTGACATGTACACACTGCTATTTTTAAAACAGATAACAAACAAGGACCTACTGTAAAAAAAATAATAATTAAAACAGAGGGAGCTCCAAATCTTTGTTACCTTCTTCCCTTTCACCCTTAACATGCTTCTGCCTTATTCTGTATCTCATTGGGTGTCACCACTAACTACACACTGTTGCTCAAATCAGAAACCCAGAGGTTAATTTTGACTATTTTCTATCAGATCAATCATTCACCAAAGTCTATTGATTCCATCTCTTAAATATTTCTCCTGTTTGTCCAGATCTCTCAATTCTGTCACTACCATGGAATTGGCCACTATAGTCTCTCAAGCGTTTTTATGCATCAGCCTCCAAACTGATTTCTCTGCCTCAAGTTATACTTTTCTCCAGTCTATTCTCCATACTGTGACTAGTACCATCCTTCTAAAATACAGACTTGATCATGCATTATTTTTCCACCATAGTTGGAAATAGCAATATCAAGTGCAGCAGTAGAAGGCAGAGAAGGAATAGGCAGACAGGTAAAAGTAAAACCAGAAATACATACAGTTTCAGTGCTGATTTAGTGACTATGAGGGTTAGGTCCCCAAAATGATAGAACTCTAGTATTACTGAGCATCTACTAAAAACAAAAATGTCACTTGCTTATACTATAAATGTGTTTATTCACTAGATATATCTTTCCCTGGATTTTAAAATATACTCTGCCTTTCACACTACTATATTATAATCTATCTACAGAATAATCAACTTTAATATATTCTCTAAATCACTGACATGATACTCCTATAAATTAGATATACAATTTATTTTTCTCACATAACAGTTTCACATTTTTAAATGACTTTTTAGGTGGTGCATCATTCTCTTTTTCACTTCGGGCCTAAATTCTAATGTACCTTCTAAGTTTAAAGTGCAAATATTTTGTAAAATCTTGACTTTCCGGAAATACCTCAATCTATGCAAAGACTATGTACAAGTCAAATCTGACTTTTAAGAAGTTTCAGTTTATTTCAGAGTTATTCTCAAGAAAGTGTGGAAAGGATTCAGATTAATCTCTATAATCCTGTTATATCATTTTTATTTTCTTTTGAAATATTGTGGTTCCCAAGAAGTTATGAAACAGAGTTCAGATTTATTCTCTGGGTTTAAAAATCCTCCATTAATTTGCCTCATCCTACTTTTCCCCTTTTGTATCCTCGTTTCTCCTTTAAAAATTGTGCAAATCTTGTATGTTTAGATCCCCAGTCACACATTGCTCATTCTGACCTTGAATCTTTGTTGATATAGCTACCTACCAGAGGTGGGCAGTTCAAATAAAGAGTGAGCTGGGCAAGTTCTGAGACAGTAGGAAGTGTTTTAACCTGAAGACATATTTCAGTCTAAAGATGTCCATGTTTGTAAATTTAAGCATGTATGATTTAAACAAAACATGCTTACATATAAGTTATAGTGATTGACTGTGACCTCTGGTTCATACTGTTTCCTCCCCCACCATCTCTGTAATGTCTTGGATCTTTAAGATTAGTTTTCCAAATGCAGCCTTTTTTGCTAGATCTAGCAGGAATATGGCTTCTGTGAATTATTCCTGGCTATATCTAAAACATCATGTTTTACCTGTACTTTTGACTAGCTCTAGTTAGGACATATCAGATTATCAGTCACCATGCCAGATGCTTTACATATGTTACCCACTTTATTTATTTACCCATTAATGTATGTCATCAGCGTAGTTGGTATCCCCAGTTTATAGATATCAAATCTGAGAAGCAGAAGAAAAGTAACTTACCGAAAGTCCCATAGTTAGTAAATGAAAATGATTTTAATGGATGAGCTGTTACATGATATTTGAAAGATAGTTTCATGAGCATTTTTTTTTAAAGAATGCAGTATTCTCTTATTTTTCAGTTTCCATGTTATAATACTGTACCCTGTTTTTTCAGTGTATAGTCTTTGCTATGACTTCTGGCCAGATGTGGAATCATATCCGTGGACCACCATATGCTCATAAAAACCCGCACAATGGACAGGTGGTAAGTGCATGTTCTGTGCATCAGTATTATGAACTTTAATCCTGTTTAACATAGGAATCCGAAATTCTGTTTAGCATTTAGTAAGAAGGATTCTATTTGTAAATTGAAATATATGTTCTTTCTCTTCTCATTTACTACCTTCACCATGTACATACACACAACATGCACATATATATATTTTTTTAGGGTGAGGACTGCTTTAGCGTGGATTAAAAAAAATTCAGTGTACCTACTTATCAAATATATACACATAAATTATTTTTTCAACTTTGCAGACTGCTATGGCAATAATATGTAATGCCAAAAGAGGAAATAGGAACAGTCTGTAGCGAGTGTCCCAGCAATGACAAATTTAATTTAGCTCAGAAGATCATTAAGAACCCTGAAGCCATTGTATTAGGATGTCAGGAACTGTTTGCCAGAAAATTGAAAGTGAAATTGGTGTGTAGTTAAATCAGTAGCAAAATTTACATTAGTAACTGCTACTGTTTTGCTGCCTTCCCTTTCCTTTTGGTGGGTGGGAAATATTGTCATAGATCAACTTGGCAGAATACTGTCTTTGAGGCTTAGTATTAGGTTGGTGAAGATTACTGTTTTAAAATGTGCCTTTTTTCTCTAGCTTTTTCTTTATACAGATTTTGAGGGAAGAATATAATGACACCCCTCGTGCACTCATCACCAAACTTAATTACCAGTTCATAGCCAATCTTGTTTCATCTATTCTCCCATCCAGTTCTCTTTACCGCTGTTGGATTCTTTTGAAATAACTGCCCAATATCATTTCATTTCAAACATAAATATTTCAGTAGGTACCTCTAAAAGATGAGGCTTCTTAAAAAATCATAACCACAGTGCCAGAATCACACCTAAAATGGTAATAAATTCTTAATTTCTGAATATTGTGGCTCTGAATGGAATAAAGTTATCCCATGGCCAATCATGTTATAATTTCTCTATAAATATAAATGTATAATGTAAGCTTATGAGGTTTGTTCTTCATTGCTTACAGTACTTCAAATATCTTTAATATTAAAAAAGCTAACAAGTTATTTCTTCTTCCTAAATTGTTTGTGGCTTTCTTTGAACTTCTTTGTGGAACTGTAATATAGGGGTATAGTTCACTTTACTTACTGTATGTACCCTGGTGGCTCAATTAGATTTTAAGGGCTGGTTGCTAGTTACAGTCACTGATACTATATAATAACCATTTTGGTCTCATATTTTTGTCAACATTTTCAGATTTCTTCTATAGGTGTCAAGAATATGGAGTCAAAGTTAGACTCTGGATAATCAGATGCTATAGTAAATCAGACATGTCTTTTGTTATGTGTACTCTGTATTTTTTAAATCTGTCACTAATTAGAAAAGTGATTTGAATGTCTAATATTCAAAATTAATTTTACAGAAAAAATAATTGGAAGTAATTATCAAGCAATAAATTGTCCCCTTATCTTCAAGTCTTCCTGACCATCCTATTTAAAAGTGTAGTCCTTTTCTCTCATCCTCTTCCCCAATACCCATACTCACTGTCTTCCTTTCCTTTTTAAATTTCTTCTCCATAGCACTTATAACACGTTATATAATTTACTTATTTTGTGTTACTTTTGTTTGTCTTTTGCCAGGACCCCGGTAGGGTATAAGCACTTGACAGCATGGCTTTTTATCCACTTTGGTCCCTGATATGTTCCTATTTCATAAAGAGGGCCTGATACAAAGATTTGATCACTATTGTGTTAATGATACTTAAAAGTGTAAATTTTGGAAATTGATAAAATTTTTATTACTGCCTTTTAATATTCTTATAACATTTCTTAGGCAAATAAACATATTAAGCATTGCTTTTTATTATTTGCTTAAATACATTTGTTAAAGTATATGAAAAATTCATCAACATTCTTGTGAAATGTTTTAGCTTATGTAGGGGAAGAAAATATAATTTTCCCTCTACTGTTCTGAGTCTTTGGCTGAGGCCCCTGTAACAAAAGACAGAATGACAAGAGAAAAACAAACAAAGTGGTTAACATGTGTACCTCATGTATACATGGGAGATAGGGAAAAATGAATAACTCTCAGAGGTGGCTTAGAGCTCAGGCTTAAGTGCCATCTTCAGTTACAGACAGAAAGAAAGGTATTGAGGGAAAGCCAGTTGTGGAAGTGACCAGGAAAAGTAAGATAAGCAAAAGTGAGGTGTAGTGTGCATATTTAAGTTTGCGGTTGCCTTCTCCATTGATAAGGATCTGAAGTTGTCTCCAAGGATTGTCTCCACCTGTAGATTGTCTCTACCTATGTCCTTGCTGGTAGAGAAAGGAGGAGGGACACCGTTGTGAATTTATGTCCTGCTTTTAGGCAGATTGGAGAAGGCAGAGAACTTTTCTAGTATCTGCTTCTTCTCAGTGCCTTCAGCTTAAAATAATTCTTAGGCCAAAGTGGCATATTTTAAAGTGTTGTATTCTGTCACTCTTCATTCTCACTGTAATCTTCTTACCATTTCAGCCATTACTTGGCTAAATCATGAGACTCTAACCCCCTCACACGTCGTTTACTGGAGTAAGCGCCAAAAAAATTTGCACTGACTACAGTAACAGTGACAACGTGGATGCCATCTATTGCTCACTGAATATATGCTAGGCACTAGACTTCACAAGTGAGTATTTTAGGCCACTAGGTGAATATTCCTAAAGCATACTTTGACTATATTGATAATATTAATATGTGTGGACCAGAGTTATCAGTTAAATTGGAAATCCTAAGTGACTGTCCATTACTTGCCCATTGTAATTTTCCTTTCCAGCCTAAGACCTCTACTCCTTTGCAGAGAAACTCAGTGTTAGTGTATTTGTACTGTCCCTTGTCCCCTAAATATATGCTTTATTTTGCTGCTTCCATTCCTGGAATTTCTATCAAATCATGCCCATCCTTCAAATACCACCTAATTTGCCAACCCTCTGAAATGCATTCCTTAATTACGTTAGAAATTCTTCTTCCCTTTACACATTTATAAATATGTAGTTAGCCCATTTATGTATCTCTGCATTCCTTTATAATAATATTTTTTTAATATTTTATGTATTAGTCAAATTCTTAACATAGGGAGTTTCTTTTAAGCTATTTTTCATCTTTACACTTACATACAGCTGTTCCTCAATGAATGTTTTATTAAATGATTATAAAGACTCACACTAGGAGATTTTGGTTTCTTGAATTGTATTATCTTAATTCTTTCCATTTATTTTTTGTCACTAGTCTGAATGATAATAGGATCAACATGTCACTGTTAATTCCGCATAAACCAGTTAGTAACCTTAATGTGACAGGAACGCTTATTTTAATGTTTAGATTAGATTGGAAAGAAATTTTCTCTATTGATTTAGAAAATGTTTTGTTTGCCCCCTCCACATTGTTGTATTACTATTTTGTAAGTAGAGATTGGCATGGCCCTTAGGAAAAAGGTACTGTGATGGCCCAGAGGAACACATTAAGAAAACAGAATTTTCTATACTTTTAAAAGAAAAAAACTTTTCCTTCATACGTGCATCTAGTTTTCAGGGTACGTATTTTAGCTTTTCAGCACCTTAATCAAAAGTTACAGAAATGATGAGACTGAAACCTATAACCAGGTTGTTTAAAGAAATGAATTTTGTCCCAAACTCTTCACGAAATGAATTTTGTCCCAAACTCTTCACCCTCATATTTTATAAAAACATTTTTTCTTATATTTGAATAAAGTATTAGGATTGAAGGAAAAAAAATCACGAAAGTCTTGGAAATCTAGGAGCTTCTTGCTGCACAATCAATTGCTTGAGTGCGCTCTTGGCCAGAGATGTGGATATGGTTTTGGACTGATCTGTTAATTACTAAGATGTTACTTACTAAGCAGTATACACAAAAGCAGGTTAAAGGGACAGGAGAATGTTGCCAGTTAGTATATAGCTCTTTTCTTGTTTTGCATTTTAACGTATTTTAGCAAAACTTCCCTTCCTGCTTTTTAATATGCATAATGTCAACATACACTGAAACAGAAAATTGTTTTTGTTTTAATGAATTGATTTGCATAATAATGTGTTTTCATATTACTGGAACAAAATAGAAGATTAACTTTGCTTTATAAAATCAAGTGGTTACTGGTACAGAATTATACTTTAAACAATGACTGTCCATTAGAATAATAATAGTGAATGGTTTTCTTTATAATAGATGTGTTTAAATTTCAAGATATAACTTGAAAATTAGCACTATCCTTCTTTGGTAATTTCTTCATATTTTAACCTGTATTTCTAAAAAGAAATTACCATGTAGGATTTGTGTTTTTGAGAATAACTATAATTAGGCTATTTATCTCTTTCAGTGGTATGGAATAAAATGACAAAGTGAGTATCTTATGAATATTTATAAAGGACTTTTATATTTGGCATTAATTCTTACGACCAATGCACATTTAGTGGAGTAAGGTATATGAAACAGTAAGTTTACTGCGGTTTTCATATTTGTAACATAATTGAATAACCATTTACATTTTAAAGACATTTTTAGGTAGCTATTACACATAAATATCAGCTAAATGAATTCTAATTTTTGTTCATTTTTTCTAAATTAATTTTTAAAATATGTTTGGCTTCAACTATTTGATTTATGTTAGATGATTTAAGAAATTTGTATTAAAATTGTTTATGAAGAAGTATTTCAATGTTAAAGTGAACTTAACTTTGTAAATACTTTAAAATTGTACTATGAAGGTCTGTATGGTTTCCAGAAATAGTTGGGTTGTTCCCCCGCCCCCCCCCACCCCCCGGTTTTTCTGAAGTTGGTTTCTAAATAGAATTCTGGATGGTGGTGAGTTCTTTTGTGTCAAACTTTTTAAATTGCCTCATTTGCTGTTTTTCCTGTATATGGGAGTTTTTAATGGATTTGGCGTTGTAACATCTAGTTTTATACCTTTTAAGCATAATACTGTGAGATCAGAGAGCAGGTATTTTACAAATGAGGAAAAATAATAGTCCAAGTAGTAGAAGCCAGAATTAGAATGGTGGATCTTGTAACATGATCGAGAGTCATTCGAAGACTAAGTTGATAATAATTAGACTAAATATTTAAAATACATATTTAAAGTTTAGACATAAATGTTGTTAGTAACAGTGGTTAATGTTTGTATCTTGATGCTAACATCTATTTTAAATTTTTGACAGAAATTCTGAGTCTGAGGGCCCTGAGCAATCTATGAATCTGAAATGATACCTACTATTTTCTGCAGGGAGATTGACTAATTAAATTAAATATGGGTGAAATGTCATGAAACCTCCATAACCTTGACAAACATAGTCCTTTTAAATAAAGTGACTAAGACCTAATAAGACCCTAGAGGCTTAAAGATATACGTGGCCAGGTGTAATCCTAGAATGTGGCATTAGCTTCCAGGCTGTATTTTTCTATTATCTGGTTCCTCTCATTATTCTTTAAAATATGATACTTTGACTTCCTCTTTCAACTTTTGCTTTTAAAGTTTACTTTCTGATCATAAAATTAATAAATGCTCACTATGGAAATTTAGAAAATTATAAAAAATAGGTATCAATAAATGCAACCCCTTGTAGTTTCATGTCAAGGAGAAAGAACACACCATGTAGTTAAGTAAACTGTCTCCCTATAGGTAATAGATTACAGAGAATGTTGTTGCATTAAGCTGTAAAGTTATGAGAAGCATGAGATGCAGAACATTAAAAGCTAGGCTAGTCATTCAAAATATAAACAGAGAGATTAAAAGGCCACTGAGAATTGACTAGCCTTTCTTGCATCAAGCAAATACCATAGATTTAAACCTACATACGCACAGTTTAACAAAGGGGATGGGTCTATGTACATTCCTAAGATGATGCTATAAAAAGGTGACAGTGAAACAGAAGTGAAGAGAGATTTTTCAGGGTTAAGATGGTGGTATGATACACCTCTGCCTTCCTTCTTGTTAAATACTGATAGGGATTCATCAAAATGCAAAGCCCAAAACAGAATTACAAAGTAGAGCTAACTAAACCCAAATCCCAAAGCATGGGAGAACTTCTGTTAACATCTGAATTTATTGCAGTGGACATTGGCATATAGTTTCTTTGTGCTTGTGAACTTCCTCAGAGTTCTGTTTAAGTTGCCATCAGTATGCTTACATTTATTCTACTTATTCCCCAGAAACATTGTTTTACTTCCCATGTCGTCCTCTCATCTTACCAGAGGTTTCATGTTCTGCCTCATGCTGTCAGGGCTATATTGAGCTACTAGTGGGAAAGACAAGCTGATAACAGATTCCTTTGTTGGCCCCAAACATGAAAAGCCATGGTTCTTTCTGTCAAACAGCATTAAGTCATGTTTCAGAAGCATAAGCTTCACACCCATTGTTAACTTCTTCCACTCGTGCTAACTTTGGAACCCTATAACGTTAGATAAATGTTACCAGGACCTCAACTTTTCCTCATTTGTAAAATTTCAAGGTAGGTATAAGTGGTTTCTGTCCCCACGCCACATTAACCCTTACTGCCCTTATAGACTGGCTGTCTCATGGAGTAGTGAAGGGATGTTTGGGCTGTGAAACGCGTATCATACCAAGAGGGATGAATGTGGCTCCCCGCCCCCCTCCTCCCGGCACCCCCAGAGGACATTTGGTAGTTTCTGGATACAGTTTTGGTTGTCACAACGGTGGGGGCAGCTGCCCTCGACTGGCAACTAGTGGTGGAGCCAGGGATGCCGCTAAGCATCCTGCAGTGCAGAGGGCACTGCTCACAGCAAGGAAGCACGAGGCTCAAACATCAGAGTTGAAAATGAGAAGCCCCAGAGAATCTTAAATATAATTTTGTTTTCTTATATATTTTGTAGCCAAGAAGGCCATCCCATCTAGCATTTATACCCAAAGGATGACTTTCTTAAAAAAAAATTTTTTTTAATTGAAGCAACCAGTGAGTGCTTCGGATCACACTGACCTGTGGTTTAATGTTTGGGAGGATTGTATATATGGAACACCATCACTAAATATAACTGATGTGAAAATGTTTTGGGTATAATTGTTTGCTTTAATCTATCTTAGTAAACGCTATTTAATCTTGGACATTTTATATATGCTTACAAAGAGATGTTTACATAAGAGAGAGTAAAAATGACTCTTAGGCCCACGGAGTCATGTTTATGCCTTGTCCTGAAGTATACAGGCAGAGAAACAGATGGGAAGAGAACGGGCTTGAGTTCTTCCCAAGCTCTGCCTCTTAGCAGTTGTGTCGCTAGGGGTGGAAGTTACTTAGACTCATTTAATATAAGAAAACAGGGACTGATACTGCTTTTCTTACCTTGTAGTTTGTGAGATAAAATATAATCATAGATGTATAAGCGCTTTTAAAAGTTGAAAACACTCCTGTCTTAGTCTGGGTCCCTCCCAGAACAGACCCAGAGACAACAATTCAGATGAAAGTAGCTCATGCTGGAGGTGACGCATATGTGAGAAAGGAGCGGGAAACTGAGTTCAGGAAGGGAAGGCAGTCAAAAAAGATGCCGTATCCAGCCCATGAGCGCTGTGGGCCACTGAAGCTTAATACTGCTTGGGGATCTCTGGGAGCTGGTGTGGAACACATACAGGGATTTTCCCATCCCAGTGGTGAGGGAAACTAAGGTATTGATATTTATATACCAGCTCTCATCTGTCATTCGTGGAGTGCTATTTCTCTGGGGAAGGCGTTACTTTCCCTGCACTGGTGGATTTCAGGCTGGTGCACGGGCAGTGCCCTCGTAGATGTGTCTACTACAGCTTCTCATAATATGCTAAGAGTTTATTCTTTGTCTGTCAGTAGATTCCAAAACAGAGGAAAAAAATCATGAAGAAACATACTTTTCAAATGGTGTTAAGATACCACGCTCTGAAAACAATAGCAACAAGTAGTCAAAATGTCTCACCAATTGTGAATAATTTTTTAAGTCAATATCATATTTGTGTTGTAGATAATCCTGTAGGGAAAATTATAAAAACATATTTATTTAAGAATATCTGTCAGAAATTGTTTTATCCTGTTGTACATTTTAACAATTCTTATATAGGTGAACAGATTATTTGCTCCTTTATAGAAGGTTTGTTACTGATGCTCTGTCAACGGGGCCTGTGTTTTGAATTGTATTTTCGGGAAGGGGTATACATTCCAGTCCTCTCAGCTATCCATCCCCACTCCTCATTCACCTTAGGATCAACACTGGTTTGAGTAGTGGATAGTTTGTGGCCATCAACAGAATTGATATATAGTGGGCCTGTGTTAGCTCTGAACTTCTGATTCTAGCTTCAGTAGTTCAAGTTTCTCTCTGAACTGAGCTAATTGGATCAGACAAGCTTAAAAGACTGTGGAGTATGTTGTTGGGTCTTTACTTAGCTATTAGCTTTAAAAATTTATATATATTTGTAATATCAGTGACTGTTCACATTTTCACATATTAATTGTGAAATAACACATGCCTACAAGGATCTACAGATGTTACCAGAGTAAGTTTCACCACACTGAACTTAAATGTAAATGAATATAGACAATATAAAGAAAATTAATAGTGCAGGCAGTATGTTACTATGCTGATTTGCAAGTTTGTTTGTTACTGTTAAGTTGCTATGTAATGGCACAAGTCAAGTACTAATGGTCTACTTCACGGCGTGAAAGTCATCACAAAAACAGTCATTATTGTGTAGCTAAAGGGAATCTATATAACTGTATGATTACATGGGACATAAAGACATTTTCTGTCATTAAAAAAAAAACATCTTGAATGAGATGCATTCAGTTAAGTAAACTTGTGCTTAGATTATAACTCCCAACTAAATAAATATATTGTCCTCTTTTTTAAGATTTGGCTTTTAGCTGCTGCCTGAGAGTTGCTATGGGTTTACCACATATAATCCAAAAATTTTCACTGCATTATACTTCAGTTGTGAATGTAGCTAAGAGCTGTGTTCTACATGCACATGCAAAAACATTTTGTTGCAAAAATGCATGCTGCTTAATCGAGAATTTATCGTTAATGTAGCACTTGTCTCAGGTAGCCATAATAGTCTTACACTTTCTCCAGTGCTGTACACTCTTATGCCTCAGGGATTTTGCATATACTAGCTCTTTGCGGGACATATTTTAGTCCTAAGTGGAAAATTGTATAGGCTTATTTAAACTAAATACAATTATTTTATTTAGGATATTCAGGAGTTTTATTATAATCTTCATACCACCAGCAAAGAGAATGTCAACATATAACAAAAAATTTTAAACAAAAAAAAAAACAGAAAGAGAATAATAATTGGTAAAGGTATGCAAAAATTTTATGGTAGAGTTTGGAATTGAGAGTCTGCCTTTTCATTTATTCATTCCTTTATTTTTCCATCCAATAAATGTTTGTTGAGAGCCCATTCAATACCAGGTACTGTATCTGCCCTAGTAGTACAGCTATATCATGGAGCTGATAGACTAGTAGAGAGATGCAGTAAGATCTGGGTTTGCCCAAAGTCTTGGTCATTAAAACTCTGCTTATTATTGCATTGTGTGGTATTAGAAACTGAACTGTTTTAAAAGTTTGCCTCAGTACCACGGTTGCTCTAGTTGCTATGGCCTTGCGTCTTCTCTCTTGGCAAGCTTTGCCTTATCTTTTTATTCCTTTTGATTTTTAAATTTTTTGTGTCTAGTTGGCCACTGGTAAGACTCTTTGCCTTTATCTCTAGCATCTGTTGCTGCTTCTCTCTGCCCTCTCCATACGTGGTTTTGACTTTCATCATCACAGTATGCACTCTTGATCCTAAACTCACTGACCTTTACCAATTCTGAAGCCAACCCAAACTGCTCGTTTACTTCCTTTCAACTGTTTAGCTACTAACAACCCTGGCAATTAATTAAGAAGGACCATGTAATTTGTATCCTTCCCACCTATCAAAACATTTCACACATGGCAGATATTAAATAAAAATAAAGCTGAATAGATGAATAAATCTTTCTTTGCAAACAGGAACTCAAGTTATATTTTCAGCCTTTCAAAAATGTTAACCATGTCTGAAAAACAGCGGCTTCCCTCCTGAGCTTTGTTTGTACTTTGTAATTAAAACCTTGAAGCACATACCCAAAGGGATTATAATACTACAAAATGAGAATGTGTTTTACGATGTCAAATTTAATCTAATACAGTTAAACATTCTGAGAATCCAGAGTAAATGTGATTTCAGAGAAAATAGTAAAAAAGCAAAGGCACGAAGAATTGACCTGCCCACAGAGAAAGGGATAAATAATACAAACCAGTTAGCAAATAACTTTTTTCCAATTTTGGTAAATTATTGAGTACATTGCAAAGAATAATGGACTAAATAGACCCCTATGGTCATTATAAACCAAGGAAATTATTCTCATACTATGAATAAAATTGAGTCAATTATATTAAACATAATAAGCATATACATTCTAATTTAAAAAAAGCATTTTAGAGGTATATCTCCACAACTTCAAAATAAGACCATGTAAATTTCGGTAACTTAGAATATTTATTCATTGCGTATTTTCCAACATCATTATGTTTTGATTCTTTAAAATGCTAATCAATGATTTAAATAAATTTTTTATAAACTTGGATGAAATTAGCATTCAAAAATTATTTCAATATTCATATTATCACATAACCTTAGATATAAAGATTAGGAGCCATGAGAAAATTTGTGTAAAATTTACGTATTAGGTTACATTAAAATAAGTTTTAGGGCTGCTGTATACTTAAGTAACCTTTTTTCCCCATAAAGCCTTAAACACCACATCATATGTGTCACATATATTTATCAAAACAGAGAATCAAATATACTGTGTCCCTCTTATATTAAAAAAAAAATGCCAGTGTGATTTGCTCATGCTATAGACCAAATTATGCTATAGTTTATGAATAATTAATAACCTCAAGGGGAAGAAACAATAGGTCTGCATTGGAGAAATGTCCCATTATCTTGGAGGAGTCATGCTGAATATTTTGAACAGTAGATGTCTTTCTCTCTCCCTTTCCGTACATTCTCTCTTACTCATTTCTTCCCTCCCCCTAAATATTATTAAACTTTTGGTGTCATTTTAGCTAAATAATAAAAATAGCCTAAAGGATGTATTAGAATAGGACTCAGGTAGAAAAATGAGTCAGGTATTTTATTTTCTGTTAATTCTTGTTAACAATGTACACATAATACATTTCCTTTTATTGTAAGTATTATAATTGTGGGATGACATTCCTCCTTTTCTGTACTTGTAAAACCCTCTTCCTCTCTCATCCAAAAAAGGGCTGCTTTTTTGCATGAAGTCATTTCTTTATGCTCCTGGATGAATATAAAGTTCTCCAATTCTGAATGGCCGTGGTAGTTCTTTGTCGTATTCATTTTTCTCAGTCTTATATAGTTTTTGCATAATCATCTCCACTAATAAAATGAAATTACCTTGGCCACAGAATGAGAATATTACTTATCTGTATAATTCTCTGTATAATTCTCTTTATAAGACTTATACAGACTTGTTGAATTAATGAATAAACGAGCCAAAGAACATACACACAAAATGATCAAACCTGATCAATTATGTACATTTTATTCTGTATTTGGGCTAATAATGCTGTGTGTGTTCTCCTAGCTATTTATAAAGTGTCAAAGTTTTTGTTTTTTATTTTCTTGTTCTTAGGTTAATCGGAGAAAATAAGTGCTTTAATTTTGTTCTGCTCACTAACTAGGAGGCCATTGACCATATACAGTATAGAAATGACTACTTACAAAATTATTTCTAGCTATACAATTATATCTAATAGTCTATTAATAATTTACTTACACAGGTTGTAATTGTTTATTTCTTACCTTACTAAAGTTTAATGTATTTGAAAAGTTTGGACTTGTCTGATTTGGGTTTATCCCGAACTGTGTATTGAAATACAAAATCTATACCATAAAATGTTTTAAAACAATTTTTAAATATTGCTTGCCTCTACTATAACTTCTAATCTTTTCTTTTATCTCTGAGTGTAATGTTAAAAAAAAACTGTTGAATTTATAATATTCTAAATAAGCCTCATGCCTAAAATGAGTTTTATAATGGATGTACTAGCAGAGCTGCTGTGTTAATAATGCAAAGATGCTTTAATTCTCTCCCAAAGAAGCAATTACTCTGAAAAGCCACATTTTATTTCTGCCAAGAAACAAAATTACTGTGTCCTACATCAAATCTCACAAAAATCTGTTGTCGTGTTATGTCTTCATGATATTCTTATAGTGTTTATATTTTAGTTTTGTTGACTAGAAACCATTATTCCTGTAATAACCAATAAATTAGCTTATTGGTTAATATATTAAGTTCTGAAAGAATGGATCATCTTCAACGTATTTTTAAAAACTAACAGGTTTATTAAAAGACACTGTAAATATAACTAGCAATCATTTAACTATAATAACTCCTGAGTTATCTACACTTCATTACTGATTATTAAGTCATAGTAAAGACATTCTCATTTTAAAGTTTTTTTTTTTTTTGATGTGGACCATTTTTAAAGTCTTTATTGAATTTGTTACAGTATTGCTTCTGTTTTATGTTTTTGGTTTTTTGGCCACAAGGCATGTGGGATCTTAGCTCCCCGACCAGGGATCGAACCCACACCCCCTGCATTGGAAGGTGAAGTCTTAACCACTGGAAGGCCAGGGAAGTCCCAAGACATCCTCATCTTAGAGAAAGTTTTTTCTTTGTATATTTTTCCAAACACTTCCTACATTCACCATGGTTCTGAAAAGTTTCAAACCTTCATAGCTCCCGTTTTTTTCTATTTCATTAACGCTATTAAAAAAAATCCAAGTTGCTTGGTGTTTAAGTCTCCAGCTGTCAGTAATCAAAGTCTATCATAAAATCTAGCATTAATAGGGGTAATATGATCTGAGATAATTAATGACTTAAAAGCGCTAATAGCAACATAGGAGATCCTAGGCTCCCAGTCCCCCATGCGTCTCATAAAAATCAATTATTGGACTGCTATCCACAAATAAAAACCTAGAAAGTCCACTTAGGAAGTTTTAGCCACACAGTGGAACAAAACCCCTGCAAATAATCTCATGAGAAGAGAAGGAAAACAGCTTTGTTTTGCCTGCATCATCCCACCCCCATGCTGGCATTGTTCAGCACCAGGAAGGAACTTCCTAGCTAGAAAGAATTCCCCGTGCCTAAAAAGGAAGAGTGGGGTGAGCAAACAGCTTCTTCATCCTTTTGGGGCCTTCTGCAACTTCAGCTTCACACCACCCACACCAACAAAGCTGAGACAGAGCCAACTAGGATCAAGGAGGACAAGCAGGGACTATTATTAGCACATATGCAGTGCTCATAATTGCATTTCGCAGAGGCCTGCTCTGAGGACAGACTCAGCAGCTTTTGCCACTGATGAAGCCAATGGCCAGCACAGCCACCAGGGACTCCCAGCAAGTTTTGCCATCTTTCACTCCACAGGTACTTATGTTTGCTGACACGAGCCACCTGAGTTCCTCCCCACCCCTGCTGTAGCTCCAGAACTGCACCAGCAGCCATCACAGTCCTCTGCCTCTGCACAAGTGTAAGACACCAGACGTCTGAGTCCCTCCCCACCTTCACAGGAACCTGGGAGCCATGGTGGCTGTTAGTTCAGGGCTCTGTCATGCAAGATGCAAGTCTAGATTCCCTGCTAACCCCGCGCCATGTCCGGCAACCTGAGCAGAAGCGTATTATGCCTGAGTCCCACCACAGACACACACACACACATGTGCGCACACACATGCATACCTGGTGCTACCACATGCCCCGCACCTGGTGGTCTGGACCACTAGACCCAGGATGACAGCATGCTTTATTATGCCCCACCCACAGGTGAGAAGCTTCCCTTATCAAAGTTAGTTCATAAAGCCTGAAAGGGTGACTGCTTCTTAAAATACTTAGACACCTATGCAAGTCTACAGGGATCACAAAGAATCAGGGAAACATGGCCCCACCAAAGAATACAGTAAACCTCTTGTAACTGGCCCCAGAGAAATAGAGATCCAGGAATTGCCAACAAATAATTCAGAATAATTGCTCTAAAGATGCTCAAAGAGCTATACGAGAACACAGATAAATAATTTAACAATACCAGGAAAATGATACAAGGACAAAATGAGAAGTTCAACAATGAGATAGAAAACATTAAGTAGAACCAAACAGAAAGGTTGGAGCTGAAGAATACAATGCTGAAGAATTCAGTAGAGAGCTTCAAATGTAGACTTGACCAAACAGAAGAATCAGTGAGCTAGAAGACACATCAATTTTCATTATCAAGTCAGAGGAACAAAAAGAAAAAAGAATGAAAAGGAATAAAGAACTTATGGGACTGACATAACACCATGAAGAGAAATGATGTATGCATCACTGAAGTCCCAGAAGGAGAAGAAAGGGATAGAAAGCTTATTTAAAGAAATAATAGGGAATTCCCTGGCAGTCCAGTGGTAACGACTGCATGCTTTCACTGCTGAGGGTCCAGGTTCAGGTTCCCTGGTTGGGGAACTAAGCTCTCACAAGCCACGCAGCGTGGCCAAAAAAAAAAAAAAAGAAAGAATGGCTTAGAACTTCCCAAATATAGGGAGATATTCAGACTTCCAAGTTCTACAGCTAATAGGTAAACTCAAAATTTCAATTTAAAAGATCTTCTCTAAGATGCACTGTAACAAAACTATCTGAAATCGGAGACAAAGAATTTTAAAAGTAGTAAGAAAAAATTTTTCTTATACATGGTAAGCCCCAGAAGACTATCAGAGATTTGTCACCAAAGACCTTGCAGTCCAGGAGAGAAAGGAGTGACATATTCAAAGTGCAGAAGAAACTGCCAAACAAGAATACTTCACCCAAAGTTGTTTTTCATAAATGAAGGCAAGATAAAGACTTTTCCTAATAAACAATTCAGGGCATTGATCATCCCTAGACCTACCTTACAGAAATACTGAGAGGAGTTCATCAAGCTTCGCCAAAAGTAACATGAAACGTATGAAAATGTACAACATATTGGTAAAAGTAAACGTATAGTCAGATTCAGAATAACATTGTAATATGGTGATGTGTTAGATACTTTAGTATAAAGGTTAAAGGACAAGAGTATTAAAATAGCTATAGGGCTTTCCTGGTGGCGCAGTGGTTGAGAGTCCGCTTGCCGATGCAGGGGACACGGGTTCGTGCCCCAGTCCGGGAAGATCCCACATGCCGCGGAGCGGCTGCACCCGTGAGCCATGGCCGCTGAGCCTGCATGTCCAGAGCCTGTGCCCCGCAACGGGAAAGGCCACAACAGTGAGAGGCCCATGTACCGAAAAAAAAAAAAATAGCCATAACGGGCTTCCCTGGTGGCACAGTGGTTGAGTCCGCCTGCCGATGCAGGGGACACGGGTTTGTGCCCCGGTCCGGGAGGATCCCACATGCCACGGAGCAGCTGGGCCTGTGAGCCATGGCCGCTGAGCCTGCGCGTCCGGAGCCTGTGCTCCACAACGGGAGAGGCCACAACAGTGAGAGGCCCGTGTACCAGAAAAAAAAAAAAGCTATAGCTTTAACAATTTGTTAATGTATAAATAATATAAAAAGATGTAAATGTGACATCAAAAACAAAAGGGGGAGTAAAAGATTAGAGTTTTTGTATGTGATCAAAGTAAAATTGTCATCAGTGTAAAACACATATATATATATAATTATATATATATAATGTTTTATATAAGCCTCATGGTAACCAGAAAGCAAAAACCTACAGTAGATTTATAAAAGATAAAGAGAAGGGAATCAAAGCATATGATATGGAAAATCATCAATTCACAAAGGAAGGCAGCAAGACAAAGAAAAGAACAAAGAAACAACAAAACAGCCAGAAAACAGGAAGATGACATTAGTGAGTCCTTACTATCAATAATTATTTTTAATATAAATGTATTGAATAATCAAAAAGCATCGAGCGGCTGCATGGTTAAAATAAAACACCAACTATGTGCAGCCTACAAAAGATGCACTTTAGCTTTAAGGACACAGGCTAAGCATGAAGGGATGGATAAAAGGTATAGCATGAAATTAGAAGGCAAAAGAGAACAGGGGTAGTTATATCAGACAAAATAGACTTTAAGCCAAAAACAGTAACAAGAGACAAGAAGGTCTTTATATCAATATAATGATAAGGGGATCGTTAAGTTTACTAATATTTGAAGAAGTATATTAGTAAACAGATCTGAAGGAGGAAGTACACAAAAGTACAGTAATAGTAGGGGACTTCAGTACCCCACTTTCAACAGTGGATAGATCATCCAGACAGAAAATCAAGAAGGGAACATTGGGCATGAGCCATACATTAGACCAAATGGACCTAACAGACATATATAGAACATTCCCTCCAACAGCAGAATACACATTCTTGTCAAGCACACATGGAACATTCTCCAGGAGAGACCATATGGTACGTCACAAAACTAGTCTTTGCAAATTTAAGAATATTGAAATCATACCAAGTATCTTTTCTGACTACAGTGCTGTGAAACTATTAATCAATAACAGGAAAAAACCTGGAAAAGGTCACATATGACTAATAACCAATATCACACTCAACAGTGAGATATTCAAAGCTTCTTCTCTAAGATCAGGAGCAAGACGAGGGTGCCCACTCTCATCACTCCTGTTCAGTGTAGTACTGGAAGGCCTAGCCAGAGTAATCAGTCAAGAAAGGGAAATATAAAAGCATCCAAATCAGAAAGGAGGAAGTAAAACTCTTTGCCAATGGTATGAAAATGTATAGAAAATACTAATGACTCTGCCAAAAAACTGTTATAACTAATCAACAAATTCAGTATAACTGCAGGATAGAAAATCAACATATAAAAACCAGTTGCATTTCTATATATTCACAATAAAATAAGAAAGAAAAAAAAACAATCCTATTAACAACACTATCAAAAAAATTTGTGAATAAATTTAACCAAAGAAATGAAAGATATATATACACTGTATACTGAAAACTGAAGATGCTGATGAAAGAAATTGAAGAAAGCATGATAAATAGAAAGGTATTCCATAGCCACAGACTAGAAGAATTAATATTATAATGTCCATACTATCCAAAGCCATCTATAGAGTCAATGCAATACCTTTTAAAATTCCAATGGCATTTTTCACAAAATAGAAAAATCCTAAAATTTATGTGGAACTGTGAAAGACCCTGAATAGCCAAAGCAATTCTGAGAAAGGAAAACAAAACAGGAGACGTCACACTTCCTGATTTCACACTATACTACAGAGCTATAGTAATTTTATGCCAGTATGATACTAGCATAAAAATAGACACATAGATCAATAGAATTTGAGAGCCCATAAATAAAACCTTGCAAATATGGTCAGCTAACATTTGACAAAGGACCCAAGAATACTCAGGGGGGAACAGATATTCTCTTCAATAAATGCTGTTGGAAAAACTAGATAAGCACAGGCAAAACAATGAAATTGGACCCCTTTCTTACACCACTCACAAAAACTAACTTGAAGCAGATTAAAGACTTAAACCTAAGGCCTGAAACCATGAAACTCCTAGAGTAAACACTGGGAAAAAGATCCTTGACAAGGATCTTTGCAATGATTTTCTGGATGTAATACCAAAATCACAAGAAACAAAAGCAGACTAAGTAGGACTACATCAAACTAAAGAGTTTCTGTACAGCAAAAGAAATCATCAACAAAATGGAAAGACAACCTACAGAATGGGAAAAATATTTGCAAATTCTATATCCAATAAGGGGTTGCTATCCAAAATGTATAAAGAATTCATACAACTTAACAGCAAAAACATAAACAACCTGATTAAAAAATGAGCAGAGGAACTGAATAGACATTTTTCCAAAGAAGGCATGCAAATGACCTAAAGGTACGTGAACAGATGGCTCAGTATGACTACTCATCAGGGGAATGCAAATCAAAACCACGATGAGATATTACCTCACACCTGTCAGAATAGCTATCATCAGAAATAAAAGTGGTAAGTTGTCGGCGAGGTATGTGGAGAAAAAGGCATCCTTGTGTATTTTCGGTGGGGATGTAAATTGGTGCAGCCACTATGGAAAACAGTATGGGGTTTCCTCAAAAAATGAAAAACAGAACTACCGTAGGATCCAACAACTTCACTTCTGGGTATACATCTGCAAAAGCCTAGATAGGGAAACAACCTGCATGTATGTCAGTGGATGAATGGATAAGTAAAATGTGATATATATATACATGTATATATATAAAATGGAATAGTATTCCACCATGAGAACATCCTGCCACTTTTGAAAACTTGAATTAACCTTGAGGGTACAATGCTTAGTGCAGTAAGCCAGACAGATAAAGACAAATACAGTATGGTATAACATATGTGGAATCTAAAAAAGCCAAACCTAGAGAAACAGAGTGGAGTGGTGGTTACCAGGGGTTGAAGGTGGGAGAAATACGGAGATATTGGTCAAAGGTTATAAACTTTCAGTTATAAGGTATGTATCTTATATGTCTACCTTATAAGAATATCTTATATCCTGGGGATATCATTTACAGCAGAGTGAAATGAACATAGTTAACAATACCGTATTATATAATTAAATACTGTGAAGAAAGTAGATCTTAAATGTTTTCACCACAGAGAAGAAATGGTAATTATGTGATGTGATGGAGTTATTAGCTAATGCTATAGTGTTAGTCATTTTGCAATATAAGTGTATCAAATCAACAGGTTGAACATCTTAAAACTTATACAGTGTTATATGTCAATTAATATCTCAGTAAAGCTGGAAAAAATACTGCAGAGAAAATACTTAAAGTGCTACTTACTCCAGAAAGAAGATTAAATTCAGAATGAAACTTACTTCCTTATTAATTATGGTTGGATTTTCTAATGAATTTTAGATAGTGATAATGCATGGCTTTTTTCCGTCTCTTGGACTAGTGTGACACATCATTGGAATACTTTGTAGCTTGTTAGATTTAGTGCGGTTTTCAGACTATAGACTTTGTATTAGGCAGTAACTAACGCAGTAGGAAAAGCTAATTCTGTGTTTTATAAAGCACTTAGAGGGGAAATAGAACTTATAAAATAGGTGTTTGGTTTTTGTTTTTTCTTTACCAAATGGCTGTCCTTGCAACAAATAGCATAGAAGCAAGAGTTACACAAACAACAGAGCCCATATAAAAGATCATCCCAGTACATTCTTTATAAGCAGGATTTGGGTCAGCATAAAGGGTATTCTACATCACAATCTACTTATAGTGTACAATTTAATAGAATCCATTATCAGTAGTAGAAATCGAATACCTTGTCCTTTGCATGTTCCTGAGATCAAAAAAAAAGGACAAGATTGCAGTGACAGCAGTAAGCCTAGGTGATGGTATTTTAAATATCCAAATCCACTCAGATCCAAGTAAACTCGAAGTCTAGGAAACCAGTGGCACTGAGCCAGAAACAGTTGAAGCTATCATGCGATACCACAGAAATGTTTACATTTCAGTCATTTCAGTTCAGTTCAACAAATAACTGCTGTGTGCTTTTCACTCTCTGTTGCTCTGGCACTGTAACAATATTCTGGGCTTAATTCTTGCATTCTCGAGTTTCACAGTTTAGTCAAGGATGCAGGAAAACATAGAGTCCATTTTGTATACAGTGTGACAAGAGCTATAATCATGATAAAGGCAAAGTGATATGTGAGCAGAGAGTAAGAAGGAATGACAGACCTTTCCCCTCAGGCTGAGTACTGTAGGAAAAATAAAATTCTGTCAGTTAAAGGGCAAGTGGAAAATATATTCAAGATAGGACAGAGTGAACAAAGGCCATATGCCTTATTCAGAGAAGAGAAAGTAATTTGATGTGATTAGTGTCTGTGAATGTTGAGAACTGAGACTATAAAGATACCTTGATGCTGTATCATGGAGGACCTTAAAAGCCTTGTGGTAATTTGTTCTTAATCATAAGAGCAGTAGGAAATCATGGGAGGATGTGCAGAAAGAGTGGTGTGACATGGCGTGAGAATGTCTGTCTAAATGATTTTGCAGTGTGAGGCTGCCCCTTTCCTGTTTTTTTTTTTTTTTTTTTTTTGGCTAGAAAGAGCAGGCTTTTCTGTCTGGGCCATTAATGTTTCTGGCTTCCCGGCTTCTCCAGTATCATCCACTCCAGGACGTAAGAAGTACACAGAAACCCCAAGGAACTTGTATTGTTCTTTGGTTCCTGAGGTCCCTAGCCTGTATGTGTTCTTCTCCCTACCTTTCAGAGTCTTCTTATGTTTGTTTTATATATAAATAACATCCAGGGTTTGGGGCAGTAGTTAGCACGAGGAATGAGGAGAAATATGTCCATTCCATCTTGTCCATAACCACAGGTTTTAAAATTGACTTTTACAAATTTTTTATGGAAGTAAAGTGTACAAGGTAATATACAGATCTTAAATGTACAACTTGATAAGCTTTCATACATGTATAGATTCCTGTAACAATCAAAATATAGACTATTGGTGTCCCCCCATGGGTTTCTTCAGGCCTGCTTCCATTTAGACCCCACTCCCTCATAGGATGCCACTGTTCTGATTTCCATTGCCATAGATTAATTTGCCTGTGCTTAAAAATTTAAGAAAAAAATTACAGAGTATATATCTGTAATATATATAGTTTTACTTAACAGTGTTTTTGAGTTTGAAGATGATTTATGAGTGTCTGTGTGTGTGTGTGTGTGTGTGTATATATAGTTTTACTATTAAAATTTTTAAGCCATAGAACAATATATTAAAAGTAATGTTTTAGGGACTTCCCTGGTGGCACAGTGGTTAAGAATCCGCCTGCCAGTGCAGGGGACACGGGTTCGAGCCCTGGTCCGGGAAGATCCCACATGCCGCGGAGCAACTAAGCCCGTGTGCCACAACTACTGAGCCTGCTCTCTAGAGCCTGTGAGCCACAACTACTGAGCCCGCGTGCAGCAACTACTGAAGCCCGTGCACCTAGAGCCCGTGCTCTGCAACAAGAGAAGCCACCGCAATGAGAAGCCCGTGCACTGTAACTTAAGAGTAGCCCCCCGCTCAATGCAACTAGAGAAAGCCCGCACACAGCAACAAAGACCCAACGCAGCCTAAATAAATAAATAGTTTTTTAAAAAGTAATGTTTTAAGAAGGAAGTTAGTTGTACAGTAGGTGTTTTGGGGGTGAAGGGGTGGTTGGTGCGTGGAGACGTATAACCCCCCACAGTGTCATCAGACAACCGTTTAAATAAAGCAAAGCTAAATGTATTAGAACTTGCTACAGTAAGAATCCCTTTGCAGTATCTCAGAAGTAGGAAATAGAAGTAGGCTATTTATAGGATCTTGCGATATGAACTCAAATGGTTTAGGGTGGGCTTTTCCAGGCAGGTGGCTGATTTGAATTAACCAAAATGTTTACAGAATAGGTTACCTGGACACCTAGAGGTGAAAGTCTTTTTTTTAAATTTTTTAACATCTTTATTGGATTATAATTGCTTTACAATGTTCTGTTTCTGCTGTATAACAAAGTGAATCAGCTCTACATATACATATATCCCCATATCCCTTCCCTCTTACGTCTCACTCCCACTCTCCCTATCCCACCCCTCTAGGTGGTCACAAAGCACCGAGCTGATCTCCCTGTGCTATGCGGCTACTTCCCACTAGCTATCTGTTTTACATTCGGTAGTGTATATATGTCAATGCTATGCTCTCAGTTCGTCCCAGCTTACCCTTCCCCCTCCCCATGTCCTCAAGTCTTTCCTCTATATCTGCGTCTTTATTCCTGTCCTGCCCCTAGGTTCTTCAGAACCTTTTTTTTTTTACATTCCATATATATATGCTAGCACACAGTGTTTTTCTCTGACTCACTTCACTCTGTATGACAGACTCTAGGTCCACCCACTTCACTACAAATAACTCAATTTCATTTCTTTTTATGGCTGAGTAATATTCCACTGTATATAGGTGCCACATCTTCTTTATCCATTCATTTGTCGATGGACACTTAGGTTGCTTCCATGTCCTGGCTATTGTAAATAGTGCTGCAGTGAACATTGTGGTACATGACTCTTTTTGAATTACGGTTTTCTCAGGGTATATGCCCAGGAGTGGGATTGCTGGGTCGTATGGTAGTTCTATTTTTAGTTTTTTAAGGAACCTCCATACTGTTTTCCATAGTGGCTGTATCAATTTACATTCCCACCAACAGTGCAAGAGGGTTCCCTTTCCTCCACACCCTCTCCAGCATTTATTGTTTGTAGGTTTTTTGATGATGGCCATTCTGACCCGTGTGAGGTGATACCTCATTGTAGTTTTGATTTGCGTTTCTCTAATGATTAGTGATGTTGAGCATTCTTTCGTGTGTTTGTTGGCAATCTGTATATCTTCTTTGGAGAAATGTCTATTTAGGTCTTCTGCCCATTTTTGGATTTGATTATTTGGTTTTTGGATATTGAGCTGCATGAGCTGCTTGTAAATTTTGGAGATTAATCCTTTGTCAGTTGCTTCATTTGCAAATATTTTATCCCATTCTAAGGGTTGTCTTTTTCTCTTGTTTATGGTTTCCTTTGCTATGCAAAAGCTTTTAAGTTTCATTAGCTCCCATTTGTTTTTGTTTTTATTTCCATTTCTCTAGGAGATGGGTCAAAAAGGATCTTGCTGTGATTTATGCCATAGAGTGTTCTGCCTATGTTTTCCTCTAAGAGTTTTATAGTGCCTGGCCTTACATTTAGGTCTTTAATCCATTTGGAGTTTATTTTTGTGTATGGTGTTAGGAAGTGTTCTAATTTCATTCTTTTACATGTAGCTGTCCAGTTTTCCCAGCACCACTTATTGAAGAGGCTGTCTTTTTTCCATTGTATATTCTTGCTTCCTTTATCAAAGATAAGGAGATCATACATGCATGGGTTTATCTCTGGGCTTTCTATCCTGTTCCACTGATGTATATTTCTGTTTTTGTGCCAGTTCCATACTGTCTTTATTACTGTAGCTTTGTAGTATAGTCTAAAGTCAGGGAGCCTGATTCCCCCAGCTCCGTTTTTCTTTCTCAGGATTGCTTTGGCTATTCGGGGTCTTTTGTGTTTCCATACAAATTGTGAAATTTTTTGTTCTAGTTCTGTGAAAAATGCCATTGGTAGTTTGATAGGGATTGCATTGAATCTGTAGATTGCTTTGGGTAGTATAGTCATTTTCATGGTGTTGATTCTTCCAATCCAAGAACATGGTATATCCCCTTCATCTGTTTGTATCATCTTTAATTTCCTTCATCAGTGTCTTATAGTTTTCTGAATACAGGTCTTTCGTCTCCTTAGGTAGGTTTATTCCTAGGTATTTTATTCTTTTTGTTGCAATGGTAAATGGGAGTGTTTTCTTAATTTCTCTTTCAGATTTTTCATCATTAGTGTATAGGAATGCAAGAGATTTCTGTGTATTAATTAGAGAGGAAAATCTTTAAGCTGTTCGTTCAGGTGTGCAGACTATTGTCTCTGATAAATTGATCTGTAAGAACTACCTGAAGCAAACAGTGAGGTTGTTTTTTTGGTCTATAGTCTTATCTTTGCCAGGCGAAGATTTCTTTGAACAAACTACTAAGTCATGTTGACGCAGATGGTCTCAGTTCTCAGGGATAAGTTAAAAGTTTGCTGATGAATTTCAAGTTATTAAGGCTGCAACCACAGTAACAGTGAGGTGATGAGACCGGAAGAACCATTAGATAAGGAATCAATATGGTATATTTGGAGTAAAAATAAAGAGATTTTGTTTTCAGGGGCTGGTGGGGCTTTTTTTTTTTTGTAGACTTTTCAGTTTGGCATTTAATTTTCAGACTTTTTATAGATATTATAGATGGAAGGGATTCTAGAAGTTTATCAAGGCCAGGATCCTCTGAGTAAGAATCCCTTTTATAAGATCCATATTAAATCATAGTTTTTGAGCCTCATTTTAAACAATTTAGATGAGAGGGAACTTAGCTTTCTCATGAGACAGCCAATTTTAGCTTTATTTGTTGGGAAGGTATTTCTTATATTGGTTTGAAGACTGCTCCTTTGAAATGCCTAATACTAGTACTCACCGCCCCACCTGCTGAAATCTCATAGAATAAGTGCCTTCTAAGTTCTATATATCAGCTGAACAAATGTGAGGTGGATTATCATTCTGGACTCTTTTCTAGGCAACCTATTCCCAGTTCCTTCAACTGTTACCATGGGGCAGAGTGTAAGTCCTCACTGTCCTAATTACCGTCCTCTGTTTTACTCTCGTTTGTCAGTGCTGCTCTTAACTGCAGTGTTCAAGTTTGCATATTATTCTTTAGATATGTTCTGAACAGGGAGGAGGAGAAGTATTTATTTCTGGGTACCAGACTTACATACTTAAAGAACAACAACAAAAACAAAACTAACTTTCTCAGAGCTTTCTAACAGCTTCATCACACTTAAACTCATGGCTCATTTGGTTTCACCATTACTAGGGACAGTTGAGGATGACAGGTCATGGGTTTCCAGAGAGATGAGTTGAAACTACCTGTTTATGTGCATGATACTTGGAAGTACACTGTCCCTAGTTACTAACTGAAAAGAGAATAGCTACTCTTTTCTTCAGATCTGTACCATCTAAAAGTGAATGTATGTTTTTGTAATGAGTTGGTGTAAGAAGAAACCATGCTTCTGCAAGTTGAAAGAGAAAATCTAGTTGTATTTCTGAAGGAATGCCCCCTCAAAGAGTCAGTGGTTTGAGAAAGAGAGATTAGAAAGCATTGTCAGTAGAAGCCCAAACGAATAGACGGTATTTGGTTTTCTTATATTTTTAAAGAAATCTCTGTTCTTCGGTGATTAACTCTTAGGCAGGGAGAGATACCACACATCTGACTCTGCTAGTCCTTCTTTGAAAACAGCTGTGCAAAGGCAGGAGCACTGATGCTGTTGTTATTTTTGCTCCATTCCGACCCTAGTACTGGGTGGAACTGCTGAGATTCTTGCTTGTTGCTTCCCCAAATGATGGCAAAATGTCATTCTCCTTGCTTGGCTTGCTGTTATTAGGGAAGGAAGCATCTTTCTAAACTCTTTTTGAATTCAAGGACTTTGTAGAAGAAATAGCAGGGGTCACTAGTATAGCTGTAAACTTTAAAGAGATATGTGACTGGAGCCTAATTAATTACAGGATATAGTACAATGGAAATAGAGGTTAAAATAAATAATGTATTCCAACTACCCTACACTACTCATTCTTTTTCTGATCTATTTTAAATGGGAATTTCTTCAAATTTCACATACTGTGGGTTGCACTTGACTTGGAGAGTTTGAAGTTTCAGTCTTGTTTTTAACATTGTGTATTTTATATTAGTGATACTGAAAAGTTTTTGGCAGCCTCATTTGTTCACTTGTTTATTCATTCAACAGAAGTTTAAAGAGTGTCTACTAATACTGTTCTAGTCAGGCTGCTAAGTGATCTTGGCTACTCACCACAGTTAAGGGGCGAACAAAACAGATGAAGCTCCTGACCTCTAAAAGCTTCCCACTTAGCTGGGGGAAACAGAGAGTAAAAAGCAAATGTGTCAGGTGGTAATAAGCCGTTTGAGAAAAATAAAGCCAAGCAATAGGAGGGTGGGGGAATGCTTTTTTACATAATGTTCTGAGAAGGCCTGTCTGAAAAGGGTTCATTTAAGCAGACCTGAAGGAAGTGAGAAAGTGATTTATACTAATACCCGGAAGGAGGAACGGCAAATATAAAGGCCCTGGGGTGGAAACATGTTTAACATTTCTCTGGACTAGCGAGGAAGCCAGTGCAGTTATAGTGATGAGAGTGAAAGAGAGCATGATGGCTGAGGTTGGCGTGACAGCAGGGGTAGGGCTGGTGGTGTGGGTTGGCTCGCAGACCTTGTACGTACCCTTGTAGGGATATGTGAGCCATGGCGAGGACTTTGGACTTCCATCTAACTGGGGTGGAAGCCACTGGAGGATATTAAGCAGAGGAGTGAGATGAACTGATATTTTAAAAGAATCACTCTTTTTGAAAAGACAGCCATGCAGCTTTACCGGTTCTTGGTTTTCATTCACTTTAGGGCTACTAATAAAGTGGATTCTAATATTGGTCCTCCACAAGACACATGCAGAAATGTGTCCTCCTTCCCCACACAGAAGTGCACTTTGGAAGTATCGGGTGGTATTTTTGGTTTCACAGTGACTAGGGATCAGAGAAGCAAAATGTTCTGCAGTGTGTAGGACACTAACAATCAGAATTTCGCCGTCACAAATGGTGTGGCTTCGTTCAGAAACACTCTAAGAACAGTACCAAGGTAGGCGTGAATGCCAGCTAGAGGACATTTCCTTTCCTTTCCTTCCTCTTCCCCTTTGCTCCTTCCTTTTTCTTACCGCACTCACCCTCTATCCCAATCTGTCCCTTTTCCTCTCATCCTCCATCCTTCTCTTTTTCTTTTGCAGATTTATGATGCTTAGGAATAGAGAGAATGAACATTGTTTGTTCCTATGTGATTTAACTCTTTTACCATAGAATTCTGTAATGGGAAGGATCCTTACTCCAGTCATTTAAATTTTAGGTAAGAATCTGGGAACCAAAGACATTAAATAATCTGCCCAAAGCCACATAGCAAGTTGGCAGCTCATAGTTTATGGCTTTATTTCATTAGTGTATTATTTACATCTTTATATTTTCATGACCCATCCCTCCAGAGATCATTTAAAATGCCCTGGTTGCATGACTTTCTCAGAATCATGCATTACTTCTTAGAGGCAGGGATTAGAGCCATAATCATCAAAATAATTATTCCAAAGAAGGAGGGCAGAGACAGTATTTTGATGATAAAAAGCAATATTGCTGGAATATTTTCTTTGGCTTTTATGGTGAGTAGAGCTTCATAGTGGTGAATATGTTTTAAAAAACAAAAGATTTACTTTGAACAAAAGCAAACTATAAATGTTTAAATATTCTAAACATTAATATTTAAGCAAGAAGTCGTCTTAAATGGTTGTAGAAAAGTAATCCAGAATTTATTCATTTTTGTGAAACTTGTTTTAGAAATCAAGATGAATATTTGTTACATTAGATTTGATCACCTAACACTACTGCCATATATATTAATTTACATAAACTTTGAATAAAGTCTTCATGTAACCGTTTCTTGGGGTAATATCATAGAACTGCCAAACTGCCTTCAAGTGTTGATAGCTTGTTCTGATAAATCCTTCTCAGAAGACTGCACTCTAACCTCCTTGAGCATGACCGTGTGACAGATTAGGAAAAACAAGGTCTTCATGCCTCTTCTGTGTAGTATTGCTTCACTCCAGTGGTGATGGCAGGTGGGTCATGTTCAGTCAGTCATATTTCTTAGATATGATAGCTTCTCTTATTGCTGTCATCCCCTCTGTCATGTTCCACATCTTATTAATAATGAGGTAAAACTCCATATGCCCTTTCTTACTCATAAAGCTTGAATCTCCGTGCTGTGACTCAATAGAGATGAACTTCAAGGCATTCCATTGCCTACTATCTGTTTTCTTAAATGTCATTAACTTAAATTTTAGATGACAATTAAGTACACTTTTTTCAGATGCTCATATTGTACATGGTTGAATCTCTCCCAGATTCCAGTACTGAGTCTAACAGAAATAGTTATCTTTTGTACCTAATTGAACTGGATTCTCATCTAGAGACAGGAGCATTACCCGCCTATTGTCTCAATTCCCCTGACTGAGCATAGGAGTACACAGTGTGCCTCTGAATTTTCAGGACAGCAGGGATGACTATTAAAAGATACCACATAGCTGATAAAGACAAGATGGCGGAGTAGAAGGACATGAACTCACCTCTTCTTACAAAAAACCCCACCAAAATCACAACTAACTGCTAAACAACCATTGACAAAAAATGTTGGAACCTACTAAAAATATATCCTACATCTAAAGACAAAGAAGTCACAACGAGACAGTAGGAGGGACGCAATCGCGATAAAATCAAGTCTGATACCCACCAGGTGGGTGACTCACAAACTGGAAGATAATTATATCACAGACAGTCTCCCACTGGAGTGAAAGTTCTGAGCCCCACATCAGGCTGCCCAGCCTGGGGGGTCTGACAATGGGAGGAGGAGCCCCCAGAGAATCTGGCTTTGAAGTCCAGTGGGGTTTGATTGAAGGAATTTCACAGGGCTGAGGGAAACAGAAACTCCACTCTTGGAGAGCACACACAACATCTTGTGTGCACCAGGACCCAAGGGAAAAAGCAGTGACCTCATAAGAGCTTGGGCCAGAACTACCTGCTTCTATTGGAGGGTCTCCTGTGGACTTATTTGACATTTATAGAGTATTCCATCCAAAAGAAGCAGAATACACATTCTTTTCAAGTGCACATGGAACATTCTCCAGGATTGATCACATGCTGGACCACAAAGCAAGCCTCAGTAAATGTACGGAAATTGAAATCATATCAGGCTTTTTTTCTGACCCCAGTGCTATGAGATTAGAAGTCAACTGCAAGAAAAAAAACTATAAAAAACACACACGTGGAGGCTAAACTGTATTCTACTAAACAACCAATGGATCACTGAAGAAATCAGAGGAAATCAAAAAATACCTAGAGAGAAATGAAAATGATCCAAAACCTATGGGAAGCAGCAAAAGCAGTTCTAAGAGGGAAACTTACAGCAATACAATCTTACCTCAGGAAATAAGAAAAATCTCAAGCAAACAACCTAACCTTACACTTAAAGCAACTAGAGAAAGAACAAAGAAAATCCAGTTAGTAGAAGGAAAGAAATCATAAGGATCAGAGCAGAAATAAATGAAAGAGACAAAACAATAGAAAAGACCAATGAAACTAAAGCTGTTTTTTTTTTAAAGATAAACAAAATTGATAAACCTTTAGCCAGACTCATCAAGAAAAGGGAGAGGGCTAAAATCAATAAAATTAGAAATGATAAAGGAGAAGTTAGAACTGACACCATAGGAATATAAAGGATCATGAGACTATTACAAGCAACTATATGCTAATAAAATGGACAACCTGGAAGAAATGCACAAATTCTAAGAAAGGTACAACCTTCCAAGACTGAACCAGGGAGAAATAGAAAATATACAGACCAATCACAAGTAATGACATTGAAACTGCAATTAAAAATCTTCCAGTAGACAGAAGTCCAGGACCAGATGGCTTCACAGGTGAATTCTGTCCAACTTTTAGAGAAGAGCTAACACCCATCCTTCTCAAACTCTTCCAAAAAGTTGCAGAGGAAGGAACACTCCCAAGCTCATTCTCTGAGGCCACCATCACGCTGATACCAAAACCAGACAAAGGTACTACAAAAAAAGAAAATTACAGACCAATATCACTGATGAACATAGATGCAAAAATCCTCAACAAAACACTAGCAAACAGAATCCAACAACACATTAAAAGGATCATACAAGATGATCAAGTGGGATTTATCCCAGGGATGCAAGGATTCTTCAGTATACCCAAATCAATTAATGTGATACACCATATTAACAAATTAAAGAATAAAAACCATATGATCATCTCAATAGATGCAGAAAAAGCTTTTGACAAAATTCAACACCAATTTATGAAAACTCTCCAGAAAGTGGGCATAGAGGGAACATACTTCAACATAATAAAGACCATATATGACAGACCCACAGCAAACATCATTCTCAGTGGTGAAAAACCGAAAGCATTTCCTCTAAGATCAGGAACAAGACAAGGATGTCCACTCTAGCCACTTTTATTCAACATAGTTTTGGAAGTCCTAGCTACAGCAATCAGAGAAGAAAAAGAAATAAAAGGAATCCAAACTGGAAAAGAAGTTAAACTGTCACTGCAGATGACATGATACTACACACAGAAAATATAGATGCTACCAGAAAACTACCAGAACTCATCAATGAATTCAGTAAAGTTTCAGAATACAAAATTAATACACCAAAATCTGTTGCATTTCTATACACTAACAACAAAAGATCAGAAAGAGAAATTAAGGAAACAATCCCATTTACCATCATATCAAAAAGAATAAAATACCTAGGAATAAACCTACCTAGGGAGGCAAAAGACCTGTACTCCAAAATCTATAAGACACTAATGAAAGAAATCAAAGATGATGCAAACAGATGGCACAATATACCATGTTCTTGGATCAGAAGAATCAATACTGTCAAAATGACTGTACTACCCAAGGCAATCTACAGATTCAGTGCAATCCCTATCAAATTACCAATGGCAATGTTTTGCAGATCTAGAACAAAAGAATCTTAAAATTTGAATGGAAACAGAAAAGACCCTGAATAGCCAAAGCAATATTAAAAAAGAAAAACGGAGTTGGAGGAATCAGACTCCCTGAGTTCAGAGCATACTACAAAGCTACATTCATCAAAACAGTATGGTACTGGCACAAAAACAGAAATATAGATCAGTGGAACAGGATAGAAAGCCCAGAAATAAACCCATGCATCTATGGTCAATTAATCTATGACAAAGGAGGCAAGACTATACAATGGAGAAAAGACAGTCTCTTCAGTAAATGGTGCTGGGAAAACTGGACAGCTACATGTAAAAAAATGAAACTACATTCTTTAACACCATACACAACAGTAAACTCAAAATGGATTAAAGATCTAAATGTAAGACCAGATACTATCAAACTCTTAGAGGAAAACATAGGAAGAACACTCTTTGACATAAATCACACCAATATCTTTTTCAATCCATGTCCCAGAATAATGGAAATAAAAACAAAAATAAATAAATGGGACCTAATTAAACTTAAAAGCTTTTGCACAGCAAAGGAAACCATAAACAAAATGAAAAGACAACCCCACAGAATGGGAGCAAATACTTGCAAATGATGTGACCGACTAGGGATTAATCTCCAAAAAAAAAAAAAAAAAAAATTCAAAAATGGGCAGAAGACCTAAACAGAGATTCCTACAAAGAAGACATACAGATGGCCAAAAGGCACATGGAAAAGATGCTCAACATTGCTAATTACTAGAGAAATGCAAATCAAAACTACAATGAGATATTACCACACCAGTCAGAATTGCATCATCAAAATGTCTACAAACAATAAATACTGGAGAGCGTGTGGAGAAAAGGGAATCCTCCTACACTGTTGGTGGGAATGTAAATTGGTACAACCACTATGGAGAACAGTATGGAGGTTCCTTAAAAGACTAAAAGTAGAGCTACCATATGGTTCAGAAATCCTACTCCTGGGCATATATCTGGAGAAAACCATGGTTTGAAAGGATACATGAACCCCAGTGTTCACTGCAGCACTGTTTACAATAGCCAAGAAATGGAAGCACGCTAAATGTCCATAGACAGGAATGGATAAAGAAGATGTGGTACATATATACTGTGGAATATTACTCAGCCATTAAAAAGAATGAAATAATGCCATTTGCAGCAACATGGATGGACCAGGGGATTATCATACTAAGTGAACTTCAAGTCAGACAGAGAAAGACAAATAGCATGATATGGCTTATGTGTGGAATCTAAAAAAAAAAAAAAAAGACACAAATGAACTTATTTTCAAAACAGAAACAGACTCTCAGACTTCGGAAAAAAAAGTTAACAGTTACCAAAGGGGAAAGGTGATGGGGAGGGATAAATTGGGAGTTTGAGATTGACATATACACACTACTATATTTAAAATAGATAACCAACCAGGACCTACTGTATAACATAGGAAATTTTGCTCAATATTCTGTAATAACCTAAATGGGAAAAAAATGTGAAAGAATGGATACATATATATGTGTAATTGAATCACTTTGCTGTACACCTGAAACACAACATTGTTAATGAACTATACTCCAGTATAAAATAAAAATTTTAAAAAGATACCCTGTATATACCTTATACCATATATTTATGGTATCTTTTGATGTATAATTGTATATCTGCTGCTTATTTTCGTTTTAGAACTTAGTGTATTATTCTTTGCATTTATTTTATCAATAGATCAGTTAAGGAAGCAAATGAAAGAAGAAAGTGTTATTTCTTATGAACAGCATTCTATTTTGGGGTGCTTTTTCCTCAGGAAATGGAACAAAGATTCCTCATGATATATATTCTAACAAAAACATTTAATTAGGTAATAAAATACTGGTTCCCAAGTAAGCTTATAAAGAAATTATTCTTCAAACTTTCTTCATGACATTGTACTTATCAAACAGATATCAGAATCATGTGAATACTTAAAAAGCGTTTTAAATGTCAGTAGAAGAAGCTTCCGTTCTGCAATTATGTTTGCAGGAGTGGAGAAAAGATATCACTATTACCATTGTTTCTACAGTGTAAGCAATTTTACATTGCTTATATTATAAAATGTGGTTTGCAATATGATAGATGTTAATACAATGATAAATATTTCATAACTTGGCAGTAAAATAATTACGCCTTTTGCGTGGATGCAACACAAACCACATTGAACCCTTGATTGTGCAAAAATCTGTTCATGAACATCTTCTGAACACCCTTGCACTGTACAACCATTTCAACATTTCATGAAACTAAAGTACTTCTAGAGAAACATATATTGTCGTCATCTTTATTCTACTCTTTATTCCACTCTTTTGTGCTTTTAAATTTGGGAAATTAAACCGTAGATGAAGTCACGAAATTGATTCAGCCGTCCAAACGTTAAACAGTGATAACTAGAAAAACGCTAGTCCTGATCATTGAATCGTATGAATTATAAATCCTCATTTGTGAACTATAAGAGAAGTATATTTCGTGAATTTTAGACTCCATATTTTTTCTGCATACTAATTTTGTTTTCAGGTTATGTCTCTGAAAGCTTTAGCACCACTGTTTACTATTACACTAAAAGTCTGTCAGACTAACCTAATTTTATATAGGATGGTGTTATTTTCTGAGATTCAGCTACTTTCACAGTGTGTGCACAGAGTAACTGAACCTAGATAATAGGTTAATGTAAATGCATATACAGCTGAAAAATGCTTTTGCCAAGCTATTCTCAAAAGCTTTATATTTACACGTTAAAAAATCTGAAATTAGGTTTAAGGTGTTAGGCTTTTTCTACCCTGAACTTCTGTAATAAGCATTGTAATGACAGTATTGAATACAATATAAAATTTGTAAGTTGTAGGGCTTACGTTACTTCTTAAAACCTATACTTTTAGCAACCTATAAAGTTGCTAAAGTTAGCATAAAGTTTCTATTATGTCAAGCACCACTAAATACTGGAAATCAATCTCGATATGCTCCCAGAGCCACAGGGGAAATGACGTAAATAGACAACAGCCATGCAACTCAGTGACAGACATAAGCTTCAATATATTTCTGTGGGAGCAAAGATGGAGCAACAGCGTACTGCTTGGATGAATCTATAGGAGATGAGGAGAGAGAAATGAAAGAGCCCAGATCTTTTAAGTTTAAAGTAGGATTTCAACAAGTGGATAACTGAGTGAATTCATTTTCTAGAACTGCCATAACAAAGTACAACAAACTGGGTAGCTTAAAACAACAGAAATTTGTTCTCTCACAGTTAAGGAGACCAAAAGTCTGCAACCAAGATATTGGCAAAGTTGGTTCCCTTCTGGAGTTTCTGAGAGATAAACCATCCCATGCCACTCTCCTTGCTTCTGGTGATTCCTGGCAAGTCTTGGCCTTCCATGACTTGTGGAGGCATCACTTCAATCTCTGTCTTCACCTTCACATCACCTCCTTCTGTTTCTCTGTCTCTTACAAGGATACTCTTTTTGGATTTAGGGCCCACCCTAATCCAGTGCGATCCCAGTCCTAGCTAATTACATCTTCAAGGACACTATTTCCAAATAAGGTCATGTGGTGAGTTTCTGGGTGGCCACGAATTGTGTGGGGACACTATTCAACCCACTACAGTGGGCAAAGTACAATAATAAAATGCCTGAAGGCACAGAGGCATGAAAAGTTATTAGGTGGCTCAGGGTAATCAATTTAGAGTAAATGGAGTGAATTTTGAGTACTGTTCAGGTGATTCTAAGAAATTTGATTTGGTACAGATTTGGAAAAGCCTTGTGTGCTACACTAAGATGTTTAGACAGTCTTCTGTAGGCATTTGGCTGCTAGAAACCTGTGAGTGGCCAGGGGTAGATTTGTATTTTTTGGGGAAGTGATATGTAAAACTGTTGGCTGGAAGACTAGTTTGAAGACTGAGGTAACAGATGGTGGGTTCCTGAACAAAAAGTGTGGTAGTGACTCTAGACTGGTAATGACAGAACTTTATACCTGGTAAAATGAGTAGAATTAAGAAGACAGGACTGGGGTGATTTTGAGATTGGCTTGGGAGGCAAGTTGATAGCCTATGACATAACTAAGAATGTTCATGCGGGAGGAAAGATATAACATTAAATTTTTAAGTGGAGAATTTCATTGAGCAGTCAATCAGCAGGTTTTTTTAACTTTTTTTTTTTTTTTTGGATGTGGACCATTTTTAAAGTCTTTATTGAATTTGTTACAACATTGCTTCTGCTCTCTGTTTTGGTTTCCTGGCCTGGAGGCATGTGGGCTCCCAGCCCCCTGACCAGGGATCAAACCCAAACCCCTGCACTGGAAGGCGAAGTCCCAACCACTGGACCTCCAGGGAAGTCCCAATCAGCAGTTTTTTAGGAACACTTTCTAACATTATCCTAGGTATTTTGGAGATAAATATGCACAACCATGGTCCTGTTTCAAGAACTTTACCAGACATTTGGAGTCATGAGACTAATAAAAGTGAAGCAGAAAATAATTCAAATCAACATATAATCAGGTATAAACTTAGTAATTCTGACTTAAACATACTACAGAGTTTAAGATTAGAAAAGGATCTATGTCATGTTGAGTGCTATAAGAAGCCTCATTTAGAAAGTGATACTGGGGGGGGATGAATTGGGAGATTGGGATTGACATATATACACTAATATGTATAAAATAGATGACTAATAAGAACCTGCTGTATAAATAAATAAATAAAAATTTAAAAAAAAAGAAAGTGGTACTGAATTTAGATTTGGTAAGTCATATTTAAGTTGGTTCAAAAGAGGATGGATAGCCTGACTAGAAAAGAGAGGGCAACCAAATACTAGACTGTGTTAAATTTGGAAAGGCATACGTAAAAATCTAGGATATGTAAAACCAACATAAGCTGTCTTGGAACATCAGGTAGGCAGATTGGTTACCACTGGGGGGGGGGGGGGGGGGGGGGGGAAAACACGTTTTCTTTTAGTTGTATTATCTTGACAGCCATGTACAGTGCTGTTATTTTATTAGAGGGATCAAAGCCAATCTGGAAGCTTTTACCCAAATCCAAGTATGAGAGGATGAGAACAAGTACTACTAGAAAAGTTGTATTTTTGGCTATTTCACATATATCTTAGTTCTTTGGCATACTGAACTTCTTGCATGTATTTTTATACCTTCTTCACTTTACCCCCTTCCACCTTACCCTTTATTTTCCTCATCAGAATTTAGCTCCAGGCAAACTCATGTGAGCCATCTAAAAATACCATATCTAAGAGCACAGGAAAAACTTGAGTGATGTGAAAAAGTGGATGACGACGAGGACCACAATGACGAACTACCTCTAATGTTAGGAACTTTACATGTTACCTCCTTCAGTGTATACAGTACCCTTATATGAAGTAGTCACTATTATCCCCTAATTACAAGTGGAAACTGACTCAGAGAGGTTAAGCGGCTTGATCAAGTAGAGCAGAAAGAGAACCTAGATCTCTCTGTGTAGCCTTGATTTACAGTCACCGTGATACAGCATGTTGATTTACCTTCATCTTGTTGCGGTACGTTAAATCTGGCTTGCGGATTCAGCTTCCTGAAGTGACTTACAATCACGTCTCCTTCCTGTTCAAAAGTCCTCTGTGACCTTCTTATTCCTATAAAATTAAAATTAGGCATAGTTATTTCTGCATTTTATCCAAGACCCCTCTAAAGGTAGGGACTGCCTGCATTTCTAGCCTCAACTTTAACTACTTTCTTCCCAGTAGCCCATATCCAGTCCACGCTGTCCTTACCATAGTGCTCCCCACCTGCCCTTTCAGGAGCATTTCCTCTTTTTTCTCTTGTCTGTGGACATTTTACTTTAGGTTTTATCTAGTTTTGATGCCATCTTCCAAGAGGACTTGTTTGCTTCTCCATCCTTCCTCTTACTTTTATAGTGCTTTGTTTGCTGCTACTTATGCCACTTAATTTTTTGCTTGTTTTGTATGTTAGGTAATGTATAGTTATTTAAACTAGATTATAAACTTCTTGAAGGCAGAAACTATGATTTTCTCATTTTTGTGGTATCTAGTACAGGGCCAGGTGCATCTTAAGCCTAGATAAGTAAAGAGTAAGGATGGAAATGAGTTCTGACCTCAAGTCTATAGTCAGTAATCCAGCTGCTTCCTGGCCAACTAGAGTAGAAGGGTTTCAAATCAGCAGGTTTGTTGAATACCCAGAAATGCCTGTGGCTGGAGAAAGCAGTTGCTGAGAGGATGAAGAAATTACTTTTGAACCTCTCAGCTATTGTTTTTCCAGTTATGTGCTGGAATGGCTGCGTAGACCCCCAGGGTACTTGTTAAAATGCAGATTCCAGAAAATGGTATCCAGAAATGTACCTTGTAGCAAGATTCCCAATTTATTTACTTATTTGTTCATCTGAGATTTTTTAAATAGAAACATTACATAAATTTAAGGAAGTGCACAGATCATAAGTGTGTGGCTTAATTTTCATGAAGAGAACACACCTACATAACCAGCACCAGATCAGGAAATATAGTGTAGCCTGCATTCCAGAAGCTGTTCCACTTATTCACTAGTTAATCCACCTCAATCCACCCGTCAAGGGTTTCCTGTGTTTTATGTACAGGAAGTTTCAGAACTTCTGCCTCAGTCCAGGCCTGCTCCTGGTCATGCAGATGTAACAAGCATTATTCCCCAAGGTACTTCCTCCTTTTTCTTCTCCCTCCCTTTGTTTTCTTGTCATCTTCCCTCCGTACCAGCTATCCCCTTCATAATAAAAATTCATAAAAATTTTCTTCTGAAGAATTCTTGCAAGTTTCTCCTCGGTGTTGAACTCCTTAAGCCCTAAGATCATATTTTGGGAGTCTCCCCCTTCTATTGTAGGGTTCCAGAATTAGTCCACTAGGCATAGAAGATTCTGCTTTTTTTTTTTTTTCTCAAACCTTATTTGGAAGATTGAAAGGATAAAAATTTCAAAGCATTTTGCCATTGATAATTTATTTTTTTCTGAACGAAAAGGTTATCTTATAAAATAGCTTACTACATTTTAAAGAAAAGAAAGGTACATATATTTTTAATTGCTTTAAGCATTAATTAAGGGCTCAATATATATGGAATTCATATATACAAACTACATAAAATAGATAAGCAACAAGGATTTACTGTATAGCACAAGGAATTATACCCAATATCTTTTAATAACCTATAATGGAATATAATCTGCAAAAACCCTGAATCGTTATGCTGTATACCTGAAACTAACACAGTATTGTAAGTCAACTATACTTCACTAAAAACAGGACTCAATTTTAGAGTTTGTGATCATTTAACATTATCTTTAAATAAGTACACTACTGTATGGTGCAGACCTGGTTTACTAAGCAGATTAAAGCTGTAAACAGTTTTGACTGAGTTTTGTTTAGTTTGTTCAAGAAAATATCTTTAAGTGGACAATAGTACCTTGATTGTTTATATCCCTGAAGATGATGCTAATTGCCAATATATTTTATCTTTTACTGAGTAGGTTTTCTGCTTTTGAAGTTTTACTTGACAGAGTTATTCTATTTGAGAATTTGTTTTTAAATTTATACCTTCCTTCTCCCCCCAGTTTGATAGTCAGGTTTTCACTATATTTTTAGGAACTGAAAGGAAACCATAAATAAGAAACTAACTTTATGAATACGTGTTGTTTTGATTTGTTAAAAAAAAAAAACATTGCAATAGCCACCAGATGATATATTAATTCCAATTAAGTAGGATAAATTAGAACTGTGCAGCCCTTGATTTTTTTTAATATTTTCAAGAGGAAAAAAATCCCAGTAAGTTGGTTTGTAGCACTTATGTAAATGATGTTATATTTTTATTTCTTAGGATTGAATATTCTTTGTGTCATTGATATTCTTTTTGGAAAATACTTTTTACAATATAGAAGACAACCACGTAGTAACTTCATTGAAAAGTAAGATTAGAGGGTCTTAAAAGACTTCAGAGGTTATCTAATTCATTCTTCTGCCTTCAGACATGATAATTTTTTTTTTCAGTCCCTTTGTTCAGAACACCTACGCTGTCGATTCTTTTAGCACACTGGCCTCATATGATCATGTTTTTCTCTTTAAATCTATAACCTACCTATTCATTCCACTTAAACTGCTCATTTGGGAACTGTTTACTTGAAACCTCATCAAAACTTGTAACGTTTCCCAAAACCAAGCTCTCAAACTTGAAATTAGTATCATTGAATTCAGTTTCTTCTATTCTCTTAGGTTGTCTGTGCCCATGAACTCACTTCGTTTCTGGTCACTCCCAGCATCCTTCTGTCTGGCTCCTGTACACCCATCACTCCCCTCAAAATCACACCAAGTTCACCAGGGCTTTCCACATTGTTAAATCAGATGGACATTTCCACAGCATTTGCAAGCAATTCTTACTGTTCTAGAATATTATAAACTACTTGATGACAAGAGTAAAAATGTTGCCTTTCTTTAAAAGAACATATTGTTCCCCAAATAATCCACAAATATTTTTGTAAACGTTGTAAAAGATTCAAATAATACAGAACTATGTAAAAGAAAATATGTAAGCCTCCTTTTTTAATACTCCTCTCTCAACTTGTAAAATTTGTTCCACAGTTAACAGTGGTTTACAATTTTGTGCAGATCTTTCCAGTTGCTTTTCTAAGCTTTTCCACACATGTCCACTTGTACAAAAAATATATATGTGTGTGTGTGTGTGTGTGTGTGTGTGTGTGTGTGTATAATTTGTGTTTGTAAAAAGTCATTTCAAATTTCTCCCAGCAGTGCTGGCTGTTTTTGAAAAAAAGTACTTCCTGATTATAAGTGAAAAACTCATGGAAGAATTTTATTACAGATACGATGGAAAGACTCTCATTTGTTTCTGCTTGTTTTTTCCAGATAATGTTTCTTTGAAAATATACCTCTTTAGAATTGACAGAAAAGTGCAAAAGTCTTAAATCTATAAGATGAGTTTTGACTGGCCTTAAATATCCAAATACAAAATTTGTGAGTGCCTTTTTCCCCCTATTGTGTATTTCTGATTAAGAACAAATCTGAAGAGTTTCTTATGAATTAGCCAGTTTTAAAAAAAAGAGAGAAAGCACAGTTAGAAGAAGCTTTAGTCTTTACATAATGTATATATTTATAGTGTCACAAACACTCAATATGTGAAGGTAAGTTCACATTTTGATATTTGCAAGCTCTCATGTAAGATTTTTTAAATCTATAAAGAAAAAGCCAATGTTTTTAAAATGGAATTATATACAACAAAACCAATTTATATGTAAAAAATTCATTAAGTGTATACAAATACTCCCTTGTAATACTAATACACAAGTACATTTGTAATACATTAATTACTAATGATGGAATACACTTTTGAAATATCTGGAGAAATATGATTTTTTAAATTATATGCTTATAGTACATACTGATAGCCACCAAATATCAATATTTACTTGTTAAAAATTTTATTGGCAAAAAACTGCTTACTAAAAATAAAATCATTAATGAGCTCAGTCTCAATCTGAAAAGAGTAAACTCTGATTTTATTAATTTTAAATAACATTCATGCTACATAGCTGTTTAAAGCATCACTTTTTCTCTAAGATTTATATATAAAATGTCCAGAGTTTAACTGTTCTTTATGCTATTTTGAGGAATTTAACTTCATATGTTAGCTTCATCTAAGATGTTAAAAAATATGGAGTTATTAATAGATGCTCTAGATTTTTTAAAAATTCCTGAATTACACTACATATACAGAGTTCTAAAATCATTTTACATTTCACTTTAGGGTTTAAATACGTTTTGTATTTAAATTGCTTTAAAATATGTAGAAGCAAGTGTTTGAAGCCTGTTCTCTTTTTTAAAAATAAATATTCTGTATTCTATAAATGATATATCCTTTTTCCTGATACAGTGTTATTCATGTGAGTTTTAAGTCCAGAATCCTAACATTCTAAATCCATATGTGATTAAGATACAGATTAAATGTTATAGACAGTAAGTATTATAATAGTTTACGAGCATTAACTGTTTATTAATTAATTATTAAATTTTATTACAAGAGGTAGAATTTGAGTTGGCATTAAATCACGCTGAATTTTGGTTATCCAGTAAGAATAAAGATCATTTCTTGATATGGGTCAGGGAAAAAAAAAATGGAACAGCCTTAAGAACCCATATAGAGGTGAAAATGAGGATAGGATGTTTGGGGGCCATAATTTTTTTTTTCACTGAGGTGTAATCTTTTTTAATAGATATAGTGTGAGAATAAATGGACTTAATGTGGCATCCCAATCATGTCTACCTCCATACCCCTTCCCAGTAAGATTAAACTCCTTCCCATCCTCTGTTAATTTCCTTGTCACAGTCTACCTGATTAAAATCCTCTCCCAGTGTTCCTAATTTACCTCAACATAATCTCCATCGAAATACCCTGTTTACAGTTAACCATCTTTGGAGTCTTTTCCTTCCATTTCACCCTACAGTAATTTTCACCTTTTATATTTCTCTAGAATTCACTGAACACATAGCTAAACTGATAGCCAAAATTATAGTCCTTACTAAATACCATGTAATTTAGTAGCTAATTTTATTAACTTCTGATCTGTTCAATCCTATAGCAGTCCTCACTAAGAAAGATTCTATTATTATCCCCATTTACAAAGGAGGCAACTCAAGCCCAGACTCAAAATCTTGGTCTACTAATTCTAGAGTGTTTTAAGTACACTGCCCTCATTTTATCTATATGGTTAGAGATCTCTTTATGCAAATGTTACTGTGTTTCCTTTTGAGCAAAAACACCACGTTTTATATTTACTTGTTTTCTCATTTTATGGAATACAGTATCTCTTTTAAGTACTGAGTAGACAGTTGCTGGCTTGATTTCTTAATTGGTTGATTCAAAAGTGTTTGACTTAATTGCCAAGGGCTTTGGCCTCTAAGCAATTTTAAATTTTCAAAGCTTTGTGGGCAGTAGACTGATGAAAGTGGTGATTTTTGAAGATTTAGCTAGAAGTGAGAGATTGGAGTGTAAAGATTAGAGCATCTGTAATCCAAGCATGATATAATAAACATTCAGACACAATCAGTTGTGTCAAGGTAACAGAAAAATGGCAAATGTAGAATAGGAAGTGTTCACTGGCTCTATGATTGATGCAGACATAAATGCTAAAGTTGAAACTTGGTCATTAGAAGAATGGTTGCATTATTGACAGGAGCATAGAAGTCTAGCAAGTCTGGCAAAGATAAATTATTTTGTGTGGAGAATACTGACATTTGTTTGAAAAAATTTTGGTTTTAGAGTGTTAGGACATTCAAGTGGGATATTCAAGTAGATATATCCAATTAGTAGTTACTCCATAAAATGTGACACTATAGACCTGTCTGAGAAGGAGTCTTTCATACAAAAGAGCTATTGAATTTAAGAGTATGAATCATCCAAAGGAGAAAATGTGAAAAGAGAATAGAACGTCATGGACAAATAATGTAACTTTTCTATATTTCAATTATAGAGTCCTTACTAATTAAAGTACATGTTACCATTTTTAATGACCTCTTTATTTTAATAAACCCATGAATACCTAGATTTTGTTTTAGATTCATGTATTACCAATTGAATGTAAATGTTCTATATATTAGTATAAATACTGGAATATATATATTTACTATGAATTTGAACTTTGAAATAACTAAATTTTTACTATACATTATATCTGTTATAAAGTTTTGATCTCCTTTTGCGTAAGAACACACAGCAAACAAGAAATGCTGTTGTTCTTCCTTCAAAATATATCCAGGGTCAGATCACTTGTTATCACCTACCATCAACCTGCTTTACACTACCAGCATCTTCTGTCTGGATTACTGTAGTAACCTCCATCTCATCTCTTTGCTTTTATCCTTGCTCCATTATACTCTATTCTCAGCATAGCTCACATTACTCTTCTGCTCAAAACTTACCTATTAAGGCTTCCCATGTGACTCAGAGTAAAATCTAAGGCCTCACCAATACACTGACCTTTCTGGTCCCTGAACACATTTCTACCTTAAGGCCTTTGCGCCAGCCATGATTTCCCTTTGCCTGGTGTGTGCTTCCCTCAAAATCACTATCGCTAATACTGTATACAATTAATTTTATATTATTTATATATACATATGTGTATTATGTACTTATGTTGTTTTTTTGTCTTTCTCTGGCTCTCTCCCCAACACACACGTGTGCACAAACACTAGACTGTAAACCCCATGAGGCCAGGGATATTTGCTCTGTTCACTCTTATCTCAAGTGCCTAAAAACGTACCTATCACATATTAGACATTCAATAAATACCAGTTGAATAAATAAATATAACAACAGCCAACACTTAATGAAGGCTTACTTCATGTCATACTTTTCTAAAGCTTTAAATTATTACAGCATCCTTGCTTTACTGATACGGAAACTGAACCACAGGTCGGTTAAGTAACACGCCCCATCTCACACCGCTAGCAGCCTGGTTTCTAGCCAGAGTTCCCAGCCATCACTGTGGTACTTCTGTTGAAGATGATCGCTGTGTTTGGTGCTATAAAGTTTTTATGGAAGAACCAGAAGTTGTATATTAGCCTCTACATGCAAAATACTTCTCATATACCTGGATTCACATTGTTAGTATACAATGATTAAATATACAGATGAATGCCATTACTCTGAAGCCTTGAAATATTAAGCTTAAAGAAATAGGGAATCACACCAAGAATTTGATGTCTCATTTGCCAGATGAGCAGGCTCAACCAGTTGCATCCATCATTAGTTAAAGCCAATCTCAAGGCCTGCAGAGCCGTGGTACTGTCAACAGTGTTATATGGATCTAATCTCTGAATCCTTATCAGCATCATTTTCATTTTTTAGACAGGTTTCATTTATCATACCATTGTGCTATATTTCACATCAAATGTCAAGATAAAGTCTCTGATGTCAAAGACATAGAGGCAGAGATTTTCCAGGCTTGCTCATCAGAATGCAGTGATCCTGGACATTCGGAGAAAATGGATGACACTGGACTTTTAAAGCAGTTGGCATTAGGTGAACTTTAGAGCGAGTATCATTCTTAAGACAATATAAGAGAAGTTTCAAGGACTAAAGCTATCCGAAGAATTGGACTAGAAAAACTGTCATAGCAGGTAGTCCAGCATGACTGGGACCCAGACTGAGCAGTGTTTTACTCATGTTTCAATCAGTGAGGCAGTGACAGGAAAAAGTACCAAGTACAAACAGTGATCAAAGGATGATCTAATAGATATGCTAAAAGATTCATAATTAAGGAAAAATTGCCTAGCCACCCAGGGTACTTTCATCCATGTGAAGATGCTTCCATATATAGGATTATCAAAGATTATCATGTGAGCACTAAGAGTGAAAATGTGAATGTCCATTTTCACAGATAAGCCAAAAAAGAGGAAAAATATAAGAGACTATGCTTCAAAAGACAGTGGTCCTTTTCTTGTTTATTTTTTGTTTAAATGCATTTTATAGATTTTTCTTGATAATACCATCTTTTTATCACCTAGTAGCCCCATAAGTAACAAAAAATGATCTGTACCAGGGAAATGAATTAAAGAGAGGTTAAATGGCTTTCCTGGGGAAAAACATTTATTTGCAAAGCTAGAATAGGGCAAAAGAGAAACTCTGTTCCTGATGCATTTCTTACACCAATCACAGATGATGCAAAATATTCAGTGATATGAAATGAGTGATTTTATTTTTAACATAGAATCATGTAAATTTTAAGCTACATTAGTTGTTTTGTTATTGTTGTTCTTGAATTTTAGATTACATTTACAATAATGACATGAGAATAGTAATGTTCCTTGATGGTTGATTTTTTTCCCAAAGATAAAAAGGAAAAAAGCCCACATATTTTTTTTTAAATTATACTTTTCATATATATCTGATATGACAGAGTTACCAAAACTTTTGCATTGTAGATTTACATATTCAGTTCATCTCACATCAAAAGCTGTTCTGTTGGATTTTAAATGAAGAATATAACATAACTTTTCATTTTGAACTTACTACTTTAGTTACCAAAAAAATTCTATGAGTAATTATACTGTGCATTTCAAATTTTCTTTCATTAGTGAATAAAAGAAAATCTATAATAAGGCTAGAAATGTGTTCTCAGGAAAATATTAATTACTAAAATTGCTTAGAAGCTGAGTCATAGGGCCTTTTAAGTTTTTGCCGTACACTTGGAAGAAACTTAGTCTTACTGCGTTGTCACATTTTTTACCTCTCAACATTTTGAAAGCACAGTGAATATGAGAAGCTCTCTCATCAGTCATATTATCAGTTTTGTTCAAAAAGAAAAGGTGCTTCTCCAAACATAGTTTATCCCCAGTAGCTGTCTTACTAGTGTCTGGGGCTTAGGGTTGTTTTGTAGTATCTGCAGAGTCTTCCAGCTCTGCACTCTGTGTTCTCATTGGCTGACCTTCTAGGGAGGGCCAATTATAATGAACTATTTCAGCATATTCTGCTGAGGATTTCCTTAGTATCGATTGGAGCTTTTTGTTCTTGGTGTTCTGTTTTGTTACTTTTTCTCCCCCTCCCCTCCCCCCTTTACAATATGTGAACTACCAGTCTTATTGGCACTGTAATTCAGGTCAAGCTCATAAAGACAGCCATTTCTTCACTGTACTAGCAGGGCTGACAACTTTTTGTAGAGAAGGGTTTGATTAAGACCAATCATACCCTTCCTAGCCTGGCGAAATCAAACACAGTGGCATTCTTGGCCACCAGGATATAGATAATACCTATTTATATCTCTTAGGTAAATCCAGGAGGACTTCGCCTAGCTATTGTATGATCTATATCACATCTGCCATTTGGTGTAGCAGCCTAGCAAGAACTAGTGCTACCTCAGAGAAGTTTATGTAGTTTGATGAATAAAAAGAGGACCCCTAAGGAAAGGGCTAGGAATATGTAACTGTCAAGAAATGGAGAAATCTTTTATTAGGATGTCAGAGTGCTAAGTACCTCGGGATTTCCACTCGTTTTGTGCACCAGCAGGTGACCCGGATACTTCCATTTGCCAGCAGAAGCCCACCTGCCTGCCCATCTGCCTACCTGCCTGCTCTCACACTTTGTTTTTACTATAAGACTCAAGTAATTGGTTCCATCTTAAGCAGGATTATAGTGTCATACAGTGGGAAGATCACAGAATGCCTTTAAGTACTTCTATTAAATTTAACACTAAATAAATAAGATAGTATATCTTAATAGTTCAAAAGAATCTCTTCCTGGATGTTAGTGTTCTCAGAAAGAAACTGAGAAGGAAATAATAAAGATGATTTCATTTTAGTTCTGGGTACCTGGGCATACCAAGGAGATTCAGGCCTAGGGTGTCATTACTGCATTCCTACTAACTAATATATCTTAAAATAGTATCTTCTTTATTTAGAGTTACATGGTTAAAAAAAAAAAAAGGATTGATTCTATCATATATAGAAAACGGATCCCCCATTGTCTATAGGCTTTGATCAGGAAAGCAGTGGCTCTTCTACTGGCAAATCTTAAATAGGCAAGATTAACTTTTTTTTTCTTTCTTTTTAAAAAGACTTTATGTTTTTAAGATCAGTTTTAGGTTTACAACAAAATTGAGAGGAAGGTACTGAGATTGCTTATATATCCCCTGACCTCACACATTTATAGTCTCTCCCATTATCAATATCACTCACCAAAATGGTTTTGTTTTTTTGTTTGTTTGTTTGTTTTTTTACCAAGGACAAACCTACACTGACACATCATAAGCACACAAAGTGTATAGTTTACCTTAGAGTTCACTCTTGCTGGTGTACATTCTATGGGTGGAAACTTAGATTACTGATTTCAGCTCTTTCTTCTTTTCTAATATATGCATTCAATGCTATGAATATCCCCCAAGCACTGTTTTCATTACATTCCACAATTTTGATAAGTTGTTTTTCATTTTCATTTAGTCGAAATATTTTTAAATGTCTCTTGAGATTTCTTCTTTAACCCATTTGTTATTTAGAAGTGTTTTTTTTTGTGTGTGTGGGAGGGATGAGAATTAATTACTTAAACTTAAAGACATAAGTTTATTTAAGAGCAATGAGGGAACTCTTTGGACTTCTTGGAAGTGTTGCCAAAGAAAATACAGGATTTTCATCCTACATTCTGATTTTATGTTGATAATAAATCATCATGTTTTCTTCTTTTTGCTATTGCAGTACTTCTGTTGCAAAGAATGAGAGTCATATGCTAGCCGAGTGAGAGATTATCACTTAAATATTTTCTTAAATTTCAAGTGTCTGCTCTTCTTGTACTGGGAGATAGTAAATAAGGGACTGAAAAAAGCTGAAAGGATTCACACAGGTAATTTTTCATGACGTATGCAAGAAGGGGGAAAGAAAATGAGCAAATAAAATTTCATAACTAATTTGAGTCAAACTGCATGAAAAGACTGGACAGAAAGAATTCATGTAGATGGTAAATTATAATCACAACAGCATTTCCTTTAGCTGTTGACAAGCTCTTGGTTCATTCTGTAATCATGTACTTTAAAAATGAAAGAAGGGACCAAAAGTGCTTTTGTGGATTTGACCTTGAACTGAAACTGTCATTTGGGTGACAGCAGGCATTATCAAACCTTAGTCTTCATTTGCCATTTTCTTGGTGTCATAAATGCTTCTTTTTAAATAAGTTACATTTTTTTCAGTGATCAGAATTCAGAATCACATCTCTCTGGGATTGGTGTGAGCACTTTTTTTTTTTTCTTGTAAGGAACTTATGCCAAAGCATACCTACTTTGTTACAGTTATTAGAATTAAATGATATTGCATGTAGAGCTTGTGTTAAACACAATGAGTGCTTGATAAATGGTAGTTGTTATTAGCACTTGGTATCGTTGTATTTGTTATTATCTATGCTGTTACAGTTATTAGAATAATAAAACCTTCATTTCTTAGTTCTGAAGATCTTAGTTTCTAATCAGATGAAGTAATGTCAAGCACATGGCTTATAGTATTTTATTTGTCTTGCTACACTACTGTCATTGATTGGTAAATATTTAATAGAATAAAAAGAAAACACACATAATAGGATTCCTCAGAAGCTGTAATGTGAATAAACCAGAAACGGCTATTTTTTAGTCAGTTTGCTTGAAGCTGTGATTTAAAAATATATCCAGACACAACTTTGGATGGGGCAGCTGCACTACAAATGACTGAGAAATTAGAGATGGAAACAAAGACAGTTTAGATCAGAGTATCAAGAGTAGCCTTTGCACGGAAATACCAAGACAGAATTGATGACAATATACACAAGACTGTATATGCTTCCACAAGATCGTAGGAATCATCTAATCCAGTTCCTAGTTTTCTGGATGAGGGGATATTGAATATCTGAGAGATTTGGTGACATGCCCAGGGTTGAGGACAAGATGGAATAACTTTCTGACTCCTAGTTAAATACTCTTTCCATTAAAGCAGAAATACTGTGGGAATCAGCAAAATATCCTGGATGGAGATTTTTGTCAAATTTCTATAACTGACTGGTATCAACTAATAGAGTTCTTACTAGGTATAGGACACTGTACATTTCTCAATGGGGTTAAACGATTATAGTAATTATATTTTGAAAAAAATCAGTTGAAATTCTCTAATAAAATGAATGCATTGATAAAGCTATCTCCTTATTTTTAAAACTTTGATAATGTGGAAAAGAGTCATATAACTTTTGATAGGTCATTTTCTACTTACTTTGAAGGATGGAGAGTCATTAGACTTAGTTGCTCTAATTTGTACCTTATGCTTATATTAAGTACATTTTACAGTAACTCTGGAAGAATCATTACATTGTGCATATGTGTTTGTGGTAAAACCTTTTAACAAATTATATTAAGTTTACTTCTGATGTTAGGTTGCTTCCTACAGTTTACAGTTACATCAGCCAGCAACATTTTCATCTGTTATTTCTAGTTAACTATAATTATTTTATTCAAAAATAACTAATAATTATTTTATTCAAAAACTATAAATAAAGGCTTAATTCATAGATTCATCCATTGTTTATCTTCAAGGCATAAAACATACAATACAAAGAAAAAAATCTACCCAACATCTGCTTTTGCCCGGATTGTAATTTTCGCTTCTTTGTCTTGTTTTATAGAGCTACATCCATGGGAGCAGCCAGGCTCAATTCGTGGCAGAGTCACACATTATTCTGCTACTAAGTATCCTTTAAAACACAGATGGACTGAAAAGGACAAAGCAAAGCTGCATGCTATCAAATTGATTTTTTTCTAATATCAAGACTTTCAAGACATTAAATTTTAAACTTTACCATTTGACTAATTTTCTAATTCCTATGCTGATTATTTTTTCTTGCATTGTAATTTTTTAAATTCTGAATCATTAACAGACTGTAATTTTCTCTCTTTTTTTTTTAACTGACTACTGAATTATGAAGAATAGCTTTTGCTCTGCATTGATTATCTCTGGCTAGAGTTTTTTGTGACGTTTGTATGGTTTTCCCCTTTAGGATCTTAATGGGGAGAAAAAAGTGTCCTATGATATAAAAAGCAGGATAAAAAAATTATCTTAGTACTGGTTCCCTTAAATATTATAGTAAGTGAGAAGAGGGAGATTTAGGATAATTCGACATCTTTTTGGAACATGGCAGACTAAATGTTATGAATCAGATAACAGTACAATTTATGGTTTAGAGGTAGAAGGGTAAAGAAGATAGCAGGATAGGAAAGAGGTAAGGTTCATGTCTAAAAACTAAATATTACTAGAATGAAGTAAGGTTACTTTTGGGGCAAAAGACTGTACTTTGGGGGAACGCTGACATTTGTGTGAGTCCTGTGGAAATATTTGTATGTTAAATTTAGTGTTGAAAGTGTTGAGTCATTATCGGGATTTAGAGTGTGCCTTATAGTGTCATTTATAAAATTTGATTACTCTCCTGGTTACTGAGATTCATATTCAAATGAAGCAGTCTAGACCAAATTTTCCAGTATTTGATGTAACGATAACTATTTAAACCTTTAAGGATTCTTAGGACTCACCTAGGCCAAAACTTTATTTTATAGCTAGGAAAACTAAAACCCACAAGATTTAATGGACTTGCCTTAGGTTGGAGGAAGAACTAGGATTAGAATTGTTTTGTTTTGTTTTTAATAGTCTACTGGTTGTACAGGTTTTATATATATTATTGTATTATTATTTATAGGATTTCATGAATAAGTGTCAGTCATGACATCTTGAAGTTTTAAATTTTATTCTGGGTGGAAAAGACTATCTTTTAATAGCATTAAAGCTTTGTATTTTATTACTTTGTTGTGCTATAACAGTGCACTCTTTAATCCACCTAGCAAATATGTATATGCCACCTTTAGTTCTCTTTTACTTGCATAATATGTTCTGGACAGTGCATCAGGTGCCAGGATACACTGAGACTTGTATTAATTATAGTGGAGGAAAGGAGTGGGAGGTTCTTAAAAGCACTCCCAATTCTCAAGAAACTCACAAACTTCCTCATTTGTAAAACCAGGTTTAGTAAACTAACCACACGGCACTTCTCTGTGGAATATGAGATAGCTAGCACAAAGAAACCATCTAGCACTCACTAAAGGCTTTGGTTTTTCCTGTTGTATTTTTTCCCATCTTTCTCACTCAAAACTTTGCTGGTCATAGATACCATACATAAACATTTACTGGTTGATTGTTTTAACATTTGGCAAAGGCGTAGATGACCAGAAACAAAACAAACAAAACAAAAACATAGTCCTATGGTATTTATCAGAATTCTGAAGGTTATACTGGGAACATAATGGATTAATTTTTCTGGAGTGTGATTCACTGAGCCCATTAATCATGTGTAATTAACAAGATAGTAAAATGATACCTTTGGAATATCTGACCTTGGAAATGAAGCTTTAAATGAGATTTTAAGACTCCATTTTCTATTAGAGGGGAACTAAACACTATCTTTTTGAAACTCACCAAACAACATTGACCATCTTCTTCCTCTGTATCAGTTCTCAACATTTTTATTCCTTTCATCCTTGGCTTCTCATACTTGAGTGCATTTCATGGAACTGTGCATATCTGTAACCCATTCCTTGCATTTACTTAATTACCTATGTGCTTTGTGGCTTCACAATTAAGAAGATACTATGATGAGTATTTTTTGCTCTAGTCTGTCTCAGATTGTTTACTTAAATGTAGGTATTTCCAATTCCATTCTCAAATTTTGTGATCTTGATAAGTTAACTACGTGGTTTCTCTTTTCCAGCTTTCATAGGATAAGAGATTAATACTTTCTGCACATTTAGAGGGAATTTAGGTGAGAAAATAAAATATTTGCAAATACATTTCTAGGAACATCTCATCCTTATTAAAAAAATTAAGGGTAATGCCATATTTGCTCTTAATTTATCTTTTAATTATATAAGTTAATTTATGAAGTAAAACACATTTGTGTTAAAACACAGTACAGTAATCCCCCCACAAGTCCATAGGAAATACGTTCCAAGACCACCCCCAGTGGATGCGTGAAACTGTGGATAGTACCGAACCCTACATATACTATATTTTTTCCTATACATACATACCTATGATAAAGGTTAATTTATACATCAGGCACAGTAAGAGAATATCCAAACTGCCAGCATCACTACTCTTGTGCTTTGAGGCCATTATTAAGTAAAAAGGGTCACTTGAACACAAGCACTGTGATCCCACGACAGTTTATCTGGTAACAAGATGGCTACTAAGTGACGAATGGGTAGTGAATGCAGCGTGGATACTCTGGACAAAGGGATGATTGACATCCGGGTGGGACAGGGCAGGAAGATGTGAGATTGCATCATGCTACTCAGAATGACATTTAAATCTCAATTTAAAACTTACGAATTATTTTGGAATTCTCCATATGATGTTTTCGGACTGTGGGTAACTGAAACCACAGAAGAGAACCTCCAGAAAAGGGGGAATATGTACTGGAGGTAACTTTTTGGTTCTTATTTATATGGACTTTTTTTTTTCTTTTCTATCTGATTTCAATCCATGATGTGGCATTTTAGCAGTATACTTTATTCCAAACAGCCTATAAATACATCAGGAGTACCCAGCAAAAGGAATGAAAAGGTGTGTTGAGACCATCATTTCATTGTATGGCAGGAATTCCCCAAGGTTTCATTTCCTGGCTCACTGACATCAAGCTGAGATTTAGGATGCAAAGAAATTTCACAAACATTATGAAGTCTTCCATGTAGATTTTTTTTTTAACATCCTTATTGGAGTATAATTGCTTTAACAGTAATACACAGAATTAAAAGCCCCTATTTTCTTTCTGCTACTAGTAACTATTTGTTGCCTTATCGCTCCTGTTATTTTTATTTACAGATATCTATGAAAAGAGAAAATGTCTTTCAAAATAGTGGACTCATTAAAATTATCAGTAAAAGTTTAGTAGAAGCCAGTATCTAATAATTTCTTTTTTTATATATACTTTATGATTTTACTTTTCTTTGGCAGAGTCTACCGATATTGTTTAAACTTATCATGTAATTTTTTTGTAATTTGCATGTATATTTTTTCTCTTTAAACAACAACAACAAAAAAGGTAAATTCCAGGTGGTTGCTTTTTGTTTAGAGAACATTTATGCCTTTTGGTTTTCTCTTCCTAATTTAGTAAGCGAGATCATTAGATGCAATTGCTATATACAAAATTTTATTGAAAAGAAACCTAAGAAACAACAGATGGATTCATTTGCTATCATAGGTTACTGATTCACATTTAGTAAAAGTAAGATTTTTCTCCCTTTTAGTAGTGTTTTATTTCAGTACCTTATGGGGGGGCGGAGAACAGTCCTAAGTAGTCTTTGAGAGAAAACTATTTTAAAAAGGAATAAAAAAATGTTATGACGTTTTAATAAGGAATATACGAACTAAGACTAACTCATATAATCCTTTATATTTTTCCAAGTAAAATATTTTTTTAATTTTTAATTTAGTTATGTAATGAAAATATAAGGTATTTGCTGTTTGCAAGAAGGTAGACTGATAGAGAAATAATTTTAATCTGGTATGCCAGATCCTATAATCAGTGCTTGGAAGGAGCAACTTGATGCCTGCAGAAGTTGAACGGACTTTTCAGCTGGGTTTTGATACAGCAGAAAAAGGGTTTCTCCCCACGTGGAGAATGAGTGAGCGAGAATATTCCAGTGGAAGGTGCAACAGGTACAAAAACATAAAATGAGAGAGTATTCTCAAACTGTGAAGGGCAGATTGATGAAAGGTTAGTTGGCTGGATAATGAATATCTTCCCGTACCTTGCTAAGAAATTTCAATCACCAAGATACGTCATATGTGCTAGGTGAAACAAGACACATGAATGAGTTCCAGGATTGGCTTTACTGTCAAGTATACAAATTCTGACCTGTCCCTTAATTCTGCATATCCTCTAAGTTCTGTAATCTCAAGAAGATGACATGAGATTAGTGTCAATTAGAAGTAAAAGTTCTGAAATAAAAGGCAAAGGTTTTACTAGCAATAATAACAGTTTTAAAATATTTAAAAACATGTATTCTTACATGGTTCATATTTGCTTTTCCTATGAGAAAAATATTTGTTTTCCATTTATTATGAAAGAGTATGATTTTACTCTTGATTTGTTTTCAATCTATGATAGCAAATATTTCTTTTATTTTAATGTGTTATATCCAAGGAGAAACATACTGTAGAAGAAAATTAGTGACGGATGCAAGTTGATATTTTAGATTTAGATAGAAGACCAAGTCTTCTATGATGTGCTGACTTTTTTCAGCATTTGTTTGCATTTATCTTTAAATTGACAATCCTGATTCTCTTCCTAGGAGCAACAGTAAACCCAACATCATGTGCAATTGAGATTGGATTATAATGTAATGCAAATGTATGTGTCACCAGTTCAGTAGGATGCTCATTGCCTCTGGGTTTTGTATATAATTTACACAAACAGCAACTTCTGTTTTATGTAGGATCATATCAATATTTTGACTTTTTTCGTGGTAAGAAGGTGATTGACAGGATAAAGAGAGAAACTGGGGAGTACACAGTAGTTGAGTGTATATTGCTATGATATTAATCAATGCAAATGTGCAAAGTAATACATGAAGTAGAACAAGGGCGTGTGTGTGTGTGTGTGTGTGTGTAGGCATAGGCATTAACAATCTCAGAGCAATAGAAAAAGTCTCGGGAACATTATAATTTATCTAGTGTATATTTACATCTCTTTTATTCTCTTTTAATGTTGAGACTCTTTATAAGCATAGTCAAATGGTTACACCCATCAGTTTAATGACAGAAAAGCATCTGTTATTCCAGAGTCAGACACAGAATCTCTTAGAGATTTGTAGGACCTTTCGTTAGTCATTCAGCCTTCCACCCAAAGAAGGAAGACCTACACATTAACTCTGACAGATAATCTTCAAGCTTATTCCTCTGTCTATAAATCAGTCCTTTATCTAAGAATGTTTATATTACCAATGTGATTTTTTCCCCGAAATGATAAGTATTATGTAGGCTCTCTTTTAGCCAAAACTGTTTTCAGTGATACAGTAGAATTTAAGCTAAATAATTCTCAATACTCAAAGTCCTTAAGTTTAAAAGTATCTTTAAATAAAAGAGGAGGGGTTGGCAAGTTTAAAGCCATTTTAGTTTAATTCATGTATCTTAATTACAGCCATCAAGTTTAAAGTAGGTTCACAGCTCATTCCTTGTTAAAGCCTAGAAAACTCACTTTTGCGGGAAACATTCTGAGTACAAACTCACACTTGGTTCCTGACCCTGCTGCTTTCTAATAAAATATTTTATCTTGGAGTTGTACATAACACCTGTATCTAGTAATCCCTTTGCTTTAAAATTCCTACTTCAAGATCATAACACAAGGGTTTACTAAGTTTTTCATTTCTTTATTTTCACATAAGAGCAAAGCTAACTTCCTCTCAGACATAATAGTTTATACTATCTTTGGCATGGTCTTTTAGATCCTCTATAGCAAGGGTTGGCAAACTAGGACCAGCAAGGGCCAAATCCAGCCTGTCTTTTTTTTTTTTTTTTTTTTTTCTTTGCGGTACAGAGGCCTCTCACTGTTGTGGCCTCTCCCGATACGGAGCACAGGCTCCGGACGCACAGGCTCAGCAGCCATGGCTCACGGGCCTAGCCGCTCCGCGGCATGTGGGATCTTCCCGGACCGGGGCACGAACCCGTGTCCCCTGCATTGGCAGGCGGACTCTCAACCACTGCGCCACCAGGGAAGCCCCTGTCTACTATTTTTATAAATAAAGTTTTATTGGAACACAGCCACACCTTTTCATTTGTGTATTGTCTATGATTACTTTGCACTACAATAGCAGAATTGAGTAGTAACAATACACCATACAGCTTGCATAGTCCAAAATATTTACTTTCTGGCCCTTTAGATAAAAAGTTTGCAAACTACTGCTATGTAGAATATGAATAGTAGAAAACAAAAACCCACAACAACCTCATTACCCCAAGACAGTTGCTTTCAACTTTTTATTATCTTTCCCTGCATTTCTCTTATTTATTTTTAAGGAGATGAGATTATATTGTTTTTGAACATTTTCACTTGACATAAAATTTTATGCTTACACATTATGTTAAAATAGATTAGCTATTTTGTTCCTTTGCTTCTCCCTCATTATTTTCATCTAACCCTCTCATCATCCTTACTTAATTCCTTCTATGTTCTTTTGGTTTCCAACTTTTAGACACTAGCTTTGTGGCTTTGCACAAGTTATTTGGACCTCTCTGGTGGCTTCAGTTTCCTTATTTGTAAACCGAGGATAATAATGATCTTCCAGTATCTACATCAAAGAGTAGTTCAAAGAGTAGTTGGTACTGGGTAAGATAGTGAACAAAACAAAGTTCCTACCCTTTGGGGGCTAACATATGTAGTGACAGGACAGAGACAATAAGTAAATAAAAAAGATACGGAATCTAAAATTTCTTTAAAAAACAATGTTAATAGAGAAAAACAAAGCAGGAAAAAGTACAGAGTTCAAGGGAGGCTTCTCTGATGTCATTGGAGCAAAAACCTAAAGGAAGTGAGGGAGTGAGTTACATGGACATTGGGGGGAAAGAGTATTCAAGCAGTGGGGTAGCAGTTGCAAAGATCCTGAGGCAGAGGGGTTCCTCTTGTTGGCGGAATACCAAGGGCATAAGTCAGAGCAATCAAGGGCAGAGAAGTATAGGAAGTGGGTCAGGATATAAATCAGGTACAGCCTTGGTGTCATTTTGAGGTCTTTAGATTTTACTCAGAGTGAGATGGAAAGCTATTAGAGTGCTCTGAGGAGAAGAATGGCATTACCTGACTGACTTTAACGATGTATTAGAAAGTCCATACTATCTAAGGCAATCTACAGATTCAATGCAATTCCTTTCAAAATACTAATGGCATTTTTTCACAGAACTAGAACAAATAATCCTAAAATTTGCATGGAACTGCAAAAGACCCTGATTAGCCAAAGCGACCTTGAGAAAGAATGACAAAGCTGGAGGTATCATGCTCCCTGATTTCAAACTATATTAAAAAGCTATGGTAATATTATAAAAACAGTATGGTATGAGCACAAAAACGGACACATAGATCAGTGGAACAGAGAGCCCAGAAATAAACCTGTGCACTTATGGTCAGTTAATCTACAAAGGAGGCAAGAATATACAATGGGGAAAAGACTACCCCTTTAATAAATGGTGTTGGGAAAACTGGACATCTACATGCTAAAAATGAAACTGGACCACTTTTTCACACAATATACAAAAATAGATTCAAAATGGATTAAAGACCTGAAACTATAATACTCCTAGAAGAAAACATAGGGAGTATGCTCTTTGACATAGGTCTTAGTGTTAATTTTTTGGATCTGTCTCCTCAGGCAAGGGAAACAAAAGCAAACAAGTGGGACTACATCAAACTAAAAATCTTTTGCACATTGAAAAAAACCATCAACAAAATGAAAAGGTAGCCTACTGAATGGGAGAAGATATTTGCAAATCACATATCCAATAAGGGGTTAATATCATAATAAACAAAGAACTCATACAACTCAGTATCAAAAAGCAAACAACCTAATTAAAAAATGGGCAGAGGACTTGAAGAGGACTTCCTCTTTTCTAAGGAAGACATATGATGGCCAACAGACACATGAAAAGATGCTCTACATCGCTAATCATCAAGAAACCGCAAATAAAATCCACAATAAGATACCACCTCACACCCATCAGAATGGCTATCATCAAGAAGTTAATAAATAAGTGTTGGCGAGGATGTGGAGAAAACAGAACCCTTGTGCACTGTTGGTGGGAATCTAATTTGGCACAGCCACTATGGAAAACAGTATGGAAGTGCCTCAAAAAAATTAAAAATAGAACCAGCATATGATTCAGCAATTTTACTTCTGGATATTTTATTTACCTGAAGAAAACAAAAACACTAATTCTGAAATATATATGCACCTGTGTTCATTGTAGCATTATTTACAATAAGCAAGATATGGAAGCAACCAAAGTGACCATCAATGGATGAATGGATAAAGAAGATATGGTGTGTGTGTGTATGTGTGTGTATACACACACACACACACCATATATATATGTGCATATATATATGTATATATACACAATGACATATTACTCAACCATTAAATAAAAAGAAATCTTGCCATTTGCAACAACATGGATGGATCTGAAGAGTATCACACTAAGTGAAATAAGTCAGAGAAAGACAAATACCTTATGATCTCATTTGTATGCGGAATCTAAAAAACAAATGAACAAAACAGAACAAATCAAAAACAGACTCATAGATACAGAGAACAGGGTGGTTGCCAGAGGGCAGGTGGGTGATGGGTTGGGCAAAACAGGTGAAGGAGATTAGGAGGTACAAGCTTACAGTTTTAAAAATAGTCATGGGGATGTAATACACAACATAAGGAGTATGGTTGATAATATTGTAGTAATTTTGTATGGAGGGGATAGTTACTAGATTTACTGGTGGCAGTCATTTCCTAGTGTATTTAAATGTCCAGACACTACGTTGTATACCTGAAACTAACATAATATTGTATATTTCAATTAAGAAAAGATAGAGAATATTTCTAAGACTTAGGGGTAGGAATTAATTTCATAAGCAAGAAACAATAACCAAAGCTCATAAAAGAATAATAATTTTGACCATACTAAAACGCAAACCTTCTGCATAACTAAAAAATTTAGAAGACAAGTAGAAGAATCTATATGCAACACTTCAATCAATTCATATCCAGAAAAAAGTGAAGCATTTTCTAAGTTAATAAGAAAAGGCAAGTATGCTTATGGAAAAATGGACAAATAAGCACTATACAAAAGATTAAACAAAAAAGAATTAACATATCAAAAGATACTCAGACTCACTATTGATACAGATCCCCACTCAACAATTTGATAAAATCAATAGTTCAGCAATACCAACATAACGTTTCTTCGGCAACGTTAAGAAAAATGGAAACTCTTAACACTACTTGTTTTACAGAATATGATCATACCTAGTAAATTTGAAAATACACATATCAGCCTCTGAAAAACTCTACCTCTAGGTGTAGACCCTAGAAAAATATTACACGTGTACATGTAAAAAGACAGTCTTTGTAGGAGTATTTGAAATAGCAAACATTTGGAAACAAATGCCCATCAGTAAGATGAGGCAATAGCGTGGTACACTCTTATGAAAATCTTACACTTTTGTAACAACATTGTTTGAATTTGTGCGAAGTTCAAAAGCAATCAGATGAGCAGCATGTAGGTCACATAGTTTACATCATAATAATGCAGCAATTTACAGAGAGACAGTAGTAAAAATAACACATATGAAGATATATTAACAGGGATATGTTACACTTGAGTGACCATAGTTAATATCCAATAAAATATAATTTGCTTAATAAAATCTCGCTAAGTGCATATTTATGTCTATGTGTACTAATAATACACACACACATATATTATGTACACATGGGTGTTCATGTATTGTTTTACCCTGAGAATATTGAATATATGGCTTTACTCTCATTAAAATTTTAAAGCATTTAATTTTTAAAACTTGTTTTCCCCAGAAATAAAAATAGTGTGATTTTCCCCAGTTTTATAAAGGAATTCTGGAAGCTACTGAGCAGATGGTGTCATAAAAGAAATATTTGTTTCGTTTATATTATCTATATAAAATCATTTTTAAGTGTCATTTATATTTTGAATATTTATAAAAAATGTTTCTGTGATAGTTAAAATAATCCAGAACTCTATGAATTTTCAGTAGATCAAATATGTACATAAATGTATAGATTAGAATTTTACATGAATATAAAAGGGTGTTGGCAAAAAAAGATGAAAGGAGAACCCTAATTTAATTCCTTATTAAGGATCTACATCAGTCCTATCAGTCTGCTCCAGAGAACTAAGTTAGGCAGTCGAAATTCCCTGTGTATCAGCCGTTTGAGTGATACAAGCTTTTAATTTTTCGATCATTATTGACAACCTCCTATGACTCTGGACTCGAGGGAGTTTATATCAGTAAATTGTCCAAAACACCTTAAGAATAATGAATCCTTAAAGTCCACAAACTAACATACTGCTAGTGCAAAACATTCATTCTGTTACCTTGTCCTTTCAGGCCATGACGACATGATTGAAACACAAAGAACTTAGTAATTATCTAAATTTCAGAGGTTTTCAAACTGTGTTATTGTGGATTTCCTAAAAGTTTAGTGGTATACATGTGTGTCGGGCAGGGAGATGGTATTGCCTGGGGCTGGTAGTGGCTTTTTCTCTTGGATGCATTATGCGTCCAACAGAGGTTGGTTGGTTGGACCCATGCTGAATATATTCTAATTTTCTATGATTGCCAATAAATTGTCATTCTAATTGTAACTGGTGTATACCTTTATGTATAATGTGAAATATCATTGGTTTTGAGAGTTTATAATTCATATGCACTATGAAAGTTCTGGAATTTAAGGGCATTTAGAATTAGACCTTTAAAATCTCAAAGTTTCAGGTTATACAGTCTAAAAATTAAGGCATATTTAAATACACAAAGAGCAGTAATCTTATGTTATATAAAGAGAATAAATTGCATTTACCTCTGTGTGCGTTTGTAATTTAATCATTCTGGGACAGAACACATTGTGTTCAGATCCAGAAAAATTAATAGATTTTATTTGCATCTATTTCTACTGTTTCCTTGACAACTACTATAGATGCTGCTATCACCATGGGGATGGTTCTTCTAAATGAAGCGGCAACATCCAAAGGCGATGTTGGAAAAAGACGGAGTAAGTCTCTGTGTTGGTATTTTTCTAAGTTTGTTTTAGTCTTAAGCTTCATTTAAATCAAATGGGAAATAGATAAAAGTCCTTTGTAAATGAACTTCCAAAGAAATGTTCTGGTTTGAAGACAGTTGTGGTGTTCCTTACTTTTTTCTGTTTCTTGGATGTGTGTGTGGCAAATACTTGAAAATACATTTCTTCCAAAATGGGACTGGGTGATTTTCTGTGGAAATGGATATAAAGAAGAGCTCTTATTCACCCTTGGTTGGGGTGCTCTGACGCATCTCTGCTGAAGCTGTAGTCTCTGTAGTCATGTCCACCCTACAGGAAGAGGTGGAAAATTCTGTGGGCAGAGTCTTCAGAGGTTTTACTGGCTAATGATATGTTTCCCTGTGCCACAAGAATCAGGTATGCATTCAAGAACTGACTCAGAGAGAGAAGTTTTTGCATAGGTCTTGTACCCTGAAATACTATACTTCCGATTACCTCCAAAACCTCCTTTTAGCAACATTTAGAAAGAGGGCATTTCGTGATACCATGTTTTCCAGTGTCTTTGCCTTTTCCATTGATATTCCAAGATTTACAACTCTACCAAGTTCCAGCACTATGTCTTAACAAGGTGACTACATTTTATCCTTTGACAGAACTGTTCCTCGAAGGGAGTTGTAGAAAAAGAATACATGTTTATAAAGTAACATATCTTTGGCAGGAAAAGGGAAAAAACACATGGGAAAAATCTTCTGCCCTGAGGAGCAGAGGTTAGGAAAGGACAGACAGCCTTACATTCAGTATTTCCCGCCACAGATCTTTCTTTAATTAATATAAAGTCCCCATGTGAGCTTACGATTATGCTTCCAGAAACCTATAATTAAGATTTTTCTCAATATGCTTTGCATTTCTGAACTCTTTTTAAAACCCAGAATGTATGTGTGAGGAACACAGGCATCTGGAAAAGACTCATTATTTATTAAGAAGTTTAAAATAAAATCCAGACTTATTTTTTATGGGAATTTTAGTTATGGTGACATGTATGTAAATCAGTCATAGTGATTTCTAAATATAATTCTTAGGTATCTTAAGTGTTGAAATGTTTTGGATGTAACAGACACTTTAGTCTACCCTCTGTTTTCCCATGATGCCATCTATACACTGTTAGAAAGAAACTACACAAGCGATGAACGCATTACTTTCTTTAGTTAATCATTGCTCAGAACATCATTTTATGATTTATGTTTTGAATAAAGAATGTGACGTTCTTGGGACTGGCAAGTAATATTTATAAGGACAAATTCTTATGTGTTTATATATTTATCATGTATCCTTCATATTAAAATAGTAAGAAATATGTAATTTTTTAATTGCAGGTCTATAATTATACATATATAAATAATCACTCCAGCCCCCACCCACTGCCAGTTTATTTATTTGTGTGTCTCTGTGTGTGTGTGTGTGTGTGTGAGAGAGTGTGTGTGCGTGTGTGTGCGTGGGGGGGCGAGAGACAGACACAAGGGGTGGAGAATGGGAAATATATTTTTTAAATTATCCCTTTTGACTCCAGTGTGATTTTTATTTTTGATATAATACAAGTACTGTGATTATTATTGCCCAGGTCAGAATGCGTCTGTGTCGTCACAGCATTTTCTTCTCACAAGTATGTTATCTCGTATGGGCTGCAGTGGTTTGTTGGGTCATTACTGACTCCTGTCTCGGGTCCTCTCCCCCACGTGCGAGTACTTGAGTAGCATCATTTTGTTCCACTGCATAGAATCAAGTAATATACCCTGTCTTACTTGATCACGTTTTGAGGCTTATTTCCCATCAAACACAATCAGATGAGGCTACCGAAAGCGGCAAAGGGAGTGAAAAAGTGTTTTACTCAGCTTCTGGAGAAAAAGACAGAGGAAAGGAAGAAGTATTTGGTAATGCCAAATGTAGGAAGTAGAAAGTAAAGCATCATGTCATTAATTCTGGGTTTACTAAGATTATTGTAAGCACAGTTGCTATGTCTAGTGGCTAGTGTCTGTCATACTTGGACATTCCACAATCTAAGGAAAAAAAGGTGTTTTTCATTTCTGCGGTATTCAGCAACTGTTTTTGCTTTGCTTTCTGCCAATATTCATTTGAAGTTCACCTTCATGAGTGTTACCTGAAATGAAATGCCACAGAGGCTGCAGCTCAACGCTATTAAGCACTTAGGACTTTTCGCAATTTGTTCTCAAAACTGAGAGAATGGTATCCTACAGAGTTGAAAGAAAACTGACAGATTTCTAGACCATGTTTCAACAATGCCATACCTTATCTACTCCCTGATTTCCAGGATTGTAATTAAACCTGGTCTAATTTATATGCTAGAATAATTTAAAAATCGTATTTCATCACTATAGCAGCATATAGAACCGTTTAATCTTCCTTGTTTCTGTCTGTCTTAGTGTGTTTAATCTCTTTTGTCTTCCCCTTTCTTTTATAATTAATTATATTAGATATTTCAGTGTTTTTAAAGAATTCCCTGAAACTAACGAAAGGATACAAGTATCGCACAAATGTTTTATTCTTAAGAAACGGTTAGCTATTTCTTATTAAGAGAACTAATTTCTACTTATTTACAGAACAGATTTAAATAAATTTCTATTTCTCTAAATATACCTGTTTTCTTTTATTCTAAACATACCTGCATTTAATCGGCTCAGATTTTTAAGCATTTATGTTTTGTTTATTTTACTAATAGCAATGTATCTTATTTAATTAAAATCCAATATATGTATTTGCATACATTTTTATTATGTATATTATATATATTTGATTAGTCATCTACTTTAGAGTAAAATCTTCCTAACCATAACAGAAAGGAAAAGAAATTTCCCTGTTGTCAACTTGCCTTAGACAAAGTGACACTGAAAACCTAGACCACAGCCTAAGCACATTCTTCTGTAAAATACACCGTGTGTTCCTTTGTAAAACAAACAGACAGTAGGGGGATTTCCTCCTGCTTTGACTGTCACAGAGTTCGCATTTTCTCACTCCCCAAGCTTTTGTTCCTAGCCTTCAGTGCGCTGGGACGAACTGTTATTTGTAAGGAACAGGCTTTTACTGAGGCAATAATCTAGCCAATAACCTAAAATTACATTTCTCTGTAAACATTCCATGGCATCTGAAAATAAAATTATATTGCACATCCTAATAATGCAAATGTCTCTGCTAATATAGCCAGTACTTCACAATGCAGGGGCTGATAATCTTGTTTGCGGTTTATCACATGTTTTGTTGTGTTTTGTTTTGATCCCTCTGGGGGCATTTTAGTACTTGTAGGAATTCTGTAAGAGAAGAAAACCACCAGAAGACTTAGATCACTTTTGTTGTTTTCATACCCCAAATAGTACATTTTCATTGAGAAGAATGTGGAAAATAATGATTATCTGGTTTGTTGTACCTGTGTGTGCCATGAACTGTTACATGTAAGTATACTGTGATTAACTGAATGCATTTAAAAAATATAAACATTTGGGTTGTGTGTGTCTAGACCAATGGAGTTTTCTGTCTCTTTCTAGTCATTTGTCTAGTGGGATTAGGCCTGGTGGTCTTCTTCTTCAGTTTTCTACTTTCAATATTTCGTTCCAAGTACCACGGCTACCCTTACAGGTAATATCATTATACTAATGTGACTGTTTTCATTTTTAACTAATAGAATAAATAGAATTTCATTGGTTTATATTTAAGGATTAATATAAAGTAGCTAACTTATTTGCCAAGTGACTTTAAACTCTGTTAAGCAAGTTTTTGAGCACCTGCCATGTGTTCTGCATAGACCATATGAAGGAGATATAAGGCATGGTTCCTGCTGCCTAGCATAGCATAGTTTTATTTTAGAGATACATGTTATATGCATATTACATATGTACATAAACAGATAACAAAATGTTTTAAATTTTGTGGAATTTATCAAAATTTCTTCTTGTCTTGGTTTGCCTGTCCATCATGATTTTTACTTCATTTGCAAAATTTTTTTCTCATAAAAGCTACCATTCAGTGTCCAGTAAATTGCATCTTTTGAATTCTGCAAAGTTTTAGCTTTTTTTCCAATAAAAGCAAACTTGAAAGGGAAAATTAAATGATAAAATAATGTCTGGTCACTGGAAGTTATATAATGAATATCTCCTAAGATTTTTACCAACATATTTTCATAATTGGGGATGAAAAGATGTTGAAAATTCATTCCAAAATGGTGTTATTATAACCAAACTATACTTTTCACTAAAGCAAAATACAGCTGATGTGCCAGATTAGAGTTGTCCAGGTCATGAATTAGGCAGATTCATTTCTTGACCACATTCCTCCCTCAGCTTCTCTCAGAGGAATAAATATTCCACTTTCTCTTTCTCTGGGGAGTCCTTCTAATAACCCTTCCTTCTCTCTAATTAATAAGTAAAGGTTCTGTATTTCCTTTCTCAGATTTTGAAAACTCTTTTCTGTTGAGATAGTAGAACTAATGATATATTGATAGAAAATAAAATCTCATACCTTACATCCCTTTTGCATGTGAACTGAGCAGTTATATTAAGAGGATGTTTCTACATAGGTGATGGCAGCAATGTATGGCTTTTTCTGGGGCACAGAACTATTCCCGTGACAGAGATCTGATTATGGGCTTACAATGAAGAGTAAGATGCTTCAGCCCTACCTCTCTGTTTTCTCATACAGACAGAGGCACATTTCCAATCTCTTCTTCTCACACCCATTAAAAATAAATGTACTAAAGGAGTGGAAGAAATGTGAGTATCAGATCTGAGCTGTGAGGCCATCTACCTTTAATCCTGCCTGCAGCGTAAGTGAATTTTTAAAAAACATTAGTTCTGAGGGCAAGAAGAGTAATAAGAAAGGCAATTAAAGCCTCCAGTTTCTTGATTTTATTCTTGACATTGGCTATCTAATTTTGGTTTTGAAAATGTGAAGTCAGACTAATAAATCTCAGATTAAGTAACGCCCAGGAAAGATGAAGTTTATGTTCTTTTTCCCCCCTGCCCTACGATTGAGAATCACGGTTCTGTATGACTGGAGTCTTAGTTTGACTTGCATGTTTTCTGTTGATGGAATTTGTAGAAGAGTATTTCTATTTTTCTTAAGTTTTTATTCAGGGTGTCAAAAACAGTTAAATTAACTCATTTCAACCTACAGCATTTACAGTGTCCATAAAAGGTGTCTACTTTAATAAAAGGTGAAGTATAGTAAGGAATGCTGTGCGATTCTTAAAACCCATTTAGTTGACGGTCAGAAAATAGGGGAAGGTAAAGAGCAAATTCCAGCTTTCCTTATACATCAGAGCATCAAAATCTAACAAGAATATCATCCCCTATCTATATTTTCCTAGTCATTATATTGCTATGTTAGAACAAGTAGAGAAAAGTTGTTTTTCTCGTTCCATAGAATAATGTTACATTTGACAGAACTATTTTGTTATGATATGAAGAGTTTAAGTTTGTCCTTTTTTCCCAAAAAGTAATTGTCATTTAGTAGTATAAATCTGTAATCCTCTGATTCTTTACCAGGAGTGGACATGTAAATCACCTGGGAAGCTTTTCAAAATACATATTCCAGGCCTCACCCTAGATATTCATAGTGAGCATTTCTGAACCAGAGTATATGCTTATTTCTTTATGAGTGTGGCATCAACCATTCTTATTGTGTCACAGTCACACTCCCTTTCCAAGGGCCCACCAGGCTAAACAAGGACTGGGCTTGCCGTTAGCTGGCCTCACGGGGCTGGAAGTGGAGATGTAAGGAGTCAGATGGAAATCACGCCCAAGAGTGGTTTGTGAATATGAAATTTGACATAGTTTAGATGAAAACCCCTAAGAGGAGCTGCCAAGAAACAGACTCAGAACAGAGCTCAGCAAAAAAGCCTGGGAAACCCAGTGCACTGAAAGACTGTGACATGTCATTACAGAGACGTGAAGGCAGGATCCTGGCTTTGGCCTCCACTCTTGCAGACTCCACTGTTTGCTGCGCTGTTCCAGCTCTTCCACGGCCCACTTTAAATCATTCTCTTAGTTTATTCATCTCTTCCCATATCCCTTCAAAGCTTTCTAATATTTCTCTTCAGCCTCTTAAGAACTTCTGTTTGTATCTGCTTTCCTGCATTCTACCTTTTCCATGGATATAGTGATGCATTGTTCATCAAGCTTCCATAAATCCTTCTAGCCCTCCTACTTCATAGCTCTCCAATCATTCATCATCAAATTCTCTTGCCTTGTCAGGTTGATAGAATAGGTTATATGTGTTCCCTTCATTACATTTACAGCATCCCTCTGAGCTAACAAAATATGGTAGAGGGGAGCATTATGAGAAAAAATACCAACTTTGCATCTGAAAAGCTTTATTCTCTTATTAGTCTAACACGTGCATATATGCCAGAGTTACTTTAGTAATGGTAGGTATTGCTTTGGGGTTTGTTTTTAATCCACTGCATCATTTTCCTTCAGAATAAGGTTTTTTCTCAGAAATTTTATCAGTTCTCTTGCGAATGATTATGATAATAAATAGATGATTAACATCAAGAGCAAGTGTTGCCAAAAGGACTGGAGAGAGTATATACACCAGAGATTTGGATAAATCCTCAGCTAAGTTCTAAAAACCTGGCAGTATAGTGAAAACAGTTTCTGTCCAACTAGTTCACTGGAGAGAAAGCAAAGGTGATAGCAAAAGCCAGAGTGAGAGAGGGAATAAATGAAAGAAAGGACAAGAGAAATAATTCTGGGAATAGTTGAAAGATGACATGTTAATAAAAAAATAAAAAGAGACGATTTCCCACTGAATTATCCTATGGGAGAGGCTTGGTCAGTTATGAACATAGTACCACATTCTGAAGGAGCACTTTGCATTCCCAGAAGCACGTGTCTGTGGCACCAGCATTATAGTATTTGATAAATAAAAAAACAAACCAAATCTTGCTCCTATCGGATAAAAGTAGTTTGTAGGGAATGAGAAAATGAGATACTCGACACCATCGTTATAGCAAGAGGAAAGGTATTCCATATTCCAGAGGTATGTCTTGGCCTGGGTACTTCTGAAAAGACATTGTGGATGCCCATCTTCAATGAGAGCTAGTGCCTAGTATAATGAATCATAAACCCTGGTGACCAAGAGCTAAATCAATCCAATCCTTTGTGCCAGACATACATTGAAGTAGGCTTGCAAAAAAAATAATAATAATAACTTTCTCAACCAAGACCATTTCCTTGACTTTGAGATGAGCTGCCAGGACAAATAAACAGTTTTCTTCAAAAAGAATGGAAAAACCTCCCACTTCTGCCTACTTTAGATGATACCAGTACTTTGGATAAGACAAGAGATGTCCTTTACTGAAAATGCATATTTGAACATAACACCATCTACTAACTGAAAAACACCTTTAGCCAGGGGCTTTGGCTCCAATGCCAAAGTACTCTCCTGGGTGTAATGCCCCAGCCTTTGGTATCTGTGTTTTAGGTTTGTGAATTATAACTTTTGTACCAAGAAATGCCTCTGATGCACAGAACTATGTCCAGAATTATTTTAAAACTAATTTTTTATTTCCTCACAATTTTGAATTGTCTGATATGCAACCTTTAATTTCTTCTATAAGGAATGATCTTTTTGCTTTTCATTTTTATTTTAATTTTAAACCTCACAAAACCTTAAACATTCATGCGCTTCCTATTTTCTGAGTACTTCACACTGCTATTTTTTTTTTTGTTTTTGGTCTATATACTTGCTGAAAGGGATAAAAGTCTGTTACATGTTTACTCTATTTCCTTAAATCTTCCCCACATTTTAGTCTTAAGGGTTTTTTCCCCACAGTATCAACATGTTTCATGCCATCACTAAATTCTCCCAGATCATCTTTAAGTTTCAATAAGCAAACTTCCCTCATTTAAATCCCTGATCTACCTGTTACTAGCTCAGTGACTTTGGGAAAGTTAAGTAACTTTTCTAAACCTTGGTTTTCTCATTTGTAAATGGGAAATGTTTACATACTTTGACATTTGTAAAGATTATATGATGTAAATCACTTAGCACATTGCCTGGTACTTAGTAAATGGCACATAGTATTAATTACTCAATAACTCTTTGATGCTAATTCTCATTAGTTCTGATATAAAGATTTTACACATTTATATTTAATTTTTCCTAAGCAGGATTTTTTTACGCTAAAGATTAAGCAACTGTTGTTTTGGGGTTTTTTGTTGTTGTTTTGAGATTTTTTTTTCTCTTTCTTTTTGATGTGTAGTTGATGTACAATGTAAGTTACAGGTGTACAATATAGTGATTTACAATTATTTTTTGTCTTTTTGTTGTTGTTGTTAGGGAGTTTGGGATTGGCAACTGTTGTTTTTTATTTGCATGATTCAGTTGATGAAGAACAGATTTTCCCTGAACCTTTTGATGAACTTAATTGGTCTCTAGAAACCCTTGAAATTATCAGTGAAATATCAAAGATTATTAAGAATTTGATGTAATTACCATCTGAGCCATAGTTCAGAAAAAGAAGGAATTTTATTCCAGTGATAGCACTGAATTCATCTTGTGTATTAAATAAAGGTTAACTTTAGGGCTTATTCCATTTTCTAAGAAGAGTAAAATGCTAGTGGTCATACATGAGAGTCTTCCATTATGGGTAATTACTTTCCCACTGCTTTCCACTGACACACTGATTCAAAGTTTTCTTCAAAAAATTTCTATAAAACTATTTGACATATCAAGTCTGTTTTAGTAGGAAAACAGCATGAAACATTCTCTAGTAGTTCTATCATTTTGTTTCCTGTTTACGAATCTTTGGTTGTCTTTGAGAGGTATGGTATAATGGAAAAATAATGTTTAGAATCACAAGATCTGAGTTCAAATTCAGTATATAATTTTGTATGTTATAAGAACTCTGGCTCTGCAGTCACACGGATCCAAGTTTGAATCTTCCATTCTCTCTTCACGAACTTTGGGACTTGGAGTTACTTAACTTTTGAGTCTCATTTTTCATCACCTCTAAAAGTAGTGTTTTTATGGGGCTGGATAACAGCTTTGTTAAGTTTGTTTCTTCATCTGTAAACTTGGCATAATAAGTAATACCTATCTGAGAATTTTGAGGGGATAAATTATATAATCAATTTGTAGTGCCTGAAAGGTAGTGGGTTCTCAGAAGTAATTACTTAACCTACCTCTTGCCTGTACTAGCCATTTCAGCACTTGGTTATTCAGTAGCACCTTACCACATTTCATTTTTCATTAAGTATTCATATGTAACTTTTGTGTGTTGCAGTTCTTTTCATTCTAGAGTATCGTAAGGTATTTTAGAGAAGGTCCTTGGAAATGCCTTTTTTATATCTCCAAAGTGTTGTGCACATAGTAGGTGCTCATCATATACTTGTTAATTGAATATGTTTATTCAAAAACATTTTGTATTTATTCCTTACCTAACTGCAACAGGAACCATTAAGATAGAAACATAATGGAGAGGAGAGTATTGGTTTGCCATAGTGCACAACTCCAGAAGGTGGAATTCACATCACATGATACGCCATGGAGTTGTCAGGTTGTTCCACACACCCAGAGGGGTGTGTGGAGTGTGTAAACATTATTCCAGACACCTGGGCTCTAAAGATACTTATTGCAACCTCAAAATGATCCTGAGCTGGCTGGCATCAAAAGTAAATATAAAAATGTGTATTAATTAAGCTTACAATGGACATAGAAACTACTCCATTGTCTTAACAAGATACTTATAATTCATGATGGCTTTGGTTACTTTGAGAGATGATGAATAACCAAAAAAAGGATTGACATTCAGTAAGGGAAAGTACAGAATAATAGGTAGACATGAAAGATATTCCTAATGAATTTTGAGAAAAGTATGCTAGTGAACAAGCACAGCAAGGCAAAAAATCCCAGGACGTACACTATGTAACAATATCACTTTCCTTTCTACATCTTACTTAGATGTAGATCTTTCATTTGTAGGGAAAATATAAAACACAATCTTGAGCCGTACAAAAATAAAACACAGAAATGGTGTGGTGATCAATCCACAATATGTATCATTGATAAGAATTTCACTGGGATTGCCTTTCTGATGCTGAGTTCCAGCTTTGAAGAATGACGTAAAGGACCAAAGACTTAGAGGTGGTTCAGAGAAGAGCTGGAGTGCTATAGCGGCACTTCTGTGTGTGTCCTATCTTATCTACATAAAGAATACAGTGCTAAATCTTTGTAATACTATTGTACAAATGGAAATCGAATCTTAAGGACTATTTTCTCCATATTGTTGTATTTCACTGTGGTGTATTGGAAAGTGATCTGGACTTTGAGTGAGAAGATGTGATTTGGACCATGGCACTTTAAAACTGTAACCGCAGGCAAGTGTTTTCATCTTCTCTGAGCCTCAGTTTTCCTCATCTTTCGGATAACAACCATAATATTTATCTCATAAGTAAGACAAGTTGTGGCCAACTATTGTTTTACAAATGCAAGATAACTTAGAACTATGAGAGCTCGTGTCCCAGCCTTACGCTGCTGTGCTTAGCTGCTACAGGGACAAGCCCTCAGATGAAGTTTTCCAGCAATAGACTTTGACCCATGGACTTAACCACTGACAAACACAGTATGTTTTTTTAAACAATAATATTCATATGCATGCGTATGCCCACCACTTCAAACAAAATTTAATTCGATTTGGCTACTTCTGTTTTATTACTTGAGGGAGGAAAGCAGAACAGTTGACAGAAATATGTTTAATTCTGCTGAGGAAAAGTATAGTCAAATGCCTTTTCCACTAACAAACAATATAAGCTTTAATATCCAGAATAAGAAAATACAAGTCTTCTAAACACGGACTGATTTTTTAATCAATATTTGATATTGCAGAAATAGATACCAGGAACCTGCATATAAATCCAAAGTGATTTTTATAGAACACTCAGAGTCCAGGTTTTTTGATTTCGCACTGCAGTCCCTCAAACCTCAGAACACATGGTCTGAGCAGAGACACACACAGCAAAGGAAGCTCTAGAGGGTTATTTCCATTGTGCAAACACAACTTTCTTACGCCGGCAGAAACTCCACCACTCAGCAACCCCCGAAAGGAGGGAAAGAGTAGGAAGCTCCTGTGATCTAGAAGTTCTGTTGTTCACGTGTCCCCCCACCTTACTCCACATACTAGCTTTATTGGTCTTTTCCCCCCAGACCTAGCATCCAAGTCTCTGACCACACCTAGTTATAATAACAATGTTATCCACACTCTTCCAAAGTGCCCTGCGGTGTAGGCTGTAGAGAAGAGGCCTCAGCAGTCGTTCAACTTGACAGCTCTCACGGGGTGTAACTGTAGGTATATCAATAGAAAGGTTTCCATTCCCAAAGATCCCTTTCCCAACTCCTAATAAAGTCCTGAATTTCTTTAGGGCTTTATTTTAGGTCGTGTACTTCAGACCTGAAGACTTTTCTGGATTTGGTAATTTTCTGTTACAAAGAAGAGAGCCCCAGGGCTTTTGGCTGAAGAGGCCTGGCTGACAGCCATAACTACTTCTCCCTCGCATCCCCTTAGAACACTTGTGAATATAAAGGTTAGAAAATCCTGAGAACAGTGACTCATTAAGTTCTACTAGCTACAAGGCCAGGGGAACAGGAGTGAGCTCACTTCTTTGGCTCCAAGATGAAATCAGAGCAGCTGCCCCTTATCCACACAAGTGATTTCTGTGCGACCAAGTGCCATTACGTAACCATGAGGTCTGACTTCTTTCCCAGTTTGAGAACAGGAAGTGAGAACATTAGACAAGAAAATTCTGTCCAGCTGAAGATCTTGGTAGAGAACTTAACCTGCTCCCAGCTGGACAGAATTCATTCATTCAAGAGCACCGCATACATTCTGGTTTTTTAAAACACTGGGGAACAGGTAAATTAATTAAGAGAAGTCAAAACAAAATGCAAACCACTATTTGGTGCCTGTTCAGATATTTCACAGGAAGAGAAAAGGAACAAATATTACATATTACATGTCATATGGGTCTCCAGTAGCCACCCAATAACCAAATCCAGATATCTCTTCTCATTCTGCAACCCGTGTAACCTTTCTAGGACTTTAGTTAACTAGCTCCTCTTGGACAGGCTATGCCCTGGATTTTGTAACATAGCACGCTTGGACCTTCCTTTTTCCTTTTAGATTACTTCTCACTCCCCAATATACATGTTAAATCCTGATCTTTCTCCTGAGATCTAGAAACAGACCTTAATACCACATTAACACCTCACCCTCAACCCCAAAGCCAAGCTCTTCTCTGCTCCAAACCTGTGTCTCCTGCCCTGCCCATTTTCCCTACAACACTGTTATTCTCAATCATACAAGATAGAAACCTTGGAGTCGGTTTGGTCTCCAACACTTGCTATTCCCACTGCTGCTGTCTTAATTTATATACCTAGTATCTTTTTCAGAATATCACCCAGCCTCCTAATTTATCTCCGTGTTTAGCCGTATCATCGATAAGCCATCACTTACTCAAGAATAATGCAGAATCTTTTAAGATATGCACACATTATGCTGCTGCTTCATCAAAATCCATTGATGGCTAACCAGAAAGAAGGAAAAGTTAATACATGTTCCTTCTAGAAAATATCAAGAAACTGAATAAAATTTTTTATAATCCCAGCACTCAAGTTGGGATGTCAGCAGTTTGACTTGTATACATTTTGAATGTAGGGAAGGGTTATATTAAAGTTTGGTTCCACCTGTTTCATCTTACAGCACAGTCTTCACTGTACCTTGTGGTTTAGAGCAGGGTTAGCAACTACTGCCTTTGGGCCAAATCTAGCCCACTGCCAATTTTTGTGTGCCATGTAAACTAAGAAAGGTTTAAATCACTGGAAAAAAGGGAATATTGTGATGTGACAATGTCCATGTCAGTGTCCATGAATAGAGTTTTATTGGCACACAGCCAGATTCATTTGTTTATGCCTCGTCTTAGGCTGCTTTTGCCCTAGAGCAGCTTAGTTTAGTAGTTCCGAGAGAGACCTACGGCCCGCATGGTTTATTCACAGTGTGCTGACTCCTGGTTTAGCCGTAAGGCGCACATGGAATCTGTTCTCATAATTTGCCTTTCCTCCATCAGCTCCTTTCGCTTAGGTTGTTATCCCTTCATTTCACTTGTTCCCAGTTTTTTCCTTTGTTTGCTTGTTTAAATTGTTCTTTGCCATCTTATCAAGTGCGTCACTGTGTTATACTTTATTGTATCCAGGTCTCTCTCCTCTAGAGAAGAAACGTAACGGCCATGACTTTCAATCATTCCTTTTCTTGCAACACCCTTCTATTCATAATATTCTTCTACACAGTAGATGATCAGTAAGTGCTGTTGAATACTGACTGAAGCTGACTTCTGGGGGCCCTGAATTTGAGGAAATAGTTACTACTTTAAATAATCTTTCTCTAGAAAAACTTGATTTCAAATAATAAGCTTGTTTATGAACTTTTGGAATATCACTCCCCAGCAAGTCAGGGACTGCATTTTTATCTAAATCCTGAATATTTGCTATTGTGAGGGAGCATTAGCAGAGAGCCAGATTTAAAGGGAGAAATGCTTTGACTTTGTATATACAAGGCCCCTCGGCATCCCTGATGTACTTTAAGTAATAATAAAGTTACACACTAGAAGGGAATACTTGCATCCCTTTAGCCTAGGAGAAGGGGAGCTTCTGGGGCATATTTGCTGGTCCTGGCCTCTACCTATTCTTCCTGGGTACACGTCAATACCCTTGCCAAGTAGCATCCATCTTATACTGCTACCTGAGTTAGGGTTGACCAGGCATGTATTCACTTGAGAATAAGCCAGCCACGGTAGTCAGCGTTATAGACTGTATAGACTACCATGTATAGACTACCATGAATTGTCATGAGATTCATTCATGACAGCAGGTGGACAGAAGTCCAGACAGAAGTTGATTGTGGTACCCAAGGCAGCTTCTCCCTCTGAGGAAACAGACTGCAACACTGAAAAAATACATTCCAAATAAGAGGAATATATTCAGTTTTTAGCATTCAACCGTTTTTAAGTATGATACAAAAGGATTGTATGTTTTATAATAAGCCTTATTAGGAAAGTTAATATCCAAACAGTATTAGAAGCATGAATCTATGAGAACCATTAGATGATACATCAACATTAGACAGGTAAATGTGAGAAGAGCAAAAAGTATGTCAGACCCTGATACATAGAAATGAGGGAACTTATTTCTTGAGTGATGAAATCAGTATAAAACATTCATACTGGAATACAACTTGGACATTTATATAATAAAAAAATAAAACCAAACATGAACTATTGAATGATTACCTGGAGAATAATAGTTCATACTTTTCTAAGAAACATTTTAACAAAATATTTGACACTTTTGTGCCTCAGCTATTTCCAGTGTCTTGAACAAATGCTTATAACTCTTTATGAAAAAGATTATTTTAAATATAAATTAGGTAGTACTCTGCTAGATTAAACTTTTATTTTAGTGCAATTAATAGAATGATTAGTTCAAAATTAAATATATATTTCTCATTTCATAATAATATATAAAAAAAGATTACTTTAACAGTTTTCTAAAAATATTTCAGTTTGGAAAAAACCCTGGCGTAAACAGATACCTTGGTAACTAAGGATTCTCAGTCTATTTCAATATTAAGAAAATACAAAGTTCCTTTTACCCTGTGAATGTAGCAACATATAAAAAGTTGTAGAACCTTTTTAACCTTTCCAGCACCAGAAACTTAGCAAGTATAAAATGACCATAAAGGTCATATTACTATTCTTGCTTTTATGATGGTAATACTTTTAGCAGTGCTAAAAGGTGATCTTTAGTATTCCATCGCTGGAAATGTACGGACTATTTTTCACAAAAAAAAAGGAAACTATAAATTCTCAGGTTTCTTTTAAGTTATAAGTTTTTCAACTTATAGTTTTAAATATTTTGTGATCAGGTTTTCTTTTTTCATTAACCCTTATTCTTCAGTCAGCTTTATCTTCAGGGCAGTCTTTTAACTGAGGACAGAGAAAGCCGAAGTGTTCATCTACACATGACATATATACCTGCTTTGCCATCAGTGTTGTTAAGGATTATGTGGATTGAACAGCATCTGTATCTTAATGTTCTGAGGAATTTTACTTCTGACTCTTCATGGCATTGGTTACCCTTGCAGTACTTAAGTCATAACTTGTTATCTCAAAAACTAGAAGCAATGTCTAGTTGCACCTAGATATCAGCACAATGATTTCTGTCTTGTAATTTAGTAATTCCTCAGAAACAGATACAGAGTAATAAAAAGTTTAGTTTGTATTGCATAATTACTTTATTATATAATGTAAACCATTATAGATAACATATATTTAAAATATGTTTAAATGTTTCATGTAATGTTTTATAATACATATATTTAATTTTAGCATATAGTATCACCAGGATTATAAAATATTAGCACTGGAAAGAACTTTAGAAATCATCCAAAACAACCGTTCTTTTCACTAATGAGGAAACCGAGGTTCAGAAAGATGAAGTAACGTATGCCTAGGATATTATAATTTAAATGTTCAAGTATTAAACTTACTAGTTTGAACTTTTTCCCAACTACATGGCTTTTCAACTATAGTAACCATTAATATATTTTTTTAATATTTAGTTAAGAATTGGTTTATCTCTGGTTGTCCTAAAGTTATGTTGTCAAGACTTTAGAAGAAAAAGTTGCTACCTGTTAGCAGAAAGGTACAAATAACCAACAAAAGCTTGAAGAATGTTATTTAAATTGACTCACGATTTTACAAACTTAAATAAATTTCTTTTCATAGGTTAAAGTTTTGCTTAGGGAAGTTAAGAAAGGAAAAATAGTTACTTTTTACTTGTGTTTCTATATGTACATACAGAAATACATACTTGTGTTGTTTCATCAGAATCTGATGATATTTTTATTATGATTTGTAATATATTCTTTTTTGGCTGTTCAATATAATGAAACTATAAAATCCTCAAAAGTCTTTAGTTATTTTAAGAAATGCATTATAAATTAAATAACCAGAAAAAAATATTTTGTTTAGGACGTTGAAACGGCCCATTCCAAATATGTGTTTCAATCCATTCCCTTTTGTTCCCCTACATTGTCAGTTTAAATGCCGATTTAACCAATGGTCTAGCTAACAATGAGAACGGCTCACAGAAGTTACCCATTGGGAGATTAGGATTGACATGTACACACTGCTATATTTAAAATAGATAACCAACAAGGATCTACTGTATAGCACAGGGAACTCTGCTCAATATTCTGTAATAACCTAAATGGGAAAAGAATTCGAAAAAGAAGAGATAGCTATATATGTAATTGAACCACCTTGCTGTACACCTGAAACTAACACAACATTGTTAATCAACTATTTAAAAAAAAAGAAGTTACTCAAACTTAAACACCACAAGTTCAAGTTCTTATGAACAACTGCTTCCACCCCTGACCTATTCTTACCACAAGCCTGATCCCATTACAGGAACTAGTTCAGAGAAATTGCCCTGATATAAAAATTAGAATGAGGTGAAATAATGTAACTGTGACATTTTTATTTTATATTTACATGTACTAATTTAGAATGGGATAAAAAGCACTTGGTGTTTTCTTTATTTTCAGCCCAGAATTTTCTTTCTTTTTCAGCTTTTTAATTAAATGAAGCCGAGTGGGATTTGCATAAAGGAATGTTTACCATGAAGACAAAGTGTTCCTGACATACTAGTTCAAATTCTTGAGTTCATTTCCTTGCTGATTGTGATAATCCAGCTGTTTCCTGTACAATTTTTTTAAACGTGAGTTTTCCTAGTAAACTTAATTCATAGACATGGATGGTTAAATTTAATATGGAAAGAACAAAGGCATCATCGAAGTGTTTTTCAAGCACATTATATTCACTGTATGCAAGAGGTTGAAATAAATGACAATGCAGTTATGAATTCATGCTTTTAAACTGTTCACTCACTAGGAAAGAAAACCACAATGTTAGTAAAGGAAAACTACGAAATGTATCTTAATTCTTGGGATTGCACAGACATAGATGTATGCATGAAAATATGTCATGTACTGAAAAATTATACTTTCTGCAGTTTCAGTATAAAGGACATGTATGGTTACAAATAGCGTTTTGTTCTTTTTTGTTTTGTTTTTTGTTTTGTTTTGTTTGCAGTACGTGGGCCTCTCAGTGCCGTAGCATCTCCCGTTGCGGAGCACAGGCTCCAGACGCGCAGGCTCAGCGGCCATGGCTCTCGGGCCCAGCTGCTCCGCGGCACGTGGGATCCCCCCGGACCGGGGCACGAACCCGCGTCCCCTGCATCGGCAGGCGGACTCCCAACCACTGCGCCACCAGGGAAGCCCGCGTTTTGTTCTTATTCATCATAATTAGGTAAAGGAAGTAGGACAGGGAGCTGGATGAATACTACTCAGATACCTACCCTGGGACATGGAGGTCCTTCCCAGAATAAAAATGTAAAGCCAACATGACTAAATCAACATGCCTCAAGGCATCAGGCAACGAAAGCAACACACCACAACTAGGAATTAATTCTTCTCCAACTTTAGAAGTGTCACCCAAGAATCCAGACTTAAAACCACAAAACTAACCCACTATGGACATTTTGCCCTTGTGTTATATGGAAGAAGCATGCCATCAAAACCTTATTCCCAGACCTAGATATAGATTAGTTATCCTAATATGAGGGACTCAATGATGCTTTCTTGAAAATCAAATATAGGAGTGTAACCATTATTATGTTTGTATATTGCATTTTAGTTTATAAAGCACTTTCCCATATGTTACGGTATTTTTTTTCTTCACATCAACCCTGTAAATTAGACAGGAATTTAGACAGGAAATGTAAATTTTATCTGACTTATTTAAGTACTGGAAGCTGAAAGCCACAAAGAAAAAACAGAGCTTGTAACTGGGCTTTCAAACTCTCAAACCTGAATTTCTATTTTCTGTGGTGCTTCCTAAAGAGGGATTTAGAAACACAGTTATTTAGTCAGCTCAATAAACTTTTTTTTTAGGCTTTGTTATCTAATTTTCATTAAGATCTTAGTAATAACCATGGTGAACTTTGTTAGTTGAGAGTTCCACCTATGTAGTCTCAAACCAGGACCCACGTGTATATCCAGTGACCCTACCCGTTTTGTATCTATGAACTTCAGCAAAGAATGGGAAATATAAAAGCTGCAAGGGTATATGAAGTTAAATCCCAGGGCAGTATGTGTGCTAGCAGGAAGAAAGGTATGTTTTCAAAACACAATTATATTCAGCAAAAATTATGAAATTCTGCACTATGTTAACATTATTACATATTCCCAAAATCTATTATTAAAAATCACATTCATTCCCCTAGTTCCTGTTCACAGATTGATAAATTCAGTATTGCAGTGGCATTTATGCAAAAGCCGTAAGTGATCATAATAATTTGTTTAATGTCTACATCTAGGTAGCATTTGACCTATAAATCTTAATCCATTTAGTACTTTTCTGTTTTCTAAAGTTTATTCAGTTCAAACATCAAAATTGGAGCTTGAGGCCAAGTTTTACGTCGAGTAAATGTTTATTAATTACAGCTACTTATGTTTGTCCCCTTCAAGCTCAAAATTCTTATTAACAACAAACATCTAATCTCTCTGTATAAAGCCTAATAATGTTTAATCATGACCACAGAGAGTTCTCAGACACTGTGACTGAGGTAAGGAAAACTTCCCTATCTCAGATTAGTAAAAAAAAAAAAAATTCTAGCCTATATTCCGTAATTTTCTCCAAATATTAAAAATATGCCAACTATGAAAACAATTTTTTTTCAGAATTTCAGTTTAAAAAGATGTGGCTTCTCTATAGACAATTATTACTTTAGGGAAAGGGAAAAATCTGCCTTAAAATAAGTTGTTACTGGAAAGTGCTATAGAGAGTGGCTCAAATGTAGTTTGCTTTCAGAATGTAGCATGTGGAAAATCACATACAAAATACATTATCTTTACCTTTCCCAAATATTTTAAATTGAAAAATTAATTTGTATGTGCTGTTATATCCTCCAATGTCACTTCAGCTAGATTCACTGCATGCAAGACTCCCTTAAAAATGTATTATATGGGGGCTTCCCTGGTGGCGCAGTGGTTGAGAGTCCGCCTGCCGATGCAGTGGACACAGGTTCGTGCCCCGGTCCAGGAAGATCCCACATGCCGCGGAACGGCTAGGCCTGTGAGCCATGGCTGCTGAGCCTGTGCGTCCGGAGCCTGTGCTCCGCAACGGGAGAGGCCACAACAGTGAGAGGCCCGTGTACCACAAAAAAAAAAAATGTATTATATGCTTAACGATCTCCAGTTAGAATAAGAGGAATTAACTTTCCTACTCAGTTGGAGAGAAAAATCTTAATATAAAATTCCATCTAAAGGTGTAAAAATCCATTTAAATCTTAATATAAAAATTTCATCTATAATAACATCTGATGAATAAAGTGTTCCATTTTCCTTAGCACACTCTTCCTTGCATTAGATATTCATAAGAGTAAGCCCAATAGTGTTGTGTGTTTACTGTAATTTTTTTTTTTTTTTTTTTTAGCACATGAAGTAATATCCTTGTCAGTTAAAATTCAGCAAGCATGGTAATTTGGGGAGATGAGATCTTGTAACCAAAGAGCTTGCCAAGTATTCCCTTTCTTGCTATCATGAGAACCTCTTTAATGGTACATGAAGGGAGTGGTTATTCTAAATAAGGCATGACATACCAAAGACGTTAAACATCATGTTTTAAGAAGGACTGGTGACAGGGGCAAACACATTAGCTGTAGCATCTAGGGACAAAACATCTGAGTGGCCTCTCAGAAACTTAATGAACTCCGTGGACTCTGAGGAACATTAAGTTTAAAACATTAAAACAAGATGCTTTTCATACACCAGCAGTAAGCTATACTGGGTCTGACCAATAATCTAATAGTAGTTTTTCTAATAGTGGGAAAGGATGAGCATAGTAGCTAGTTACACTCAAAGGGTATAAGTATGTACATATAAGCCCCTAAATTTCCTTATATAATTCATGAGCATCTGTCATTTTTTTAATTTTCCATACTCTTTATCTACTTATATTTCTGAAATATATGCAAATGTTTATATCTTAACTAGAGTGTAAGTACAGAAAGTTTTAATAAAGATCACATATTCAGACTATAATAGGAAAATCATGTCACATTCACCCAAATGTTGGTGCATTACTTCCATTAAAAATACGCATATATGTCAACAAAAATGGCAGAATGAAGAACTCTAGGGACCTACCCCCTCCATAGAAACACTAAAAAAACTGGCAAAAACTGATAGAAATCAGTTTTGTTCAAAGTCTGGGAAATAGTTAAAGGCTTACAGAAACCAAATAAATGCTAAAACAACAAACATAAAACAACAACTGAAACCCAGGAGGATAGCTTAATGGCATTTCATCTTACTCTTCCTCCACCCTCCTCCTCAGTCAGCATCTTAAAAATGGCAGCGTGTGTTCCTAGTGTGGGTGCCTGGTTCTGAAGGAAACAGAACAGACCTTGTTCCCAAAGAACAGTGTTTGTTTCGACCTGTCTGGAGGGTCCTGGGAGAACTGATGCAAGGGTCTTGCCTTTGTTTCACCCAACTCAGAAGTTACTCAGGGTAGCAAAAAGGATACACACAGAGGGTGTTTCTCTAAAACTCTGAAGGTAAATGAACATGCTGCTGCCTGGGCAAAAGATAATAGCTGGGACAAACAGACAACAGACACAGAGCTGAATGCCTGGGAGGAAAACTGGAGAGTGACATACTTTGGGGAATAAGGGCTTTGAAAAGCACCCACATATTCTAAGGAATCTAAAAGGACCTGCCAATAATGCAGGGCAGGATGCATCCTCATAGAAAATCTGGAAAGACCTTAAGCTTTTACCTCTTGCTGATCTTTACACCCAAGCCCAAGCAGGAAGTGAAGGCTAAAGCAGAACTGTAAACACCCTAGGTAAGTGTTGAAGGGGCACCACAACACAGAGTCCATCTGCAAAGACCAGGATAGTATTTTCTTTTGTTTCCTTTTATTTCTTTTCGTCTCTAGGCATTTAAGGAAAGCTGTCACACCACTATCTGACCACTAAGCTCATGAAATAGAAACTTCATAGGCCACACATGATAAAGAATAAAGTTTTTACAAAAACAATTTTGAAAAGTCACCAAACAACTACAACCCACAATGAGCAACAAAAACTCTGAAGAGGGAGCAGAATTCAATTTCCAGAATTGCCATATTGTAGTATTAAGAATGACCAGTTTCAAAAAATAAAAGCATACAACAAGAAAACATAGTCTGTTCACAGGAAACAAAAAAATTAGCAGAAACTATCCCTGAGGAAGCACAAACATTGGACTTACTAGATAAAGACTATAACTGTCTTTAATATACTCAAAGAGGTAAATAAAACCGTAAACAACTAAATGAAACTATTTGAAACAATGTCTCAAATAGAGACTATCAATAAAGAAATAGAAATTATAAAAGGAATCAAATACAAACTCTGAAGCTAAAAAATGCCATAAATGAATTGAAAAATTCATTAGAGGGAATCAACAGCAGAAAAGACAAATGTAAGAATCAGTGAACTTGAAGCTACATCAATTGAAATGATCCAGTCTGAGGAACAAAAACAAAACAAAAAGAACGAAGGAAAAATGGGCAATGCCTATGAGACCTAAGAGACCTGTCAGACACCATGAAGTAAAAAGTACTGATTCTCAAATATAGCCAGAGGCAGACCAGGTAAAAGAAACAAGTAACTTGTGCTATAGGGCCACCTACTGGAAAACAAAGAAAGGCCTCTAACTACCAACGTGTTAAATTGTTAGAATCAAAGTAAAAGACAAGCTTTACCTAAAGAAGAAAGGTATTTGCTACTTCAAAATGTGCCGGCAGAGGAACAACTCATCAAGCACCATGAAAAACCATGGTAACAGTCACAAAAATAAAATGACAAATCTCCAGAAACCAAACTTCAAGTCACAGAACACTGCAACCGGAGAGAATTTAAAATAGCTATCATGAAGAAACAAGCTACAAAAAAAGTAAGAAAGGCAGTTCAGTGAGCTCAAGAATCAGATTAACAGAAGGAACACTTTACCAAAGAGATTGAAACTCTAAAAAGAAGAACCAATCATAAATTCTGGAGCTGAAGAACTCAATAAATGAGATGAAGAACATATTTGAAAGCATTGAAAATTTGAGTGTGCTAATTTTCTCTTTTGCAAGGTCTGATCTAAGAACTCCAGAAATGATTCAGGTAGAACAAGAGAGTATTTTTTTAAAAACTGAAGTTTTGTATAAACTATTTGACTCTATTAGTAAAGACAAAATGAGAATAATGGATATCCCAGAAGGAAAAGAGAGGGAGAAGAAGGGCACAGAGAGTTAAGGAAATATTTGCTGATAACTTCCCAATCCTGGGAAGTAACTGTATATAAAATCCATGAAGCTAAGAGAACACCTCATTATCTCAACACAAAAAAAGACCTTCTCTGATACACAATACAACTGGCAAAAGTCAATGGCATAGAAAAAATTTTTAAAACAGCACGAGAAAAAAAGACAGTAACCTATGAAGGAATCCCCATTAGGCTATCAGCTGATTTCCCAGCAGAAACTCTACAGGCCAGGAGAGAATGGAATGACAGACTTGAAGTATCAGAAGAAAAACCCGTCAGCCAATAATACTCTGTCCAGCAAAGTTATCCTTCAGATGTGAAGGGGAAATAGAGGATTTCCCAGATGAACAAAAGCTGAAGGAGTTAATCTCCACTAGACCTGCCCTATAAAGAAGTATTGAAAGCAGTTCTACCTGAAATGAAAAGGCAAAAGTACATAAAACTTTGAGAAAAGTCATAGATGGACAGATTCTGAAAATTGAAACTCTGTATCAGGACAGGTTGTTAAACAATTATAGCATAAAAATTAAAGAAAAAAGCTATAAAAATAACCATAGCTACTTCAATTTGGTAACAAACTCACAAAATAAAAAGGGATCGTTTGAAACAAAAACATAAGGGGAAGAAAAGGACTGAAGTCGTATAGGCAAATGAAGATGCTATCAGCAGACAAAGGACTAGTTTATCATTTTATACAAACCTCTTAATAACCACAAAACACACTTAGAGCAGAGGCACAACGTATTAAAAAAGAAGAAACTGACAAAAAACAGAAAACCACCAAACTAAAATGGCAGAAACACAATGAAAAACAATGGAGTTTTAGAGCAACCATAAAATAAAAAGTAAAATGACAGTACTAAGTCCTCATTTATCAGTAATCACCCTAAATGTACATGAGTTGAACTTGCCAATCAAAAGACACAGGGTGTCTTTATGGATTAAAAAAAAAATTAGACCCAACTATAAGCTGCCTCTACGAGAATAATCTCAGCTCTAAAGACAAACATTGGCTCAAAGTGAAAGGATGGAAGATGATCCTTCAAACAAATAGCAGCCAAAAGAAAGCAGGTGTAGCCATACTCATATCAGACAAGATAGACTTCAAGCCAAAAAAGGTAACAATAGACAAAGATGGACATTATATAATGATAAAAGGGACAATTTATCAAGAAAATGTAGCATTTATTACCATATATGCACCTAACATAGGAGCATCAAAATATATAAAGCAATTATTAGCAGTCTTAAAGGAGACCTTGGCAGCAACAAAATAATAGTAGGGGAATTTGACACCCTACTTAAATCAATGGACAGATGATACAGACAGAAAGTCAAGAAGGAAACAGTGGCCTTAAATGATACATTAGACCAGATTGACTTAATAGACTTATACACAACATTCTGTCCATTCTGCAGTAGAACACATTCTTCTCAAGTGCACATGGAACATTCAAGGATAGACCATATGTTGAGACACAAAACAAGCCTCAATAAATTTAATATGATTGAAATTATATCAAGCATCTTTTCCAATAAAACTAGAAATCAACTGCGTAAAGAAAGCTGGGAAAAAATCACAAATCTGTGGAAACTGAACAATATGCTACTGAACAACTATGGGCTCAAAGAAATCAAAGCAGAATTTAAAAAGTACTGGAAGACAAGTGAAAATGAAAATGTGGTACCAAAATCTATGAGATACAGCATAAGTGGCACTAAGAGGGAAGTTTATAGCTATACAGACATACCTCATGAAACAAGAAGATCTCAACAATCTAACCTTACACATAAAGGAACTAGAAAAAGAACAACAACAACAAAAAGCCCAGAGTTACTAAAAGAAGGAAATAAAGATCAGAGCAGAAAAGAATGAAACAGAGCCTAAACATATAATATAAAAGATCAGTGAAACTAAGTGCTGGTTCTTTGAAAAGATAAAATTGACAAAGTTTTAGCTAGACTCACTAAGAAAAAAATGAGAGAAGGCTCAGATAAATAAAAATCAGAAATGGTAGAGGAGAAATTATAGTGGATAAAAAAGTAACATGAAAGATTATGAGGAATACTATGAACTATACACCAACAAATTGGACAACCTGGAAGAAATGGATAAATTCTTAGAATCATACAAACTTCCAAAACTAAATCAAGAAGGAATAGAAAACCTGACTAGACCAATACTAGTAACAAGATTGAAAGAGTAATCAAAAACCTCCCCAAACATTAAAGTCCAAGATCAGACAGCTTCACAGGTGAATTCTAGCAAACATTCAAAGAAGATTTACTACCTATCCTTCTCAGATGTTTTCAAAAAATTGAAAAGGAGGGAATGCTTCCTACTCATCTTACAAGGCCAACATTACCTTGTACCAAAACCAAACAAGGACAACACAGACATCAACACCGATGCAAAAATACTCAAAAGAAATTAGCAAACAAAACACAACAATAAATTTTAAAGATCATACACCATGATCAAGTGGGATTTATTCCAGTGATGTAAGAATGGTTCAACATTTGCCAATCAACCAACATGATATACCACAAAATGAAACAAAACCGTATGATCATCTCAGTAATGCAGAAAAAGCTTTTGACAAGATTCAACACTTATTCATGGTTAAAAGACTCACAACAGGTATAGAAGAATACCTAAACATAATAAAGGCCATGTATGACAAACCCACAGCTATCACACTCAACAGTGAAAAACTGAAAGCTCTCCCTCTAAGATCAGGGACAAGACAAGGATGCCCACTCTTGCCCTCTTACTCAACATAGTATTGGAAGTACTAGCCAGGCCAATTAGGCAAGACAGAGAAATAAACATTGAAATTGGAAAGAAAGTAGTATAATTGTCACTAAAGATGACATGATCTTATATATAGAAAACCATAAAGACTCCACCAAAAAACCAATAAAGATAATAAAAGGATACAAAGTTTCAGGGTATAAAATTCAATATACAAAAAGATGTTGCTCTTCTATACACTAAAATGAACTCACTGGAAGAGAAACTAAGAAAACAATCCAATTTACAGTCACAGCAAAAAAGAATAAAATAAATTGGACAAAGGTGCTAAAAGACCTGTCCACTAAAAACTCTAAGACACTGTTGAAAGAAACTGAAGACACAAAGAAGCAGGAAAATATTTTGTGTTCATGGATTGGAAGAATTAACATTACTAAAATGACCATATTACCTGAAGCTATCTACAAATTCTGTGAAATTGCTATCAAAATCCCAATGACAGTTTTTTTACAGATTTAAAACAAAAAATCCTAAAATTTGTATGGAACCACAAAAGAACTTGAATAGCTAAAGGAATTCTGAGAAAAAAGAAAGCTGGAGATATCACACTCCCTGATTGCAACTTATACTACAAAGCTATAGCAATCAACACAGCATGGTATTAGCAAAAAAAAAAACAACAGACATAAAGATCAATGGAACAGAATTGAGAGCTCAGAAATAAGCCCAGACATACAGCAGGACAATTAATTTACAACAGAGGACCAAAGAACATACAGTGTAGAAAGGATTACCTCTTCAATAAATGGTGTTGAAAAACTGGACAGCCACATGAAAAAGAAGGAAAATACATTTTTTGTACCATACACAAAAATTAACTCAAAATGGATTAAAGGTGAATATAAGACCTAAAACCATATAAAATTCCTAGAAGAAAACATAGGCAGTATGCTCTTTGACTTAGGTCTCAGCAATATCTTTCTGGATATGTCTCCTCAGGCAAGGGAAGCAAAAGCAAAAATAAATAAATGGACTACATCAAATTAAAAACTTCTGCACAGTAAAGGAAATCATCAACAAAATTAAAAGATCTACCAAATGAGAGAAGATATTTGCAAGTCATATCTGATAAGGAGTTAATATTCCAAATATATAAAGAACTCATAACAAAAACAAACAATTCAATCCAAAAAATGGGCAGAAGATCTGAATAAACATTTTTCCAAAGACACAGATGGCTAACAGTCACATGAAAAGATGTTCAGCACTAATTTTTAGGAAAATGCAAATCAGAACCACAATGAGATATGACCACACCCCCATCAGAGTGGCTATTATCAAAAACGCAAGAAATAACAAGTGTTGGCAAGAACGTGGAGAAAAGGGAACCCTCATAAACATAATGTTAGTGGGAATGTAAATTGGTGCAGCTGCTATGGAAAACATTATGGAGGTCCCTCAAAAAAGAATAGAACTACTATATGATTGAGGTATTCAACTTTGGGGTATTTATCCAAAGATACAAAACCACTAACTTGAAAAGATATATGCACCTCTATGTTCATTGCAGCATTATTTACAACAGCCAAAATATGGAAAGATATGGACACAATCCAAGTACCCACTGATGGATGAATGGATAAAGATGTATATGTGTGTGTGTGTTTGTGTGTGTATACACACATATATACATGCCTATATACAAGAGAATACTAATCAACCATAAAAAGCATAAAATCTTGACATTTATGACATGGAGCTTGAGACTATTATGCTAAGTGAAATAAGTCCAACAGAGTAAGGCAAATACCATACAATTTCACTCATATGTGGAATATAAAAAATAAATGTATAAACAAAACAAACACATAGATACAGAGAACAGATTAATACTTCCCAGAGGAAAAGAGGGAGCAGGGTGAGGGAGGGTGAAATGGGGTCAACTGTATGGTGATGGATGGAAACTAAACTTTTGGTGGTAACCACAGTGCAGTGTATATAGAAGTTGATATATATGTTTCCTGTGTACATTATATAATGTTACAAACCAATGTTACCTTATTTTTTTTAAAAAAAATGTATGGTACATGCAGAAAAGTACTTTTCTGAGACTGATATCTAATATTCTTCTACGTAGAGGCACCAAGTTTATATATATAACCCAATATATTCAGAAAGGTTTGAGAGACATAAAAATGTTGTTCATTCATGTATACCTTTGTCCATAAAATGTATTTAATATTTAAAAAAATATATCCAACTATATACTGTCTATAAGAAACTCACTTTATATCCAAAGACACAAATATACTAAAATGAATACGTGGAAAGAGATATTCCATGCAAATGGTGACCAAAGAGAAAAAGGCAAATAGAGGACAAAAACAATGCTATAAGCCAGTGAATTCTAACATATATACAACATTCCACCAATACCAGCATGATACACATTCTTCACCAGTTCACATGTTAACATTCTCCAGTACAGACTATTTTAGAAAGTCTCAGTAACTTTTAAAATATCAAAATAATACAAAGTATCTTCTCCAACCACAATGGAATGAAACTAAAAAAAACAAACCCACAAAAATTCAGTAATAGAAGGAAAACTAGAAAACTCACAAGTACAGTTGACACTTAAACAAGGCAGTGTTAATCTGCATATAACTTATAGTTAGCTCTCTGTATCTATGGTTCCTCTACATCCATGGATTCAACCAACCACAGGCCATGTAGTACTGTTCACTATTTACTATGGAAAAATCTGTGTATAAGTCGATTTGTGCAGTTCAAACCTACATTGTTCAAGGGTCAACTCTATGTGGAATTAAACAGCACACTGTTAAGCAACCAATGGGTCAAAGGAAAAAAATATTACAAGGGAAATTAGAGAATACCTGGAGTTGAAAAGAAGAAAAAGACACTTTATGCCAAAACTTATGGGATGCAGTGAAAACGATACTCAGAGGAATATTTATAGCGATAATGCCTATATTTTTTAAAATCTCAAATCAGTATCATAACTTTACATCTTAAGGAACTAGAGAAAGAAGAGCAATCTAAGTCCAAATGTAGGAGAAGGAAGGAAATTAAAAAATCTAGAGGAGAAACAAACAAAATAGAGAAACAATTGAAAAAGTCAAGGAAACCAAAGCTTGATTCTTTAGCTAAAGGTTTGTCAATTTTGATGACCTTTTCAGACTAAGTATAAAAAAAAAAATTCTAATTACTAAAATCAGAAATGAAATTGGGAACATTAACACCCTACAGAAATTATAGAGTACTATAAACTGTACAACTACAAATTAGATAACCTAAATGATATAGATAAATTTGTAGAAACATAACTACCAAAACTGAATCAAGAAGGTAACAGAAAATCTGAACAAACCTATAACAAGAAAATCAAATCAGTTTTTAAAAAGCTCCCAATAAATAAAAACGCAATACCAGATGGCTTTAAACATTTGGTAGAATTCACCAATGAAGAAGAATGAACACTAATCCTTCTTAAACTCTTTCCCAAAAAATGGATAATGGAATACTTCCTAACTAATTTTATGTGGCCAGCATTTACTCTGATACTAAAACCAGGAAAAGACACTATAATATAATTATAGACCAGTATCCCTTATGACTGCATGCAGAAATCCTCAACAAAATATTAGCAAATCTAATCCAACAGCATATTAAAAGTTTTATACAGCATGACCAAGTGGGGTTTATTCCAGCAATGTAAAGGTGGTTTAACTGATAAAAAAAATTCAGTGTAATAGACTACATTACTAGAACGAAGGCAGGAAAGCTACACAGTATTATTAGTTGATGAAGAAAAATCATTTGGCAAAATTCAATACACTTTCATTCTTAAAAAGTCTCAACATACTACAAGTTAGAAGAGAACTTCTTCAGCTTGATAAAGGACATTTGTGAAAAATATACAGTAGCATCATACTGAATAATTAAAGACTTAAAGCTTTCCCCTTAAGGAACATGAGAATACCCCCTTTCACCGCTTCTATTCAACACTGTACTAGATGTTCTAGCCAGAACAATTCAGCAAGAAAAAGAAATGAGACAACAAAATTTGAAATGAAGACATAAAACTATTAACAGATGACATGATCTTTATATATTAAAAGTATCATAAAGAATGTTTTAAAAGTAAATGATTTCAGAGCTACAGGATACATGATCAACATGCAAAAATCAGCTGTATTTCTATACATTAACAATGAACAATCTGAAATGGAAATTAATAAAAGTTCCATTTAAGGTAGTATCAAGGAGAGTAAGATACTTTCGAATAAATTTTAATCAAGGACCTAAAAATATAAAACTTTACTGCAACAAATTAAAGAAGACCTAAATAATGGAAAAACATTCTGTGCTCATATATTGGAAAACAATATTGTTAAGACAGCAATATTCTCCAAAGCAATCTGCAGATTTAATACAATCCCTATTAAAGTCCAGTGGCCTTTTTGCAAAAATAAGCAAGCTGATTCCAAAATTCACATGGAATTGCAAGGGGCCCTCAATAGCCAAAACAATGTTGAAAAAGAGGAACAAAGTTGGAAGACTCACATGTCCCAATTTTGAAACTTACTTCAATGCTTCAGTAATGGAAATATCGGTACTGACAACTACAAGGTCCCCCAAATAGGCACTGGCATAAGGATAAACATGCAGATGAACAGAATAAAATTGAGAGCCCCAAAATATAACTCTAGTCTCTGTTCTTTTAACTTTTGACAAGGGTGCCAAAATCTTTCAATGAAGAAAGAATAGTCTCTTCAAGAAGTGATAATGGGACAGCTGGATTCCCACAAGCAAAAGAATGAAGTTGGACACTTACCTCATGCCATTTACAAAAAACTAACTCAAAATGGATCAAAGACCTAAATATAAGAGCTAAAACTTGAAACTCTTAGAAGAAAGCATAGGCATTAAATCTTCATGATCTTAGATTTGGCAATGGTTTCTTGGATATGACACCAAAAACACAAGCAAGAAAAATAAATTGGACTTCAGCAAAATTAAAAACTTTTGTGCAAAAAAGACATTTTCAAGGGAGTGAAGACACAATCCACAGAATTGGAGAAAACATCTGCATATCAAATCTAATAAGGATCTAATATCTAGAATAAAGAATATTACAATAACAAAAAGATAAAGTCCCAAATAAAAATGGATGTTGTGGGCTGAACTGTGTTCCACCCAAGAAAGATAAATGAAAGTCCTAAGAACAGTACCTTGGAAGGGCTGGTTTGGAAATAGAGTTTCTGCAGATGTAATTTGTTAATATGAAGTCATACTGTAATAGGGTGGACCCCTAATACAGTAAGACTGGTGTCCTTAGACAAAGGCAACTATGTGAAGACAGACAAAGGGAGAATTCCTATATGGAGGATTGGCAGGATGCAGCTACAAGTCAAAGAATGCTAAGCATTGCCAGCAAACCACCAGAAGCTACGAAGAGACAAGGATAGATTCCCCTGAAGATTCTGGGGGAAACATGGCCCTGCCAACACCTTCATTTTAGACTTCTAACCTCCAGAACATGGAGGCCAAGAATTTCTGTCATTTTTTGCCATCCAGTTTGTGGTACTTTGTTTCAAGAGCCCTAAGAATCTAATACAATAGGCAAAGACTTGAGTAAACATTAGGACAAAGATACAAAACCAGCCAACAAACACATGAAAAGATGCTCAATGTCATTAGTTATTTGGCAAATGCTAAATCAAAGTCAAAATGAGATACCATTTCACACCCACCAGAAAGGCTGCAATTTAAAAAGAAAATGAACAAGTGTTAGCAAGCATGTGGAAAAGTGGGAGTGCACATTCACACATTATTAGTGTGAATGTCAAATGAATAAGCTGCTTTGGAAACAATTTAATGGTTTCTCAATGAATTAAACATATAATTACCATATGACCCAGCAATTCCACTCCTAAGTATATACCCCAAAGAACTGAAAACAGATGTTCAAACAAAAATGTGTACACGAAGTTACATAGCTGCACTACTTATAATTGTCAACAGATGGAACAACCCAAATGGCCATTAGCTAATGAACGAATAAACAAAATGCGTGTATCCATGCAATGAAACATTACTCAGCCATAAAAAGGAATGAATTGCTGATACACGCTAAAACATATGAACCTTGAAAACGTTATGTTAAGTGAAAGGATCCAGACACAAAAAGCCAATTCCATTTATACGAAATGCCAACAATAGAAAAATCTATAGAGATAGAGAGCAGATTAGTGGTAGCCAGAAGCCAGGGGCCAGGAGAAACATGGGGCATGACTACATAATGGGTTTAGGGTTTTCTTTTGGGGTGACAAATACTCTGGAACTAGATAGTGGTGATTGCTGAACAACATTGTGATGTAATTAATACACTGGATATACTCATTAAAATGGTTAAAATGGTAAATTTTATGGGGTTTTTTCTTACCACCACAAAGAAATTACACATGTAACTATTTAAAAAGAATTTTTTTTTGGCAACCTAAAACCAGTGCTATTCAAGAAGACATGGTCCCATCACCTGGACTTTCAGAGTCTAAATTAGGTACATAATGACCAAAAAGGTAGATTTACAGATATACACATATGTATATATAAATAAAATATCCTTAATGGTAAAAAGGCAAAATTCTTTTATACAAAAGAGGCATTGCTTCTGAATGTGCCTTTGTTTCCCTGTTGTATTGTGCCTTTGTATAGGGGTAAAGAGGTTGATCAGTGTGGAAAACATGAGAAAAATGGGCAGAAAACAAGATAATCAAACCAATGTTAGAAAAAGGAAATCAAGTTAAATGGTGGGGAGGGGTGTGAGATTGTTTTTCAATTCTTTTTCTTTAATTCTTCTGAAATTCTACTATACCATTTTTAGATATAGAAAAGATGTGCCTAATTCACTGCTTTTCAAATGCCTGGTAGTTTCTGTATTGTACAACACATTTAGTGTATCACTATGCAAGGGACAGTAGCCTTGAAGAATATCTTCACTGGTGATTGCTTTTATATCAGCATCTTTTCAGCTGATTATGAAAAAAATTCATTCTCATAAAGAGAAGCTTTTGAAAGTTCTCATAAAGCTTTTTATTTTCTGGTGCCTCATTTTCACCTATGATCATGTAGCTACACTTTTTTCTATGACCCCTAAGGAAGAAGGCACTTCTATATTTAGCACATGTTTTTAGATTTCTTTATGAAAGGACGAATTCCTGAAAGTGAGCACGTGGCTTGCCATTCCTCTGGGAGAGAAGGCTGTTGCTTGATACTTAGGGAATACTATTTCTGAAGCATCTTTGCAATACTTGATGTGTCAATATACTGTTTTCAAATTTCAGTCCTAACTCAAAACGCATGGATTTAGATTTGTTATTTGCCCATGTATTCATATTTGCAAGGTTCAATGCAGCTTCTTATCTGTATTATCTTCTCTGTATTATCAGTATTTAGTGTTTAAGAAATTTTAACATTTAGTGTCACTGTGCTAGATATTCAAATCCATTTTTAACATTCTTCGGGGGCCTATTAGTAGTACTTTTTGCCACATTCCTATTGTCTCTAATTGGCAATGAGCTATATTATCATTTAAATATTTCTTCTTAATGGTCTTACACTCTACCATTGCAAAATACATTATTTTAAGGCCTTCTTTGGATATTATAATCATTTAAAGTGACGTCTTCCAAAAGAATTCTATAACTCTCTGTGAGATTAAGCCTTTATTATGTGAAAAAAATCAAGGTAACAGGATTACCATCACACACAGGGGTTACCAAGCTGTTCCCAACATGAAAAAAGGCATAACTTGCCTCTATGGCTTTCCCACAGCCCCTATTCCCTTTACTTCAATCCTCATTACTTATGAAGGGAGATTTAATTTTATCCTATCTTGGTGATAGGGCACAAAAATTAATGGGTAGAAGATCTTACATCTCTACGTATGCTGCTTAAATATAAGCTTGAATATCTAAATTCAGTCTTGTGCTGTGCTAGATGTTAGTGGATCAAGGAGGAAACACAGAGTCCCACAACTCGAGCAGATTCAAAGTATATAAGTAATACTAACTTTTGGGACTTCCCTGGTGGCACAGTGGCTAAGAATCTGCCTGCCAATACAGGGGACACGGGTTCGAGCCCTGGTCCGTGAAGATCCCACATGCCTTGGAGCAAAAAAGGCCGTGGGCCACAACTACTGAGCCCACATGCTGCAACTACTGAAGCCCACGCACCTAGAGCCTGTGCTCTGCAACAGGAGAAGCCACCGTAATGAGAAGCCCACGCACCACAATGAAGAGTAACCCCCACTCGCTGCAACTAGAAAAAGCCCGTGTGCAGCAGTGAAGACCCAACACAGCCAAAAATAAATAAATAAATTTATAATAAATAAATAAATAATACTAACTTTTTATATGGCACCTCTAACTCTTTGAAATTTTTGCACATATATTATCTTATTTGAGGCTTACAGCTTCTTATAGTTGATAAGGCAAGTATAACTACAGATTCTGTATTGATAGTTGCCTACAGCACAGAGGAAAATAAATGCTCCAAGACTGATGGGCTGTGATGCCTACTGGCTAACTGTTCCCAATTCATCCTCTTTTTTTCTCTCTGAAATTCCCTTTTAAAGTATCACACACACACATATATAGGGACACAGGAAGTGTAAATTCATGAAAGTTCTGAAAAAGTAAAGCTACTGATGTACAGTTTTGTCAGTTTCTTGAAGGAATTCACCTAACTTCAGTGTAGATGGACCAGATTAGAAATGATCAGCAAGGAGTCTGTGCTTAAATCTCAAACAAAAAGAGCATCTGAAGAACACCATTTCCTTCTCCTTCACCCACCAATCCCAATGTGTGCTCACTTCGGAGATTCAGAGCCCAATACAATCAGGCAAAAACATGTGGCTAACAAAACTCTTGCTCCCACCCAGTTAAGAGTCACTGCTCAGGTACCAAAGCTACTGATTTCCATAACAAGTCGGTTTATTGTATTCATTCTGGAAACTATAATTAGCACTAAGGTAACAACCTTAAGTGAGAAAGAGAAAGTGTTGCCAGTAGCAAACCATCTTCCTCAATGGTGTCTTTTTAGGGTTCTGGGAATAACAGACAAAAAGATAAGGCAGAAATATTTGGGCTCTAATATTGTATTAGATGTTACTGGCTAATTATCTACTACACCAAGGGACTAAATGCAGGTCTGACTCAAAGAAGAAAACTATGAACAAAGATTTTATAAGTTCAACCATCTTTTCTCTTTTATTCTGCTACGAACATTTATCGTTACCACACTGAGCACAGTATAAAACGTACATTATGCCATTCACCTAAAAAATCATTATTTACCTAGATTTTTATACTAAATAAGAGATGTGTGTATTTCCAAAAGTACTTTTCCCAAAATATACCTTCACATTATAGAAAGGGGGCTATAAGTGGCCTCAGAAAGGTGATTATCTGGGAATGCAAGTTATAGCAAGAAATTTTTTTTTGGCGGTACGCAGGCCTCTCACTGTTGTGGAGCACAGGCTCCGCGGCCATGGCTCACGGGCCCAGCCGCTCTGTGGCACGTGGGATCTTCCCACACCGGGGCATGAACCCGTGTCCCCTGCATCAGCAGGTGGACTCTCAACCTCTGTGCCCCCAGGGAAGCCCAGCAAGAAACTTCTTACGCATGTTATTCTGCTTTGGGTTGTTAGATATCAAACAATGAATACAGAATGAGGCATTTAAAAGTTTTGTTTTTCTGAGTTTACATTACTTCTATTTGAATCTTAAACCCCCAGGGCTCTAGAATACTACCTCTCCAGAAAGCTAACTTTAATAATGTTTCAGGATTAGGGCTGGGGTTGGGATATTCCGTTTCAGTTATGCTCATGTGCATCCTTGGAAGTTACTAGGAGTAGTCCACCCTTAGCATTATCTTTTTTCCATAATACTTGTAGAAAAAGAGTAATGGTATATACTATTTGCGATTTTCCATAAAGAAATACCATGATCCATGGGATCAAGGAAAAAAACGCATATGTCTCCAGCGTGAGAAACCAGGACCTTGGATAAACGCTATATCCTTGGAGTGTGAAAAGGATGGAGAAGAATAGGGTAGCAACCCTAGCAAAACCCTGTAATTAGAAAATGTACTGCCAATAAAGAGCCTTGATTTCTATTATTAAATCAGTAGAAATTTAATAATATGGAGCCTAAGAATAGCTTCTGTTACACAGAAAGAACTATTACATCAAATTTACAAGGAAAAACCATCCATTAAGAAGTATACTATCACAAAAAAGTGAAAAGGCCATATTGAAACATTGGGAGTAGTAGTTTATATAAAGTATTATTACTCACCTTTAGATAAGCAATTCCAAACACATACAACTATCATCTATTTTTAAAGATATTCAGAAGAGTCACTTTTATATTTGAAAGATGTAATAAAAGCCACACATAAAAAAGTATGTTGTAATATTTAAACAAAACATTTTATTCTCTAAGCCAATTTCATTTACCCTTGTTCTCAACGGCAAGGGAGAATAAATCATTTCTTTCTAATTATTAAATTCCCTTCCAGTCTTTTCTTATCCATGTGCAATCAATTTTCCTTAATAAAGTTTGCTTTCCAGATGCTAAAAATTGTTAGAATGCTCTGTCTTTTGTCTCCTATTCCTGTTTATACTTGAATGTGAGTGTCTAGTGAGCACCATCTTTGCTTTGGAATTCATAGTCTCTATGGGTCCAAGAATTTCTCTCAGGTGTTGGGAAGGAACATTTCTGGAAGAGTTTCAAGAGATAGAAGAAGTATCTTTGCCTTCCATATATTTCCATCAATCTTGGCCTTTTGCCACTCTTCTTTGTACACCAGCAGGTATAAACTACTCTGAACCTGGAATCTCAGCATCCCCTAGACAGATTGTGAGACAGATTAGAGGCATAAAAAATGGAAGTAGTGGTGCAGATTCTTAAATAGGGGATTCATTATTTCAGTGACATGCCGATGGATCTTCTGGAATTTAAGAGTGGTAGTAAAAACTTTCATGATATTGTTGTAGATTACACTCTGACACTAGCTAGATCCTTGACATACTCAAGGAATTTGTCTAAAGAGCTGCACAAATTTCAACTTAGTCAATTTATTAATTGAATTTTGATGCTATACTGTCCAATATGTTCACTAGTAAATTGAATAAAAATAGAAAAATGAAAGCTGATTTGTGTTTTCAATAAGATGCAGACAACAAAAAGGATCATGTCCATAGCAGTGTAAAGTAAGATGAAAGGGGACATGATTAAGATAGAGTATAGGATCAAAAGGAGATGGCAGTGGTGAGACTATGTAGGAAAAAAATTGAAAAAAAACAATTATAAACTAAATTAAAGAGATTAATAGAGGCAAATCTGTAGGAAATTAACTCAGTGTGGTAGAGAAAAATTTGAGACTGTAAGAGTTCCCAAGGTGAATGAAGACACTAAAACAGCGAGCAAAGACATAAAAAGAAATGAATATTCAGTCAAAAAATAATAGACACTCTTAAGGAAGATTATCATAACTGAAATTGAAGTAGTAATCAAATATATCATAGAAGAAAGCTTTCCTGTACTGAATAAATAAGCTGGGGCTTCCCTGGTGGTGCAGTGGTTAAGAGTCTGCCTGCCAATGCAGGGGACACGGGTTTGAGCCCTGGTCCGGGAAGATCCCGCATGCCATGGAGCAACTAAGCCCGTGTGCCACAACTACTGAGCCTGCACTCTAGAGCCTGCAAACCACAACTACTAAGCCCATGTGCCACAATTACTGAAGCCCGCGCGCCTACAGCCCACACACCGCAAAGAGCAGCCCCTGCTCACCACAACTAGAGAAAGTCCACATACAGCAAAGACCCAATGCAGCCAAAAAAAAAAGGACTTTAAATAAATAATCTGAGTTTGAAGGCTAAATGATTTAACATGTTACAGAATAAGCTAATAGAAGAAATTAATCCCAAGATATATCCTCAAGAAATCACTAATTTCAAGACAAACATGGGGGGTGGAATTCTATAGTCTGAAAAGAAAACTAATTAAAATGAACAGATAACTGCAAAGAATTTTAAGACCTGATAACATTAAGAGATGAAATTGAACTAGTATCACTCTAGAGTTTTAAGGAACATGTAGTTACCCTAAATTCTATGCCTATCTAATTGTATGACAGTTTTAATTTCTCTGTGAGGGCAAAATGTATTGCCTATTATTTTCATGGAAAAAATTACTCAAAAAATATTCTTTATTCAACCATATGATTAATCAAATATAAGAACTTGAACAAAAAGGAACAAGAGATCAATAAATATTGATACCAGTGAAATGTAAAAAGTTGTGTGAACATTGTTGTAAATAAGTAAACCAATTGATTTTTAAAAATCCTTAATACATTTAAAATTTCAGTAAGTACATTAAAATTTTAGTTATCACAATCTTAATACATTATCCCTACAACTCACATTGGTAATGACTAAGAAGAGGAGGAGTGGTAAAAAGTGCTCAACTCCCAGGGTTAGATAAAATGGTATTTAAAAACCTTATTTTGGGGCTTCCCTGGTGGTGCAGTGGCTGAGAATCTGCCTGCCAATGCAGGGGACACGGGTTCGAGCCCTGGTCTGGGAAGATCCCACATGCTGCGGAGCAACTAGCCCCGTGAGCCACAATTACTGAGCCTGCGCATCTGGAGCCTGTGCTCCACAACAAGAGAGGCCGCGATAGTGAGAGGCCCACGCACTGCGATGAGGAGTGGCCCCCACTTGCCGCAATTAGAGAAAGCCCAGGCACATAAAAGAAGACCCAACACAGCAAAAATACATAAATAAATTTAAAAAAAAAAAAACCTTATTTTTTAAATTCAATATTTTTAAAGAAGATAATGATTTTTGAAAAACATAAAAGTCATTGTAAGATCCCACATGCCCTGTGGCCAAAAGAACAAAACAATACAGAAGCAATATTGTAACAAATTCAATAAAGACTTTATATATAAAAATGGTCCACATCAAAAAAAATCTTAAAAAAAATTATTTAAAAAAAGTCATTGTATGTTTTAACATCTGTAAATTCAAGATCACTGGGGAAAAAAAAATCACACCTACTTCTGATTAGAACTCTCACCAAACTAGGCTGAAGAGAACCTCCTCAACCTGGTCAAGAGTATCTATGGAAACCATACAGTCAATGTCATACTTACAGTTAAAGTTTTAATGCTTTCCTGGTAAGATCAGAAACAAACAAGAATGGTCTTTCCCACCATTTATCTTCAATAATACACTAGAGAGAGGTCTTAACCAATACCATTAGGTGAGAAAATGAAATAAAAAGGCATTCAGATTAGAAAAGATTAAATGAAACTATCTCCAAAGGTCATATAATTGCCTAGGTAGAAATCCAGAAAATTTACTGCAAAAAAGTTATTAGAACTAATGAGCTTAACAGAGTCATAGAATGCAAGACCGATATACCAAAATCAGTTGTACTTCTACATATAAGTAATTAAAAAAAGACATCAGAAATGAGGCAGAAGGCCATTTACAATACTATCAAAACATGAAATACTTATGAATATATCTTGTGAAAGGAATTCAAGATTTTTACACTAAAAACCCTAAAATGTTGCTGAGAGAAATTAAAGAAAATCTAAAGAGATACACTGCATTCACAGATTGGAAGACTCAATATTGTTAAGATGTCATTTCTCCCCAGATATCTATAAATTCAATGCAATCTGAATCAGAATTCCAGGAGGCTATTTTTTTGGTAGAAATTGACAAGCTAATTACAAAATTGGTATAAAAATGCAAAGGACCTAAAATAGCCAAAACAACTTGAAGAAAAAAAAGAATGATATTGATTCTAACACTTAATATAAAACTACAGTAATCAAAATAGTGACACATTTGGACAAAGATAAAGATATGTATCAACAGAACAGAATGGAGTCTATAATTAGGGCCACAGATATGGACAGCTGATGTTTGACAAAACTGCAAAGGCAACAGAGTGGAGAAAGGATAGTCTCAGCAAATGTTGAACAACTGGATATCCATACGTCTAAAAATTAATTTATATGTAAGGTGTGAAGTATGGATCAAAGTTAACTTAAAGTGGATCACAGGCCTAAATTTAAAACCTAAAATATAACACTTTTAGGAAAAAATCTTTGTAATTTTGGGTCAAACAACAATTTCATAGATATTGCACTAAGTATGATCTGTAAAAAACCAAATTAATAACTTGGACTTCATTTAAAATTAATGTCTAGGAAATCATAAACAAAATGAAAAGAATTTACAGACTGGCATAAAATATTTGCAAACAATGCAACTGACAAAGACTTAATTTCCAAAATATACAAAGACTTCATACAACTCAATAACGAAAAAACAAACCACCCAATCAAAAAAGTGGGCAGAAAACCTACACTGACATTTCTCCAAAGAAAACATATAGGTGGCCAATAGGTACATGAAAAGATGCTCAACATCGTTAATTATCAGAGATATGCAAATCAAAACTACAAAGAGGTATCACCTCACACGGTCAGAACGGCCATCATTAAAATGTCCACAAACAATAAATGCTGGAGAAGGTGTGGAGAAAAGGGAACCCTCCTACACTGTTGGTGGCAATGTAAATTGGTGTAGCCACTATGGAGAATGGTATGGAGGTTCTTCAAAAAACTAAAAATAGAACTATCATATGATCTAGCAATCCCACTCCTGGACATATATCCAGAGAAAACTAATTCAAAAATTACATGTGCCCCAACTTTCATAGCAGCAGTATATACAAGAGCCAAGACATGCTAGCAACCTAAACGTCCATCAACACAATAAAATACTATTCAGCCATAAAAACGAATGAAATAATGCCATTTTCAGCAACATGGATGGACCTAGTGAAGTAAGTCAGACAAAGACAAATATCATATGATTTCACTTATGTGTGGAATCTAAAATATGATACAAATGAACTTACTTACAAAACACAAACAGACTCACAGACATAGAAAACAAACTTATTGTTACCAAAGGGGAAAGGAGGGGGAGGAATAAATTAGGAGTTTGGAATTAGCAGATACACACTGCTATGTATAAAACAGATAAAACAAGGTCCTACTGTATAGCACAGGGAACTATATTCAATATCTTAATAACCTATAATGGAAAAGAATCTGAAAAAGAATATATGTGTAGATATAGATATATAGTATATAAGTGAATCACTCCACTGTATACCAGAAACTAAAACATTGTAAATCAACTATACTTCAATAAAAAAATAAAGATTTTGCTTAGTATTAATAAAAATAAAACAGAAAAATAATGTCTACACTTCAAAAGATACTTTAGAGAGTGAAAACATAAGTCATAGACCAGAAAAAAAGTCTTTGCAAAGCGTGTATCTGATAAAGGACCTGTACCTAGAATACATGAAAAACTCTTAAAACTCATTAAGAGGGGTGGGATAAAGATGGTAGAGTAGGAAGACGCTGAGCTCACCTCCCTCAACAAACATCAAAACTACAACTATACATATACTGAGTCTCATTAAAATCAACATAAAGACTAGCAGAACAGCTCTTCTACAACCAAGGTTATAAAGAGAGAACCACACGGAGTCTGGTAGGAGAGCAAAAGTAATATAGTTGAGACCCACATCCCCAGTGGGTGATCTGGAAGAAGAGGAGAATATCACAGCCTCAGGGATCCTCCCTAAAGACCAAGGGGTTCAAGCTCCATGTTGGGCACCCCAGCCCTGAGATCCAGCACTGGAGAGACAAGCCTCCTTGGTTGGTTTGAAAACCAGTGAGACTTACAGGAGGATTGCAGGAAACTGAGATTCTGCTCTTGAGTACACACACAGACTTGCTTGCTCCCAGTTTTAGCACAGAGGTAGCAGATTAAAAACTGCCTGGTTCTCTGGTTGGCCTGCCAGGACTACCCCAGTGCACCCCCAACCTGCACTGGGTTCTGGCTCTAGCTCCTTGGGCCCTGGCTCTGCCCTTGGCCAAGGCAGTAACTACCATTGTGCCAGGGAGAAGAGGAGTTCACTCAGGACAAGGTGAAGACTGCTTTTGCACTGGGGAGAAGCTGCTGCTTGTTCCTGATTGTTGCCTTGTCACTACCCTCAATAGGGCAATGATCACCATCATATCAAAGGAGAAGCTCTGACTTGCAACAGGTTCTGGCTCTAGCCCCTGTGGATCCAGCCTACACTTGACCAAGGTGGTGGCCACCAGCACACCCTGGGGAAAGATGCAGCCCATGCTCACTTTAGATCCAGCTCTCTCACCAAAGCTACTGGGCACATGGAGACTATATAAGGATGCTCCCACACAAAGACATGCATTCAAGAGTGGGATAGGTAACTGCTTTGCTTAATTTAATAGAGACAAAGGAAAATGTCAAAACAAAATGAGAAGTCAGAGGTATATGTTACAAACAAAATAAACAAGATAAAACCTCAGGAAAAAAACCCAATGAAATAGAGGTAAGTAATTTGCTTGATAAAATAATTCAAAAAATTGTCATAAAAATACTCATTGAGCTTAGAAAAAGAATAGAGGAACACAGGGAGAACTCTAACAAAGAACTTGAAAATATAAGAAAGAACCAGTCATAGATGAATAATAGAGTAAGTGAAACGAGAAATACACTAGAAAGCATTAATAGCAGATTAGGTGATACAGAAGAACACATTCGCAAACTGGAAGATAAAATAGTGGAAATCACTCCATCAGAATAGCAAAAATAAAGGTTTGTTTTTCTCTTTAATGATAGTTTAAATGATCTGTGGGATAACATCAAGTGTACTAATGTTTGCATTATAGGGGTCCCAGAAGGAGAAGAGAGGAAAGGGCAGAAAACATATTTGATGAGATAATGGTTAAACTTTCCCTAACCGAAGAAAATATACCAAGTCCAGGAAGCCAGAGTCCCAAACAAGACGAACCCAAAGAGATCTATGACAAGACATATCATAGTTAAAATGGCAAAAGTGAAAGATAAAGAGAGAATTTTAAAGACAGCAAAACACAAAGAGTCACATATAAGGGAACACCCATAAGGCCAGCAGCTGATTTTTCAGCAGAAATTTTACAAACCAGAGACAGTGACGTTATATATTTAAAGTGCTCAAAGGAAAAACCCACAACCAAGTATACACTACTGGCAAAGTTATCATTCAGAATTGAAGGAGATATTGAATTTCCCAGACAAAGAAGAACTAAAAGAGTTCATCACCATCAAACTGGCCTTACAAGAAATGTTAAAGGGTGTTCTTTAAGTGAAAAGGAAAAGGCTTTAACAGGTGAAGGAAAAAATCTCACTGGTAAAGGTAAATATATAGTAAAGACAGTGGATCAATCACTTAAGCTGGTACACAGGTTAAAAAATGAAAATTGTAAATATCAACTAGAACTACAGTCAACAGTTAAGGGATACAAATAAAGATGTAAAATATGACACAAACAAAATGGGTGTGTGAGGAAGTTAGTAAAAAATGTAGCGCTTTTAGAATGTGTTTGAACTTAAATAACTGTTTCAAACAGGTAGATTATATGTATGTACATAATACATATATACACACCCCTCATTGTAACCAAGCCAAAACCTATAATAGAAATACAATAAACAAAAAGAAAGAAACCCAACTATAACACTAAAGAAAACTCAAATCACAAGGAAAGAGACTGAAAGAACAGAGAAGAACTGCAAAAAACCAGAAAACAAGTAACAAAATGGCCAAAAGCTACATACCCATCAATAATCACTTTAAATGTAAATGAACTAAATACTCCAATCAAAAGCCATAGGGTGGCTGAATGGATAAAAAGCAAAACCCATCTATATGCTGCCTACAAGAGATTCACTTCAGAGATAAAGACACACACAGACTGAAAGTGAAGAGATGGGAAAAGATACGCCATGCAAATGGAAATAAAAATAAAGCTAAGGTAGTAATATTCATGTCAGACAAAATAAACTTTAAAACAGATTCTTTAACAAAAGACAAAGACAGCATTACATAATCATAAAGGGGAAAGAAGGTATTACATAATTATGAAGCGGTCAATTCAGCAAGAAGATATCATATCTATAAATGTATATTTATCCAACAGAAGACCACCAAGAAAAATGAAGCAAATATTAATGGACTTAAAATGAGAAACTGAAAGCACTACAATAGTAGGAAACATTAACACCTCACTTATACCAATGGATAGATCATCCAGACAGAAAATAAGTTATCAGATTTAAATGACTCATTAGATCAGACTGACTTAATAGACATATACAGTACACGTCATCCAAAAGCATCAGAATACATTCTTCAAGTTTACACAGTACATTCTCCAGAATAGATCACAAGCTAGGTTACCAAACAAGTCTCAACAAATTCAAGAAGAATAAAATCATATCAAGCATCTTCTTCAACCACAATAAGTATGAAAGTGCAAATAAATCACAAGAAAAAAATGGGAAGAAAAACACAAAAGTGTGAAGATTAAACACGTTACTTACAACCAGTGGGTCAAAGAAATCAAAGAAGTAAAAAAAAAAAAACTCCCAAGAGAGAAAACACCAGGACCAAATGGTTTCATGGATGAATTCTACCAAGTTTTAAAATAATTAATGCCAATTCTTCTCCCACTCCTCCAAAAAACTGAAGAGGAGGGAAGAATTCAAAAGTCATTTTATGAGACCAGTATTACTCTCATATGAAAACCATATAAGGAAACTATGAGAAAAAAAAATTACAGACTAACATCCCTGATGGATATATAGGCAAAAATTCTCAATAAAAAATGAGTAAACTGAATTCAACAGTACATTAAAAGGATCATACACCATCATCAAGTGAGTTTCATCTCTGAGATGCAAGGATAGTTCAAAATATGCAAATTATTAATTGTGACACACTACACTAAGACAAATATCACATAAATCATTTCAATAGATACAGAAAGAGCATTTCACAAACTACATTTTTTGTTATAAAAACCCTCTACAAATGAGATATAGAGAGAACATACCTGAACATATAAACTCCATATAAAATAAACCCACAGCTAACATTATACTTAATGGTGAAAAATTGAAAGCTTTTCCTCTAAGATCAGGAAAAAGATAAGGATGTACACTCTCATCACTCTTATTCAACATAGTACTGGAAGTCCGAGCCAGAGCTATCAGGCAAGAAAAAGAAAAGACATCCACATCAAAAAGGAAGAAGTAAAATTATCTTTGTTGGCAAATGATATGATTTATTTATATAGAAAATCTCAAAGACTCAACCAAAAAACTACTGGAACTAAATCAACAATTCAGTAAAATTGCAGGATATAAATATCAACCTGCATAAATTATTTGCATTTCTATATGCTATCAACACACCTGCAAAGGAAATAAAGAAAACTATCACATTTCACAACAGCATCAAAATAATAAACTGCCCAGGAATAAATTTAACAAAGTAAGTGACAAATCTGTATACTAACAAAAACTACAAGGCTCTGCTGAAAAAAAATGAAGAAGATACACACAAATTAAAAGACATTTTGTGTTCATGGACTGGAAGAGTTAATATTGTTACATGTTCATATTATGCAAAGCCATCCATAGATAGGGATTACGTTCAATCAAAATTCCAATGGCATTCTTCACAGAAATAGAAAAAACAATCCTAAGATTTGTATGTAACCACAAAAGACCCTGAAAAGACAAAGCGATCCTGACAAAGAAGAACAAAGCTGGAGGCATCATACTTCCTGATTTCAAACTATACTACAAAACTACAGCAATTAAGACAGTATGGTAGTGGCATAAAAACAGACACATAGAACAATGGAACAGAAGACAGCCCAGAACTTAGATTCAAATAATATTTGACAAGGGATCCAAGAACATCCAATAGGAAAAGAACAGTCTCTTCAACAAGTGCTGGAACAACTTGTAAACACATGCAAAAGAATGAAATTGGACCCTTAGCTTACATCACCCACAAATTTAACTCAAAATACATCAGAGGCTTAATCATAAAACATGATTACAAAAACTCCTAGATGCAAACAGTGGGGGGAAAAAATTGCTTGACATAGGTCTTGGCAATGATTTTTTGGATACCCCACATCCAAAGGCAAAGGAGAAGCCACAATGAGACAGTAGGAGGCATGGAGTCACAATGAAATCAATTCCCATAACTGCTGGGTGGGTGACTCACAAACTGGAGAACACTTATACCACAGAAGTCCACCCAATGGAGTGAAGGTTCTGAGCCCCAAGTCAGGCTTCCCAACCTGGGGGTCTGGCAATGGGAGGAGGAATTCCTAGAGAATCAGACTTTGAAGGCTAGTGGGATTTGACTGCAGGATTCCGACAGAACTGGGGGAAATAGAGACTCCACTACTGGAGGGCACACACAAAGTAGTGCACACATTGGGACCCAGGGGAAGGAGCAGTGACCCCACAGGAGACTGAACCAGACCCACCTGCTAGTGTTGGACGTCTCCTGCAGAGGCAGGGGGGGCAGCTGTGGCTCACTATGAGGACAAGGACACTGGCAGCAGAAGTTCTGGGAGATACTCCTTGGCGTGAGCCCTCCCAGAGTCCACCATTAGCCCCACCAAAGAGCCCATAGGCTCCAGTGTTGGGTCACCTCAGGCCAAACAACCAATAGGGAAGGAACGCAGCCCCACCATCAGCAGACAAGCGGATTAAAATTTTATGGAGCTATGCCCACCAGAGCAACAGCCAGCTCTTCCCACCACCAGTCCCTCCCATCAGGAAACTTGCACAAGCCTCTTAGATACCCTCATCCACCAGAGGGACACAGCAGAAGCAAGAAGAACTAAAATCCTGCAGCCTGTGGAACAAAAACCACATTGACAGAAAAACACACAAGATGAAAAGGCAGAGAGCTATATACCAGATGAAGGAACAAGATAAAATCACAGAAAAACAACTAAATGAAGTAGAGATGGGCAACCTTTCAGAAAAAGAATTCAGAATAATGATAGTGAACATGATCCAGGACCTGAGGAAAAGAATGGAGGCAAAGATCGAGAAGATGCAAGAAATGTTTAACAAAGATCTAGAAGAATTAAAGAACAGAGATGAACAATACAATAACTGAAATGAAAAATACACTGGAAGGAATCAATAGCAGAATAACTGAGGCAGAAGAACGGATAAGTGACCTGGAAGACAGAATGGTGGAATTCACTGCCACAGAACAGAATAAAGAAAAAGATATGAAAAGCAATGAAGACAGCCTAAGAGACCTCTGGGACAATATTAAATGCAACAACATTCACATTATAGGGGTCTCAGAAGAAGAAGAAGAGAGAGAAAGGACCTGAGAAAATATTTTAAGAGATTATAGACAAAAAAGTCCCTAACATGGGAAAGGAAATAGCCATCCAAGTGCAGGAAGCACAGAGGGTCCCAGGCAGGATAAACCCAAGGAGAAACATGCCGAGGCACATAGTAATCAAATTGGCAAAAATTAAAGACAAAGAAAAATTATTGAAAGCAGCAAGGGAAAAATGACAAATAACATACAAGGGAACTCCCATAAGGTTAACAGTTGATCTTTCGGCACAAACTCTGCAAACCAGAAGGGAGTGGCATGATATATTTAAAGTGATGAAAGGGAAGAATCTACAACCAAGATTACTCTACCTGGCAAATATCTCATTCAGATTCAATGGAGAAATTAAAACCTTTACACACAAGCAAAAGCTAAGAGAATTCAGCACCACCAAACCAGCTCTACAACAAATGCAAAAGGAACTTCTCTAAGTGGGAAACACAAGAAAAGAAAAGGACCTACAAAAACAAAACCATAACAATTAAGAAAATAGTAATAGGAACATACATATCAATAATTACCTCAACTGTGAATGGTTTAAATTCTCCAACCAAAAGACACAGGCTTGCTGAATGGATACAAAAACAAGACCCATATGTATGCTGTTTACAAGAGACCCACTTCAGACCTAGGGAGACATACAGACTGAAAGTGAGGGGATGGAAAAAGATATTCCATGCAAATGGAAATCAAAAGAAAGCTGGAGTAGCAATACTCACATCAGACAAAATAGACTTTGAAATAAAGAATGTTATAAGAGACAAGGAAGGACAATATATAATGATCAAAGGATCAATCCAAGAAGAAGATATAACAATTATAAATATATACACACCCAACATAGGGGCACCTCAATACATAAGGCAACTGCTAATGGCTCTAAAAGAGGAAATCGACAGTAACACAATAATAGTGGGGGACTTTAACAACTCATTTACACCAATGGACAGATCATCCAAACAGAAAATTAATAAGAAAACACAAGCTTTAAATGACACAATAGACCAGATAGATTTAATCGATATTTAGAGGACACTGCATCCAAAAACAGCAGATTACACTTTCTCCTCAAGTGCGCATGGAACATTCTCCAGGACAGATCACATCTTGGGTCACAAATCAAGCCTTGGTAAAGTTAAGAAAACAGAAATCCTATCAGGCATCTTTTCTGACCAAAACGCTATGAAATTAGAAATTACAGGGGAAAAAACGTAAAAAACACAAACACATGGAGGCTAAACAATATGTTACTAAATATCCAAGAGATCACTGAAGAAACCGAAGAGGAAATTTAAAAATACCTAGAGGACTTCCCTGGTGGCACAGTGGTTAAGAATCTGCCTTCCAATGCAGGGGACACGGGTTCGATCCCTGGTCCAGGAAGATCCCACAAGCTGCAGAGCAACTAAGCCCATGTGCCACAACTACAGAGCCTGTGCTCTACAGCCTGTGAGCCACAACTTCTGAGCCCACGTGCCACACCTACTGAAGCCCACGCACGGAGAGCCCATGCTCCACAACAAGAGAAGCCACAGCAATGAGAAGCCCACGCACCAAAACGAAGAGTAGCCCCCACTCACCGCAACTAGAGAAAGCCCATGTGCAGCAAGGAAGACCCACCACAGCCAAAAATAAATAAATTTTAAAAAATAAAATATAAAAAATACCTAGAGACAAATGACAACAAAAACACGATGATCCAAAACCTATGGGATGCAGCAAAAGCAGTTTTAAGAGGGAAGTTTATAGCAATACAAGCCTACCTCAAGAAACAAGAAAAATCTCAAACAATCTAACCTTACACCTAAAGGAATGAGAGAAAGAAGAACAAACAAAACCCAAAGTCAGTAGAAGAAATCATAAAGATCAGAGCAGAAATAAATGAAATACAAACATAGAAAACGACAGCACAGATCAATAAAACAAAGCTGGTTCTTCAAGAAGATAAACAAAATTGATAAACCATTAGCCAGACTCATCATCAAGAAAAAGAGGGAGAGGACTCAAATCAATAAAATTAGGAACAAAAAAGGAGAAGTTACAACAGACACCACAGAAATACAAAGCATCCTGAGACTACTACAAGCAACTCTATGCCAATAAAATGGACAACCTGGAAGAAATGGACAAATTCTTAGAAAGGTATAACCTTCCAAGACTGAACCAGGAAGAAATAGAAAATATGAACAGACCAATCACAAGTAATGAAATTGAAACTGTGATTAAAAATCTTCCAACAAACAAAAGCCCAGGACCAGATGGCTTCACAGGTGAATTCTATCAAACATTTAGAGAAGAGCTAACACTCATCCTTCTCAAACTCTTCCAAAAAACTGCAGAGGCAGGAACACTCCCAAACTCATTCTGTAAGGACACCATCACCCTGATACCAAAACCAGACAAAGATACTACAAAAAAGAAAATTACAGACCAATATCACTGATGAATATAGATGCAAAAATCCTCAACAAAATACTAGCACACAGAATCCAACAACACATTAAAAGGATCATACACCACGATCAAGTGGAATCTATCCCAGGGATGCAAGGATTCTTCAATATATGCAAATCAATCAGTGTGATACATCATATTAACAAACTGAAGAATAAAAACCATATGATCATCTCAAGAGATGCAGAAAAAGCTTTTGACAAAATTCAACACACATTTATGATAAAAACTCTCCAGAAAGTGGGCATAAAGGGAACCTACCTCAACATAATAAAGGCCATATCAACAAACCCACAGAGAACATCATTTTCAACAGTGAAAAATTGAAAGCATTTCCTCTAACGTCAGGAAGAAGACAAGGATGTCCACTCTCACCACTATTATTCAACATAGTTTTGGAAGTCGTAGCAATGGAAATAAGAGAATAAAAAGAAATAAAAGGAATACAAATTGGAAAAGAAAAAGTAAAACTGTCACTGTTTACAGAGAATCCTAAAGATGCTACCAGAAAACTACTAGAGCTAATCAATGAACTCGCTAAAGTTGCAGGATTCAAAATTAATGCACAGAAATCTCTTGCATTCCTATACACTAATGATGAAAAATCTGAAAGAGAAATTAAGGAAACACTTCCATTTACCACTGCAACAAAAAGAATAAAATACCTAGGATTAAACCTACTTAGGGAGACAAAAGACCTGTATGCAGAAAACTATAAGACACTGATGAAAGAAATTAAAGATGATACCAACAGATGGAGAGATATACCATGGTCTTGGATTGGAAGAATCAATATTGTGAAAATGACTATACTACCCAAAGCAATCTACAGATTCAATGCAATACCTATCAAGTTACCAATGGCATTTTTTTACAGAACTAGAACAAAATCTTAAAATCTGTATGGAGACACAAAAGACCCTGAAGAGCCAAAGCAGTCTTGAGGGACAAAAATGGTGCTGGAGGAATCAGACTCCCTGACTTCAGACTGTACTACAAAGCTACAGTCATCAAGACAATATGGTACTGGCACAAAAACAGAAATATAGATCAATGGAGTAGAATAGAAAGCCCAGAGATAAACCCACACACCTATGGTCAACTAATCTATGGCAAAAGAGGCAAGGTTATACAATGGAGAAAAGACAGTCTCTTCAATAAGTGGTGCTGGGAAAACTGGACAGCTACATGTAAAAGAATGAAATTAGAACACTCCCTAACACTATACTGAAAATAAACTCAAAATGGATTAGAGACCAAAATGTAAAACTGGACACTATAAAACTCTTAGAGGAAACATAGGAAGAACACTCTTTGACAGAAATCACAGCAAGGTATTTTTTGATCCACCTCCTAGAGTAACGGAAATAAAAACAAAAATAAACAAGTGGGACCTAATGAAACTTAAAAGCTTTTGCAAAGCAACGGAAACCTCAAACAAGACGAAAAGACAACCCTCAGAATGGGAGAAAATATTCGCAAACCAATCAACGGACAAAGGATTAATCTCCAAAATATATAAACAGCTCATGCAGCTCAATATTAAAAAAACAAACAACCCAATCCAAAAATGGGCAGAAGACCTAAATAGACATTTCTCCACAAAAGACATACAGATGGCCAAGAAGCGCATGAAAAGCTGCTCAACATCACTAATTATTAGAGAACTGCAAATCAAAACTACAATGAGGTATCACCTCACACCAGTTAGAATGGGCATCATCAGAACATCATCTACAAACAACAAATGCTGGAGAGGGTGTGGAGAAAAGGGGACCCTCTTGCACTGTTGGTGGGAATGTAAATTGATACAGCCACAATGGAGAACAGTATGGAGGTTCCTTAAAAAACTAAAAATACTACCACATAACCCAGCAATTCCACTACTGGGCATATACCCTGAGAAAACCATAATTCAAAAAGACACACGCACCCCAATGTTCATTGCAGCACTATTTACAATAGCCAGGTCATGGAAGCAACGTAAATGTCCATCGACAGATGAATGGATAAAGAAGATGTGGTACCTATATGCAATGGAGTATTACTCAGCCATAAAAAGGAATGAAATTCGGTCATTTGTTGAGACATGGATGGATCTAGAGACTCTCATACAGAGGGAAGTAAGTCAGAAAGAGAAAAACAAATATCGTATATTAACGCATGTATGTGGAACCTAGAAAAATGGTACAGATGAACCAGGTTGCAGGGCACAAATAGAGACAGATGTAGAGAACAAACGTATGGACACCAAGGGTGGAAATCCGCTGCGGTGTGTGTGTGTGTGATGAATTGGGAGACTGGGATTGACATGTATACACTGATGTGTATAAAATTGATGACTAATAAGAACCTGCTGTATAAAAAAATAAAATAAAATTCAAAAATGCAAAAAAAAGTAACCTGCAAGGATATACTGGGTAAATAGCCAATATTTTATAATACCTATAAATGGAGTATAAACTTTAAAAATTGTGAATCACTAAATTGTATACCTGTAACTTACATAATATTGTACATCAACCATACTTCAATAAAAGAAACTTATCCATGCCAAATTAAAATTTAAAAGAACACTTGGAATTGATCCTAAACAGAATTATGTGGGTCCTTTATAAGGAGAAATTATAGGAGAATAAATGGAGAGCCCTTGTTCCTGGCTAGGAAGAGTAGGCAATATAGAGAAGTTAGTTATTCCTAATTCCAACTAAAATTATAATTATTTTTAATATAAAGGATAATAGAGCATTTGCTTCGATTAATATTTAAGAATTTCTTTAAAGGATTTAACGAGAGTTGTCCATATGCACATATGCAAAAGAAAATAGATGAAAATGTTAAATAATTGTCACAGAGTAATGGAATTAGGATTTTTTGTTCTCTTTATGATATGTTTTTTACTTAGTTTTTTTTTTAAGATGCTCAAGGTCACAATACTATTTAATGGTAAAAGGATTACTTCAATCATACCACAAAATACCAATTTTTATAGAACTACTTTTTAGACCACAGTCTCTCAAAATCAGCCCTTGAATTATTTTGGCTCAGGTGTATTGGGGACTAAAAGAGCCAAGTGTCAAAGGCCACAGGCACATAGAGCTAAAGCAAGCAGTACTCTGGTGAAGACCCGATGACACTGAGTTTTACTGAAAGGAAAAGATGGTGTTCTCCTGCATCCCATTCACACAGTCTTCAACTGTCATCTGAGTGCAAGGCAACATACCCAAAGCGAATTTTAACAATGCCTCAGAGAGACAAATAGAATAAATGTGAGAGTGCAGTCAAGGAAGAGATCATGTGTTTGGAAAGAAAGAAAGCCATGACTATGAAGGATAAGAAATAAAGACACAGTGACTTTTAGATCCTGGGTTTGTTGCTGCAACTGAGTAAGACATTTTATTACAGAAACTCTTTGATCAAAGTTCTGTTATAGTTCACTGATCTACAGAGTAGTAATTCCTCTGTTTTAAGGTGCTTCAATAGATCTAGCAGATGCTGTTTCTAAAAGGCACCTAAATTATTGACTTCAAAATTAGTATACGGCAAAAATTCAATGTAAAACCCAAAATAATCTCCATGGCTTAACAAGAAAGTAAACATCCTGACACATGATACTCTTCTAAATAAAAGGATATGTGTTAATATAAATATTGTATATATTAAGTATACAAAATACCTTGAAATATTTAAAATATATATATTAATCTGTGAGCCCTTGTGATTATATCTCACTAAATATCACCACTTGCCAGGTATAAAAGCAGACGGGGCGGCCACATCCAGTCAGTCACCTAGTCCCTGATAAATGGCTCCCTAATCTATACACTACTGTTCATCCCTAACTCTCTCTACAGATACTTTTACTTCTCATTGTAGTACATACCCAGTAAATCTCATGTGCCTGGCATACAGTAGGTACTTCAACATTTAATGACTAAATTAGTTAGAACTCCTAGAATTCAGGTTGTTCGGTTTTATTGTCTACATCTTTTTTGGCATTCTAGTATTAGAATAAAAGAACAGGTGAAAAGTTGATACTAAAATATGAGGATCTGAATTTTTATAAGGAGTTTTTCTAATTCAAATATAGAATTTTGCTTATGACACTAATGCTGCTTGGCATTTTTACTGTAAACTTCAACCATTCCTCTACCCCAAATATTACTCAAGCAGAAGCGTTTAATTAAAATTACCATTTTATGGAATTTCCCTTTAATTATACTCACTTTTATCCTACTGTCAAAGAAAGCTGCATTCTCAAGTGGCATAACCAAGATGAAAGAAAATACTGACTAATAAACTTATCTAGTACTATTTCCATAGAAAAATGTAAAGAGTTACAATATTTCAATTTTAGTTAATGTTTGTTGTGATTAACATTACAAAGAGCATAGTTTCTACCTTCTAAGGAGAGAACATGAAACAACTAAGGAACATTATTTTTAGAGGGTAAATTTGGATTTTCTAAAGACAACAATAACAACTATCACCACCACCATCTGCCCATGGGGCGGGGGGAGGGACCCCAAACCCTCAACGTTCCTTGAATTCTCTTCATTTTACTACCTCACACCAAATTAGCACTATTTTATACCATTCCAAAAAAGGGATAATGCTGTGTTAATCTAGTAAAGATCTAATTTCCAAAACCAGTAGCTAAAATATTTAATGTTACTACATGAATTACAATCTAATTTCAGTGGTAATTGAGTGTTAATTCTTTACATACTCCTGAGCTTTTAAAAAATTAGTATACGTATTTTAATTAACACATAATTATTTCTGTATTAATTATTTCTGTAATTACATTGGCCACCAGCACTAATAAGCTTTTTATACGATAAAATGGTTATGGTTTAAAAAATGAATATTGTACTCCAGCTTGTGATGGTGGATTAAGCACGTGTCTTCCGCACCTCTCAAAAGACCCGACGCTTCGTTACACGCAGAAAAAAATAAATCTGAAACAGGCTTGATAACCAGAAATGACATCACCGACAGCAGAGAAATGTTTAAAAATTGATTTCAGCAAGACAGAAAGTTGTCAGGATCTTACTAGATTAACAAGAGCAGAGACAGTTCAGAAGTGGGGGAGCTTTTCTCTTGATACTACCTCAAGATGACCAATCAATAACTAGAAAATAAACTCGTTTAGAAACATGGTGGTAATCAGGAAAAAAAAAAAATTCAACAGGCAATGATTAAAGGATTTTAATGGGAATGATACTTGGGACACAGGGTGAAGGTTGAGAGGGGAAGGAGAGTAGGAGAAATTTTACATTTTTTAATACTATTCATTGTCTGAATGGGTTTTTGCCAAATTCTTTTGCTACTCTAAAGTAATAACTGAAGTATTCCACCTAAATATATTTTTCAAAGGTTTGGGAAGGTGTATACCTACCAGGTAGTTGATAATGGTTAGTTGTGGTTATTTTTGAATTGGCTGAAATTGTTATAAGGAGAATAATTTTTATGTGTTTACCTAGCTATCTTTCTATTTGCAAATGTACTAAATTCTCATGTAGAGTCCTGTCAACGCAGAGCAACTTGTAGTGAGGAGTGAAATCCTCTCCTGCTTACTACTCCCCTTCATTAGGTAGCCCTTGTTGATAGTTTGGTGGGTATCCTACCTGATTTTTTTCAATGCACATTCATATTACTTTTACAATGCTTATAGAAATAGATTTTCATTAAAAAAAGAGAAAACCTCATAAAGATACAAAGATGTGAAGTATGTTCAAAAACTCTGCTTAGATGAAAAAGGATTAAAATAAAAAATTATATGTGCATAATTATTACAACCAAGTAAACAGAAATAACAAAGCATCTATGCAAAAAGAACCTATAAAGATAATTCCGAAATGCTAAGTGTGATTTACTGGACAGTGTCTTTTAGAATAGTAATAATAAAAAAATCCACCACCACCAATTCAACTCTAGACTAGAGGTTAAAAAACTTAAATCATATTTCTATCGTAACCAGACACATGTGACCTTGGAAAAAAAATCAGATAGACATCTGAGAAGCCATTGATCTAATCTGTAAAAGGAAAGATTTCATTGGGTAATAGTGAAGGTCCCTTCTAGCTCTAAACTTGCTTTCTCGTATGATTCAGAATAAGCTTCCAAAAATTTTTAATGCATTATTAAATGGGATGAGAAGACAGCACACAGTCTAGCTCTGCTGGACTCCTGAAACTTTTTCGGAAAAATGATACTGTTCTATTTTAAAACTCCTGGCTGGTATTTACCCAGCACATTTATCTGGTACTTCAAGTTATTCTCATACTATTTATAATGTCTCATTTATATCCTAAATTGAAAACATCTGTCTTCATACCGTGTCTGAAATGTTTCTTCATGCATATCATATTTTTGAGCCAGGTTTTATCAAGAGCCAATGTAGGCCCTGATAAAAGTGAACTATCTTTGGAAACAAAACTTACTCAGACCTTATGACACTATCTTAATGAAAGAGTAAGTTACTAAATGTTACCCCCAAAATGTTTATGAATTGGAAACATTTATCTTAAAGGCATACTATGTCCCTGTGCAGACCACTTTTAGGGAAAAATATTTTAAGGTTAAAGGTATTTTAAGATGAAAGATAATAGAATGTAGAAGTTAAAAATGGATGGAAGATATTCAGAAGGATGATAAGAAAATAGGTGATTCCTGTTTCATCACAAGGATTTCCAAGAGTAAAAACTTCTTCTTTTGTTGATTTATAAATAGAGAAAAAAGCATGATATATCATGAATAGACTAGCCTTCACACACACAAACACATATAAATACACTCAAAATATACTAGAAACCAGTTAGAGATTAGACTAGGGTAGAATTATATGGTATGGAATTCAGAGAAGGTGTAAGGGGAGTCACGAAGCTTAATGGATTTTGGTCTCTTGTTATTTGCTGCATTCTTATGTTTTGCTTGTCTTTTTATCCAGTCACCCCACCACACTGCATCTCAAGATTTAGAACTTTGGCATTCTCCAGATATTTCAGATCTCATGTAATTTTTATTTCATCCTTCTGTGGCTTAATTTATTATTTTCCTGAGGTAAAATCAGGCTATCAGCTATGTCTCAGAAAAATAAATTACCTTAGAAATTATTAATTCAGGTAATGTTAAATTCTGAGATATTTTTTCAACATGGTTTTAAAAGTAAGATAAGCAAGTTGTTTTCATTATCAGCATCATACACACTAATTACAGAATAATGAAACATCAATGCACTGGTCAATAATGGATTAGAACCAATCCTTGACAATGAAGCTAGGCAAGAAATATGAAAGGCAATGGACAAAGTAGATGGTGATTTGGTCTGTGTGAAATCCTGCCAGATTATATATTTGTCATTGATTATATTTCCTGTTGTATTGGGGTCAAAGTCTTGTAAAACTGTCGAGAAAATACATTAAAGGATTTTATGCTGCCAATGAAAACCTTTCTTAGAATGATGAGGCCAGTATCAGTGACTGCTGTGTAGTTTTCTCACTATAACCAATCCCTTCTTTCTCTTGTAATATGTATTTCCAAAATATTAGAATTTGATGCTTTCACCTCGTAAGAGCTGCTTCCTGTATTGGATCTTAACACACAACAAAAATCAATCTGACCAAAAAGTGTCGCTCACTAGACTGGTCATTCCCCTTTATCCCAGACTGAGAGTGTCTGAAAATAGAACCCACTTCCCAGGTTTAATACTAAAAACACAGTTCATATAATTCCTTCTCATTCTTCCAAGAATTAATGCTTGGTTGAATTAAGGTTGAATTTTACTCATAAGCCCTAGCATTTGTTAAGGAAGGTCACCATTTACCATTCTGAGAGATGAATGGAGTTATATAGTCACAACAGGTAAATCACTGTTCCGCGAATGTTCCTTTTCTCTCTTTTATAAAGTGTAACTCAGGAGGGGTACGTACGTTCCAGGAGAACGCTTCTAAACTCCCCTGAACCGTCTGACCTGTCCCCTTCTGCCCTACCCAGTACCTGCCTTCACGGGATGATCAGGGCTTGAACAGACCATGGCTGCAGGGACCTTTGAAAACCAGCCGAGAATACGTGGGAGAAAATTCTGATTTGAAAGAACTTAGTCTAAACTAATTCCACTAAATCCAAATAAACTAGACCCTAACCTAAATCATGATGACTTTACATCAGGCCTCCTTCCACTCTTGTGGGGAGGCAAATGCTTACCTAGGAGTTAAATTTTAAAGCTGGTTAAAAGCAAATCAGCTCTTACCCAGGCCGCCTATCTGGAAACGGATAGTAATCTTCACTGACGTTTCTAGCAGGTCAAAGGTTCATTTCTCTCAGATGCCTGTTGTTTAATTAAATTGATTTCAGAGTGTGCCAAGAATGCTGTAGGCACCCAGGAAACGCTGAGAGATAGGCATCCTCATTTTAAAGCCAATAGGTAAGTTAGAAAGTCAGTCTCCTACAAGAAAGTGAGAGGCCTGAAAGAAGTTGTTGTTGGGTGTTTCTACAATTTTCAGCTACTTGGGGAGACGAGATGAGTCTCACTGGAAGGTGTTAGATTATTAGGAAAATTAAGTAGATGGCACTGGCAAACCAAGCCTCCTCTTTTCCTCAGCTGCCAGGAATTCCTACCCTCAGGCTTAGCTTCACATATGCTTGTCTAATAAAGCTCCTGCCATTTCAAGGAAACAGAATTGGTGTCATTCAAGCACTCCCGGAACTAAGAATAGCATCACCTCCATCTTCTCCGAGTGTTCAGCAAAAAACCTCTGTGTTTTCTGTGTCACTCATACCTGCCACCATGGATTCCACTGAGGTGCCTCGTGTCACTGGCTCAGAGCAGGAAAGTACCTGTGTCTCAGTGGTTGTCTGCAGTATTTAGCACACTGTAAAATGGACCTGGTACCCTATATGATCATATGACCAAGAACAGCCAAGCCTTAGATCTCTGCACAAGGAAGGAACAGAAAATACCACTTCCACGCACAGTGTTTCCTATTGTCTAAACCTATCCACTTCGGTAATGTTATGTTTGCCTTTTAATTGTAGACTCATTTGATTTATCAGCCAGTCTTAAGAGACAGCTCACAAGTTTGCTGATAGAGAACCTCATGCAGATGCCTAATTAAGGCCATTAACATAATGAAGCCATGAAATTTTATGAATTAAAAACATTCTGAAAATGCAAATCATCCTAACAAAACGAAAATAAAGATCACCTGTGACAGTATCATATATTAGATATATAATTAAAACAATCAATTTCAAATCTATTACAATAAGCAAAAATGCATTCATTCAACAAAGGTACACTGCACATTTACCATGAGCCTATGCTAGACAGACATCGAGGCTACAATAAGGAACGTGACAAATACAGTCCCTGCTCTCGATGAGCTTAAAAATGACAAGGAAAAAGAAAAGCAGATGGCAATGAAAAAGAAAATTATAGGCCTACGTGAGTACACGAGAAGGACACCCAACATGTAGAAGGGCAGAGGTGCTGGTGAAATGCCTTGTGATTCCTGAAGGATGGTGGGAGTTTTCCAGGCAAGGCACATAAATGAGAACTCCTGGAAGAAACCCAAACCTGAGGAGAATCAAGGTATACTTGAGGATATGAAATTAGTTGAACATAGAGGAGATCTCATGGGTGAGAAGAGGAGGGACCAGGGATATGAGTGGAGACATCTGTAGTGCTCATATCATGAGGGAGCCTGAAAGCCTTCCGGAAGGACTTGATACCGAGTCTGTTGGAACATCACTGGAGGTTCTTAAGCAGGGGAGTAGCACAGTTAGATGTGTATTTTAGAAACAGCTCTTTAACTACCGTGTGGAGAATCGATTAGGTTGGGGCAGGCATGGAGGAAGCTACAATACTCAAGGCAAAAATATGAACTAAAATCAAGGTGATGGAAGCGGGGATGCAAAGAACAGTGCTTTTATCTTAGAAGAAAGATCCACAACCTTCCCCCAACCCAGTACTTTATGAGAATCACCAGAAGAACTACCTTCACCAAATCCATCTGCCCTTTTCTTTGTCCATTTGCTAGTATAGATGCTAATTTAATGATAAAAACATGCGAACTGGGTAACTAGCCCTTTCTTTGTTACACACATGTACACACACACACACAAATTTGCCTTTAAATGTATGATTATATGTAATGGTGAGCAGTGGTAATCCTGTCATTTATGTATAAAGTGGTAGAACATACTTTTTGAGTTGTTTTTACATTAATATATATACACAGATCTGCCCACCTGAATACCTGGCAAGGATTGAACTGTAAACCTGGATAAGATCACCTCATCTGGTTCGTGTTTGGATAACAGGACCGGGAAGCCCAGTATTTTGAGAAATACCGTTCCGCTGTTGACCAGCTCTGTTAGAAATTTTTTCCCCTTTACATTAGGCCTAATTTTCTCCCAATAACTTTCACACCATTGCTAATGATGAAATACACCACCATTCCCTTTCCTCTTGTCCTACACATACCAAAAAAAAAAAAATGAAGGTAATAAATCAAGGAAGTTCATTTAAGCCCCACCATTCACAGTCTAAAAAATTTACTAGTTTGACCTCTTGACAAAGTCATGGGTCTTCTTTAGCTATGTTTTTTTCTTGCCTTCACGGTAAGATCCATCCACACTGCTCTACCACTCTATAAACTACTTTAAACAACAAATCTGGTTCTATGGCATCACCTATGTGGCCAACCTTCATAGCCTCTTGTTTTCTAGTATGAAAACTCACCTACTGAATGAAAATATTAAATACTGAACTGTGCTGCCCAAGACTTTCCTTTCTTGAAAGCTATAGAGGTTTTCCGTTTGTGTTATCAATCGTGTTTGGATGGGGAGAGTTGTGGTTCAGGGACTAGATGTCTACGTTCCAGCTTGGACTTATGATTCAGAAAACAAGTGGGTCTGCTATTAGCCAGCCTCTAATGCCCACACACGCGCACCTTTATAGCAAGTGACCGTTTATTCAATATTTATTGAACACAATATATACCAAGTAATGTTTAATACTTGGCAGTGAATGAGGAAGAAAATGTGTCTGCTTTCACATTTTCCTATGAGAAATAGGTAACATCCAGGCAACTAAATCAACAAGAAAAAGACACAGTGGCACATGCTATGCAGAAAATTCAAATAGGCTGACATCACTGAGTGGACAATATCGAGTGGGGAAGAGAGACTTCTCTGAGGAAGTAACATTGAAGTTGAGGTAAGAACGATGACTAGATTACTTCACATCTGTACCTACAGCTGAATTTAGCCTGGAGCAAGACATGACCATGTGTAGGCATCTCATTTGAAATTCATGATCACAGCCCTCTATGGGGCCCTTGACATTACTGCAATCGTATGACCTTTCCCTATTCCATTTTATACCTACTGTGTCTTCAAATCCCCGATACGTCCTTTTCTTACTCTCTGCTGAGGCCCCTGCTGCTTATCTCACTGAGGAATTAGAAGCTATCACAAGAGATATTCCCTAGGCCCCCAGCTTCTGTGTCTACCCATTCAGGCTGTCTTTTCTCCTGTTGCTCTAGAGGAACCTTCTGGGCTCCTACGTAAGGCTACTCCTCCCACCACTGCAGGAGATCAGTTGCACTCAACTTTACCCTAAGACGTGGCTTCAGCCCACCCCCGTCTCTCCTCCATCTGCCACATGTGGAAACGCTGCTTCCCACCACACAGAGGAACAGCCCGTGTCCTTACTCTGACTGTAAAGCCCACCAAGGTCTGGCCTTGGTACTTTTATGACTTTCTTTCTCCTCCATCCCCCTCTCGTGCCGCTCCAGCCACAGCGGCCTCTTTGCTGTCCTCTGAACCCGGCACAGCACACTTCCACCTCCGGGCCTTTGCACTTCTGAGGGTTTTTTTCTGCCTTGACCTAGCTTTCTCCAGATCCCTCTGTGACTCACTCTCTCACTTCCTGAGTTCTTTGTCCCAATGTTTCTTGTGAGATGTTCCCTACACCCTATTTATAACTCTGGCACCCACCATCTCCCTTGCAACTTTCATTCTCCTCATTTCCGATTTGTCACTTGAAACACCAAATATTTCATTTGTTTATATAGTATATAGTCTGCCCTTACACACTCTACTAGAATACAACTTCCACAAGGACAGAACTTTTTTAAACAGTTTCCTGTTTTCTGTTTGCTTTTGCTTTATTATTGCTTTATCATCACAGTGTAGGGAAAAAACTGGCACATATAGAGTGTCACTAAATGTTGGTTGAATGAACGGAATGCAGGGAAGAAGGATCTAGTCTTACAAAGGTCATGGGAAGGAATATTCCAGGCAGAAGGAATAGGTCATACAAAGGCTCCTCTAAAGAAAAAAAGCTTGGTGTGTTAGAGGAAACCAGAGAAGACCAATGTGGCTAGAGCCCAGCGGGAGGGGGAGGATGGTCCAAGATACTTCCTCCTGAGGAAGTAAGAGTCAGAGAAGGGACAATGGTGTTCCCCAGCCCCTGAGTGATGCCTGCCATATCCAGACGCTTCTCTCCCTCTGCTAGATACTCAATGAATGGTGTGTTTCCACTGCAGCTCTTCTGGAACACTCTTCATTCTGCTGTATAAAGGCTCTTACAGAATCTGGGTGGGACCTCAACGCTGGCTCGGTCCTTTAGAATCACACTCTCCTTTGTCCTGGTCTTTTTCCCCCCATCTTGGCCCATCACATTTTTCTGAGGACCCAGCCTTTTTGTTGAGAGTAAATTTTGTCTATTTAACAACACAGCCAGTATAAAAGTTTTGTTTCTTCTAACAAACTCTGTTCTAGAGAGTTAACTATTGGGTCTTCCATTTCTCCTCTCTAACTGGAAAATCAGGTTACATTTTTATTATATAAAATTGATGATTCCTCTCAAATAAAGGAATAGGTCTAACACATAATTTGAGTTCACTGGAATGTACTGTTAAGAACGGTGAAGATATGGGGATATAGGTACAGCTGATTCACTTTGTTATAAAGCAGAAACTAACACATCATTGTAAAGCAATTATACTCCAATAAAGATGTTTAAAAAAAAAAGGATTGTGAAGGATTTGGAATTTTATCCTGCCTGCAAGCTAACAAGGTAGCCTGCCACAGTGTCATGGATGTAGAAGAAGACACCAGATGCCTCATCATAGATAAAGGATGGTTTATTAATCAAAGCAGTAGCAGTAGCCACAATAGCTGGATCTTGCTGCTGGTTTCCTGAGCTTCAATTCCCAGAAAGCAACACAAAGATGGCCAGATGATGCCTGTACATGCAGTGGGTTAAATTACAGGAGAAGAACTCTAAACTTTGGAACCCAGTTTGAAAAAAAAGAGCGGTAAGCATGTTTGCCCTTTGCTCCAAATGGGATCATCACCTTTATTATACTGGTCAGTAAATATGCCTGCCCTTTGCTCCAGAGAGACAAACTATATCTTCCATAGCTGCTTTCTGTACAAACATCCTTTAAAGAATCCAGAATGAAAGGAAGTCAGTGCCTGAGTCACAAGATGCGCAGAAATGAGACAGACCGATAAGGAGTCCTCTCCCAACAATACCTGCCCCTCATTTCTGTACCATCCTGGCTTCTGATGAATTTTCCATATGCCACTCTGATAGCTGCTCTGCTATGTGACTGACAGGCTGGGACAACCCCTTTCATGTGTCTTAGGCAGCATTTAACTGAGACTATTAGCAACAGAACTCTAAGCGACAGTAATGACCTTGACCATGGCCCCCAGAATCCCAGACACAACCATCTGAACAAATCCCACAGGCCATCAGGGTTTACATTAGATCATCAGATAGCTTTCTAAGTTTCTGTATTGACCTTTCCACTTGGCCCAAAACATTAAGCCAAGTACAATGAGTTGCATTAGAATTGGCACAAACTCTGCCTTGATCTATGAACAGAAAAGTACAGGGCAATTTGGTCTTTTGTAACAACCCAGGCCAGTGAGCTGAAACTGACGTATGGTCTTCCAGGGTCAAGTTTGCACAACTGGTCACTTCAGCTAAAATCAGAGACAAATTCTATTTCTAAATGGAAGATCCCCAATGTACAGTTAACTCCCTGCAGGTTGCATATAAATAATGTGTCAGTTACCCCTCCAGGAAGCTCCTTTGATTAACCAAGAGCAACCTAATTTTGATAAGACCTGAGGTCATGTGAGAGGTCTCATGTCCACTTTTAGGGTGTGAGTCCACCTCTAAGGTGTGTCTTCAGGAAGGACGTAAGAAATTCTTGTCTTCACCCAAGAAGCATAGACCTGGGAAGACATGGTACCTCTAGAAGAAAAGTGTGTTTACATTACTCAGAATGTTGCTGAGTGGTACCTACTCCAGTTCTGGGGCAAAGGTTACCAGGGTCTGCAATGGGGCCTCCCAGCTGGCTGGTGGACACTAGGGTTTCCAAACAATCCTTGTTTTGGAGGGACTGCTTGAGGTCATGAAACCAAGCAGGACCCTGCGGGGCCCTCCTGGGTACAAAAGCCTTTCTGTGTCCTCCATTTCTAGTTTGTAGAAAAAGCCTTTAGGCTTCTAGACCTTGCCTGAGTTCCAAAGGGCAGATTTAAGCAGTTACTAATTAGGGAAGTGAGGGAATGTGGGAAGAAAGGAAAAGCAGTCAAGAAACAATAGTTGGGCTATAAAACAGTGTCCTAGTTCCTCTTCAAGGGATACACATGGCAGTCTTTGAGTTCTGCAGGAACTATGACCTTGACCCACATGGAGGATGGTGACTATATACTGACCACCATCACTAGACGCCAGTCTGGTTGGAACCAGGTTGATGATGGTGATGCCCAAAACATGCACCAATCAGAGCCGTGCACAAGCTGATCACGCACCCCAAGCCCCGCCTCCCTTTTACCCCTTTTGCGTTTACAAACCTTACACCCCGGCCAGCCTGTAAGATGGATCTGAGACAAACCTACGTCTCCCATCTTCTCGGTCCAATGACCTCTCAATTAATAAACCTTTCTCTACTCCAAACTCTGACGTATTGGTGTGTTGGGCCTCACTATGTATCAGACACATGAACTCGGGTTTAACAGTGAGTTCAACCTGTTGAGTGAACAGATGTTGCCTGCCATATCAGTAAACAAAGGATGTTGCAGCCATCAAGCCACCACATTACAGCCACCCCAACTGTGAGGCCTGATGGAACTCAGGATAGAAACAGGATGCCCACCAAGCCATCAGCCACTGCAGGCATCCCCTTCCCCCCGCACACACACGTTGCACTCTGAGGGGACTCAGGATGAGAAAACACACGATGCTGGCCCCAGATAGCTGAGGTGCCTATCGAAGGAATGATTTCAATGAGCCCAGACTTCTGCATGTTCCCATACATAGAAAAGCACTCAATTCATTAACTTGATGTCAGGTTTTCTTTAACAGTAATCTCTGAAGTTCCGACTACGTGATCTTTGTTGCCGAAACTCCTGGATATCCTGCTCCTCCCTACCTCTTCAGATCAGCCCCTCAGAGCCATCTGAGAGGCTGTGTCCCCAGCTTAAGTCCTCAGTTTTGTCCACCAAATAAAACATAATTCTCACCTTTTAGGTCGTGCATTGTTTTTTCAGTTAACAAACCTGTCCCTTAGGTTTATACCACCAACTGAGTGGCACTTGTCTACCCTACAGGGTTAGAAGAACAGACTGGAACAGCAACAATGCAACCTGAAAATGTATCATCAGTACTGAAGCACCACCCATAGTCCCAAGAGGTCCAGAGTTCAGTTGTAGTCAGCCTTTCAGGAGTGGATTGGAGCAACACACCAAAAATGTGACCTCCCTCGAGACAAACTGTTTAAGTTCCGTAAGTCATGAGTCTGGCTCCTATTAATTACTTGCCTCTGCATCAGAAAAGTGTTCTTTCCCTGGTACCCAGTCTACACTGGTGGCTGTGTTATCATGCCTGGTATCATAATGGATCTAGGAAGCAAGGGTGACAATCTGGTGCTTGATTGCTGTTGGTCTCATTAGAGAATAAGCTGTACTGTGTTTCTGTATGAGTCACCCAGAAGGTCTGATTAGCAGCTATGAATTATTTCCTCAGTTCTTGAGGTCAAAAGGGCTATCTTTAATCTGCCAGTCTATAGTTTTCCAAGTGGCAAACCAAACGGCTATGTCATTGGCAACAGCCTAAGAGTCAGTAAAAATATAACAAAGTTCACCAAGTATTAGAGCAGCCAGCGCTCTAAGAACAGCCTTAAGTTACGCCCACTGACCACAGTGGCCACACCTATTTTCTGCGTAATCGTCACTGAGATGAAACAGCCGCAGCAGCCTAGTTATACTAGTGGGTTTCAGCTCAGCGAAACCATCAGTAAACCAGGCCTAGACATTTAGTGGACAGGACGCACCAAGAGCTACCAATCTGTGTAAAGGATTCAACTACTCTCCCAAAGCCAGCAACTGGCCAGCCTAGGGGAGGAACAGCTGAATTCAATTGGTGATAATTGGCCAATTATTGTCTCGCTTTCTGCAGACAATGTAAGGCTCTTGTATGGAGCTACTGCATCTCTCTCTACGCTTCTTTGCTTTTAAGTCCTTGGTCAAGCCTACGGTTTTCCTTTGTCTTTCTGAAATGCCATCCTATTTCTTCCAGAGCCGGGGAGGACAAAGGTGAAGGCTGGGGGCAGTTTTTATGTTGGCTTCAGTCCTCTACCAGAGACTGCTGCCAGTCTAGCGCACTGCCCCCAGCCCTGCGGCACAGGAAGTACAACGCTCCCCCATCAGTGACTAGACATTCAGACACAGAACCATCAACAGAACAGGCTGGCAAGCACATCAGCTTCCCTTTCCCACCCTGAACTCTTTCCGAACCTGAAGAGCTGATTCTAAGCACCTTTTCCTTCCATGGGTCTGGGTAGAACAGTACCTGAGGCACCTTTATCCAAGACCTTGTAAAAGTTTCAATTCCTCCCCTTTCAACACCCCCAAGCACACTCAGGTGGGCCCGAAGAGTCTTTGCTTCCCCCTTGGGGGCAGGGAGACCACAAGTCTACATCTAACCTTCTTTCTGCTTAAAGTAGCTGAGGTCAGGGCAGAAGGAGTGAGGAATGGCGGGCAGAGAAAGAGAGGCCCCGGGCCATTACTCGTAGGCCTCGTACTTACCTTCAGCTCCCAGCAGTGCAGTTGCCGCTCTGGTTCGACAACGTGAACCTCGGGTGTTTTTGGCCGGCCCGGTGCCCTGTATCGGGGGTGGGGGCGAGACCCCCGGACGCAGCCTGGCCGGCAGCCTGCCTTCCAGCCGGGACTGCCGGTCCGCGCGCGCGGGCGGCCGAAGCCCGTTTGCTTCCTACCGCGGCGGCCTTTAAGGGCTCCCGCTTTAATGCGGGGCACCTGTGGCCCCGCTGCCGCGCGAACACCTCGGCCTCTTGCCTCATTTCAAAGTACGGGCAAGTTTTCCTTGGTGGTGAGATGACCGCAAGAATTTACCTAAATTTCTTGGGGTCAGTTTCTCATTCTCCAGCGGGGCTCTTGTATCAGTATCAGAAAGCCAATCCCGGGCAGTAAGATCCAGAATCCTAGTCGGCGTCGCTTGTATGGTTTCCCCAGGAGTTTCATTGTCTCAGAGAAATCTGCTCGGGAGGGATCACATTTCCTCATCGCAGCGAGAATCCACGGCAAAAAGACAGAAAGCAAACCTCTGAGTCCTCGCACTGCTGCCCTCAAGCAGCCCTGCAGTTGCCGTGAAGGGTTTCAGAGGTGACTGAGCTTTAAGAGGCCCAGCTGCTGCCCTTCTGCCTTAACGAGCTCCACCCCGTCAGGTTCCACGGGAAGCGGCTCAGGTTTTAGCAGTTAGCTGTCTCTCGAGTAGTCTTAAATCTCTCTCCTTTCACACTCGGCGTAGTCATACTCGTCTGTAACTGTTTTCTGAAAGAGTCAGGAAACTTTGCCTGCCAGGATGACTCCTAGCTGCCCTTGTTACAACGCAGTGGGCCTGAGCCGACCACCAGGTTCTCAAGGAAGTTCCTCTGTCTGCAGGAAAGTTAACTACAAAACGACATACCACTCGGGCAGCGGCTCTTAAACCTGCTTCCGGGTGCTCATCCTGTGACCACCTCTCCTCATTAATGAACAGTGGGGGAAGGGCCATTTATTGTCCAGTTACTCACATGATTTGGTCAACAATCTCACTGCCAACTCCCACGGACCTCCACTGAATCTTGTTAATCAGCCCGTGAGGTCCTCACTCTTTATCTGCTAGAAAGGCATCTGTTTCTCAGCATCCCACCCTCATCACCAGAACTGTCGAGGACTGTGAAGGGTCTGAAATGTTACCCTACTTGCAAGTTGACGAGTTAGCCGGCCACACTGTCACAGATGTTGGTGGTTGCCCTGAAACTCTCAGCCAGAGATGAAAGACAGTGTATTATGTAAAGCAACAGCTGTAGTAGCCAGACTCTGCATTTTCATGCCAGTTCCCTTCCAGTTCCCACAGGGCGACACAAAGAGGGACAGATGACACCTCCAAGTGCCGTGGGTTGTACTACAGGAGAGGACCCCCGAGCCCCAGTTTTGTATAACGGGCAGTAAGCATGTCTGCCCTTGGCTCCAAGGGACAGACTCCACTATGTGCCAGGGTTGTAAGCAAACGTCCTTTGCTGCAGAGAGACCCTACCTCTCTCTCTAAGGCTGTTCCTTGAGTAGATGGTACGGAACAACCCACGCCTTGCTCACAAGACTTACAGAAATGCAAGAGTCATGGCACATTAGCTCTTTGTAGCTTTGTAGCTTTTCCTTGACAACACCACTTGGAAACTGCATAACAAATGCTTTCTCCTGGGGATGAGGCTACTTCAGAGCAATGCTGCTTTTATGACTACTTATCCCCAGCCTGTGCTACCTGCTCCCTTGCCAGCCTGCTCTATAGAATGTAGAAATATTTATTTTTATTTTTATTTTTTTGTGGTACGCGGACCTCTCACTGTTGTGGCCTCTCCCGTTGCGGAGCACAGGCTCCGGAGGCGCAGGCTCGGCGGCCATGGCTCACGGGCCCAGCCGCTCTGCGGCACGTGGGATCCTCCCGGACCGGGGCACGAACCCGCGTCCCCTGCATCGGCAGGCGGACTCTCAACCACTGCGCCACCAGGGAAGCCCTCGGGGTATGTTTTTAAAGGACCATGGAATCTAGAATGTTGGGAGGGAAGGGAAGGCCTGAGGGAGCAGTCCAGCAGGACTAAGATGAGAAAGAAAACAAGCCGTGTGCTGCAGGTTTCGATGTATTCATATTTAGTTCTTTCCTTGCTAGGGAATAAATAATTCCCGCTCCATTACCCCCTCAGTAATGCTAATGACCTTCTCAGACTGAATTCAACCTCTCTTGAAGGGAGCATTGACCCTGCCGCCTTTTCCTGGGTCAGGGAAAACCATCCCCGGTGTGAGCCTGTGCTAAGCACTCTGCATCCTTCATCAACTCAATTCCCACAGAAGCCTGAGAGGTAGACACGTGTACTGCCATTTCCATTTAACAGATAAACAACCACCAAAACGACATGGAGCAAAGGGGAAACCACTCACCCTGTGTTGTATCTGTGCAACCAGCTCTCTGTCTTTAAAAATCTATGGCTTGAAACACTACACTTTTATAGAAAAACAAAATTCAACTTGAGTAAATTTTAAAGATTGTATTGGCTTTGTTCAGTGATTCATGAATTGGGCAGCCTTCAATCTAGCAGAGAGAGAGGAGCTCCGAAGAGCTATACAAGGCAAGAGATTTTATAGGCAGAGAGCAGCAGGTGCAAAAGCAGGTCGGTTATTGCAAGGTTATTTTCCTTCCAAGAGATGGCAGGGGTCTCTCCAGCAGGTGGCCTCCCTAGAGCCGATCAGGTAATCAGCATAGATCAGTCCTGATTGGTATAAGATTCCATTTCCCGGAGATCTGAAACTGTAATTAAGTCTCCGTTTGGTGACATGGGGCTTAGCAGACTCCATTTTGGGCCTGTTATCTTGTTTTTAACAATTCTGAGTCCTTCGAAAATACTAATGTCAATAACAAGTTCGACTTAAGCCACAGCTTATTTTTAGAAGCCTCTAAGTCTGGCATATCTCATCCTTCTAATATACAACTAGTTTGATTTCAGTACCGATTCACAGTCAGGTCGTCCCGATAATAAAGATGGTGTTGCATTTATGTGTCACAGAAAAGACATAGTTTGCTTCTGCTCTGCCAGGAAACATCATTCCCACACAAAAAAAATTTACTTCCATTTCCGCATGAGGCTTTGGTGTCTTTTAAAAATCCCAGTGCTTGAGAGATATTTAAGGTATGCCATTCCCGTGTTCACCATCTAACCTGGAGGGTCCCAGGATGAAGGAGGAAGACTCGCAGGTAAAGAAAGAGGAAGGCGGAGGAAATTAAAGGCAACAGAGACACACTTGCCAAATTCACAAATTTGAAATGCACAGCTTTGCGAGTGTTCCTTCTAAGTAAGAATGTTTCTGTCTTCTCAAGTTACGTTTCCTGTATGAAGGGAATAAAAAACTTAACGAAATGTAAATATTTGCATTGAAGGGTATGGCTAAAAAAGGTCTGTTAAGTCTGGCTGGTAAGATCCTGAAAGCACAGAACCAGAATCAAGCATTTCCTGTAAATAATGCCTAACAGACTAGTGTGTACCGTTAGTGCAGGATGGCAAGCGTGTGCTCTGAGCTCATTTCCTAGATTATGATGCAGAAAAGTTCACAGCAAAGTTGCCTGAAAATGAAGGTGGCGGAAATATAGCTCTAACCCCAGCTACTAACAAAATTGTAGTTACGATTATTCCTGATGGTTCACAAAGCTGTCGTAGACTCCCACATTGCTGCAAAGAGAGGCATTTAGTGAAGATAGCAAGTCAATCTGTCCATTAAACCCTTCAGTGAGTCTGATACCTGTGGTGTTTCTTAACTTTTCAGGGATACACTTTTACTATGTTGTTTAGTGCTCTAAATCCTGGTGGTAGGGAGTTTGGGGGAGTGAGGGGGACAGTTTAAAGAAAATGTCACAAAGCACGTGGTTGCCGAAAGCGTATTTACTGAAGAAATAATATTTGTGTGATGAAACAGCTTCACAAATTTTATTGCAGGAATTGTTGAGCTCTGCTACGATTTCTTGTTAAGTCCTTTTAACTCGCTTTCATCAGGAGATCAAACAAAATGACCTGTCCATTTTGGGATCTTGTAGCTTTTAGTAAATATGATAGCTCGGGATGTGTAGATGACAGGGTAAATTGGAAGCAGGCCACTTGGTCACAAACACAGAGAAAGTCAAGTACTCTCAGGGCCCTGAGAGAGTTGTGAAGGCTGGGTGCAGTGGTCTGTGAAGGGCAAACCCTCTTCCTGCCTCACAGGGTTCAAGAGCTACAAGAGAACCTCCAGATGAAAAGTGGGGTGGCTCCACAAGGAGCCTGGAAAGACATGGCCAACTGAAGTTACATTTGCTTTTAGTCTCTTAGCAATTCCCATCTGTCCCCTAAGCCTTCAGCTCTGATCAAATGTTCTCCCTAGGGAAAAATCTTGAATAATGTCTGCATGAGAAGGTATTAGAGCCTGAAAACTACAGTGCTATTAAATGTGATTCTCACCCATCCACATAGTTTTTTGAAGACGCATCACATAGGAGTAGAATGAGGAATGCCCGCGACCTCAGTTTAACTTTAAGCACAACAATCGTTAAACGTATTTAAATCTGCAATAGAAAGAGGCGGGAGACACTGGGTAAAATCCCATACTCTACTCATGAAGAGCCCCAGAAATCACCAGGCATTTAACACGTTTCTTCTTTCTTGTCTGTGGTTCTCAAGCCAATTCCACTAAGATTCAGGTGCCCCTTCTCATAGATGAATTGTACATATTGTAATATGGAAAACAATGTGAATAATGTGCAATTCCTATAAAACATTTTCCTTCCCCAGAAATTATACTTGTTTATTGAATACTTACTATCTCTGTTAGACTATAGAGAGGAACTAATCCCTCATGCTTCGAGCGAGGTTAAATGAAAGTGTTTAGAATTGGGAATCATCACTGAACTTCAAATTTGTTAAGAGAGTTGGGATTGGATGGTGTCTTAGTCTGCTTGGGCTGCCATAACAAAATGCCATAGAAAGGGGGCCTTAAACAAGAGACATTTTTTTTCTCACTGCTCTGGAGGCTGCAAGGCTGAGACCAGGGAGCCAGCATGCACAGGGTCTGGTGAGACCTCTCGTCCTCACTTTTAGACAGCCACCTTCTTGCTGTGTCCTCACATGGCCTCTCCTTGAGTAGAATTGTTTAAAGGAATAGTGAACTTTTATAGAGCAGAAGCCCCAAGCTGAGTTGGACATCTAGAGATGCTGAGGAGGGGAAGGAGGGAAGATCATGACCCTGCAGCAGGAAACATGCTGGTTTTCCTGCACCATGTAGATGAAAGTCCATGTGGTTCCCTGGATGAAAAGAGAGTGATAGGACATTCTTGTAAATGGTGTTCCCTCTATTTGGAGGCCTATCTGGAAAATCCTATTTTTCCTCATTTGAAGCATGGCTATGATTGCATCTATTGAATAAACACAGGGTTAATCACTTTATTTTTTTTTTTTTGGATCCAGAAATATATCTCCATTGGTCAGATAATCCACCCTGTCGTCAGTCTGAGAAACACTAAACAAATAGCAGATATACTTCTTAGGTAACTCAAATGAAGCCTAGCTTCTCCAAAGAAAAGCTATTTGTATAACCACATAACCAGGATTTGGCTAAACGTTGCAGAAAATTGCTAATCACAGTCATGCTCAGTAGTCATCCAGCATTATAATTTTTTTAAAAAAATTAATAAGCGTAAGCAAGCATTATGTGTGTACTATGTCACTTGTAAGTAATTGCTGGATTAAAAACAATATTCACTTTATCTTTAGATAAATATGTGATCCTTACAAACAACTCATGGAAATATTGGCTGGGAAAAGACAGAGAAAAATTAAATAAAAGATCAAGGCCAATGTTGATGTTCACTCCTTTCTTCCAAAATTTACCCTCATTAGATCCTCATAAACATGGCAGCAAGTGAATAATGAGGGGTTAGTCATTTTCAAGTTGTTCAAAAAGTGCTTCGTTTTTGAAAATAAGATTTCTCTTTCAGGCTATGCACTTTTTGTGGCTATTTTTAATCATTCTTTTCCAGGAAAGAGAAGTAAAGCCTAATAAGAAATATTTCATTGAAATGATTTATGTCTTAGTAAATTGAATATTAGCATCCTAATTTATAGGCATATACAAGGCAGTTTAAAACACTATGAAATCTGTTATTGTTACTAAGGCTATTAAATAACTTTATAAGCCTATATATGACTGTAAAAATCTGTAACTTCTTTCAACATACATTGTAACTTCTGAAATCAAGTAAAATATTTCTAATTAAAGAAAGGTCACATTCAGCAATGAGAACTGAAGAATTTAATATGACAATACAATATATTTTCCTTTATTTATAATGAAATCTTTGATCTCAGTGGAGGTTGGCAAAGACTGAGTGTTCAAGCTACTGTACATTTTTTTTCCAAATGCTAAAAACAAAATTAAACCAAGCAGCTTAAATATAAGCAAATAATAAAATCCAAAATAAAAATTGGCAGGAAATTTCAGTAGCACAAAAAAATAGATAAGTTTAAAAACTGTTTAGAGTAGTATCTTTTTGAAGCCTCCTACACATACTAGCTTACCCACATACTATTACAGTACTAGCCCATATTTTATTGTAGAGATTAGGGATGCTTTATTTTCTGACCTGCATTAGAAAAGAAGTGAGCACATAACAATTATCTACTATCTTTAGTGTAAACTTCCTCTACCTAGTAAACCATGTCCCCTAAGGAACTTAATAGCTTTGCACAGGCTTCTTGTCACAAACTTTGTCCCATTATCATTTTAATACTGAATTTTATCTTAAAATATTAATCATAAAAAGAACATAATCATTTTGAAAAAATGCTGTGTCATGAGCAGCAGGGGATAAAATGGATACATTTACTCAGATATTTAAGCCTTTCTTGAGAGTCTTTTATGGTTTATTCCTATAAATAAGAGTTTTTGACATTGGACAAAGAAAAATCAAAGGGATAGAAAACATCTTTCTATATATACCATTCCTTGGTCATTTCTGCCCCCAGCCTGAGTTCAGATTGTTGAGAAATATTCTTTAACTTATCATTTTCAGACCTGCCATTATTACTTCTTTCATGCAACTAAGAACATGGAAAACAGAAGCAGTCCATGCAGAAGTCTTTTAAATCCCCCAAGAGACAGAATGCCAGAGATGGGAGATGGAAGTTTGCCAGAGCTTCTCATTTGTAACAACTTCTAGGCATGTGGGTGTTGGCGTTGGCTGGCTACTGCCCCTAGGATCTCTTCCTTGTTTCTGATTGGCCTGTCGCAGGGGTTGCTAATTGTGCTTTCATGGAAGCTGAAGATCCTCCCCACCTGCAGCACACTGTCTTTTTAAAGAATGTTTTTGTAGACTGCAAAAAAATGTGTGTGTGTGTGTGTGTGTGTGTGTGTGTGTGTGTACTTAGAGATTTGCACCATTCAGGTTTCTTTACAACTGGCAGTGCTGGACTTTGCCCAGCCTTTCAGAAAACATTCAACCCTATACCCCTCCTATTTTTTAGAACTTTAATGTTTTTCCAAACTCTAATATGAATAAGGATCATCTGGAGAATGCTCCTTGTTAAGTCATCTAGTTAAAATGCAAATTCTTATTAAATGGTACTGGGATACAGGCTGGGCTTCTGAATTCCTAACGTGCTCCCAGGTGATGCCTGTGCTGCTGGTCCATGGATCACATTTTTAGTAACGAGCCTTAGAACAGTATTCTCCAGGTGTAATCCCTGGACCAGCAGTGGTAGCATCACCTGAGAACCTGTTAGGAATGCAAATTGTCAGGTCAGGTCTCAGACCTACTGAATCAGAAATTCTGGGAAGGGGGCCCAGAAACCTGTGTTTTAATAGGTTCTCCAGATGATTCTGATGCACACTATGGTTTGAGGGCCTCTGGCTTACAGTGTTATCTTTTGAAATATTTCTCCCATACCAAGTCATTATATAGAAGATGTTGAATATCATGGCAAAAACTTACTTTGCAGAGCATGAAACCAAAATACACCTCATATTCAACCATTAAGCTACAATGTGGGATAAAAAATGTGGGATAAAAGTAATCTGCAGGGCTTCCCTGGTGGCACAGTGGTTAAGAATCCGCCTGCCAGTGCAGGGGACACGGGTTCCATCCCTGATCCGGGAAGATCCCACACGCCGCGGAGCAACTAAGCCTGTGCGCCACAACTACTGAGCCCACATGCCACAACTACTGAAGCCTGCGCGCCTAGAGCCTGTGCTCCCCAGCAAGAGAAGCCCCGACAATGAGAAGTCCACGCTCCGCAATGAAGGGTAGCCCCTGCTCGCCGCAACTAGAGAAAGCCTGTGCACAGCAACAAAGACCCAACAAGGCAAAAATAAAAAACAAATAAATAAGTTTATGAAAAAGCAATCTGCAATCTTCATTTTCCCTATGGAGAATTGATACATGAATATTTAGCTATGCTACAATGTCATGAAAACAGATCATTGTGTTCTGGAATATCTCACTCAACACAAACAGGTTGTACAGTTGACCCTTGAACAACGCGGGGATTAGAGGCACCAACCCTCTGTGCAGTCGAAAATCTGCATATGACTTATAGTCAGCCCTCTGTATCTGTAGTTTTGCATCCTTGGATTCAATCCGGTGCAGATAGTGTAGCACTGTAGCGTTTACAATTGAAAAAATTCCACGTGTAAGTGGACCCACGCAGTTCAAACCTGCGTTTTTCAAGTCAACTGTGTAAGGTACCTAAGCAATGGAGTATTCAGAGAACACGAGAAGCATTTTTCCATCCACTAGGGTATGATAGTAACCAAAAGACAAAAATGCCTCATGACCATCATATTGTAGAGGGGGTAGACATAAAATACATAAATTACAATAGAATATATATTACATAATTTATGTATATAATGGCATATATATGGTTGGTCCTGAGTTAGAAGCAGGTGGGTGAAAAGTAGGGAATTTCTCCGTCCTTGAGCAAGTCCTGACTATTCTGATCCAATTGCTACAGAGGCTGTGGTATGGCTTCCTGGATGGGTTACTGCAGAACCTGTGGTTTGGGCTCCCTGGGCAGTTGCTACAGAGTTTTTAGGTCAGAGTTCTATCATCATACATGGTCTGCCCATGTCCTCTTATATATTCAGCCTCTCACTCTGAGAGAGATGGAAAGCCATCATAGAGTTTTGAACCCCACAATGAAGAGAATTTGGAAGTTTTATTTATATACTAAAATGGTCACTCTGGCTCTTATTTGGGGAATAGATGGTCGGGAGATAAGGATGAAAGTAGGGAAACCTGCTCTAAGGGTATTAAAATAATCCAGGCAGATGTGATTCTTACTGGTATCAGAGGATTACAGGTGGAGGGTGAGAAGCAGAATGAATTCAGAGAAAGAAGAACCAACAGGATTTCCTGAGAGACTGAACATGAGGTAAGAGAAAAAGAGAGGCATCAAGAATGACTACAAAAATTTGGCTTGAATGAGTGGAAAAGATGGAAGTGTCATCAACTGAGGAGAAAGACTGTGTGTGGAGGAGGTTAATGGTATGGAAGATATGAAGTTCAGTTTGGACATACTCAGTTTAAGATGTTTACAAAGCATTCAAGTAAACATGTCAAGTAGGGAGTTGGATAAAAAGAGTTCAGGATAGAAGTCTAGATGGCATGTAAACTTGGGATGTGTCAGTAAAGTTACGGCTGTATTGGACTTCCAAGCGTGTGAGTGTAGACAGAGATAAGGATCAAAGACTGTGCCCCCCAAGTGACCCACAATAAGAAATCAGAGTGATGAGGCAGATCTAGGAAGGAAGGCAGTAAGGTAGAGAGAAAACCATGAAATTGCAGGGGCCTGGAAGCCAAGAGGAGGAACCAACCAACCATGTCACATGCTACTCCTTTTCCAGCTAAGCTGAGAGAACTGACCACAGGTTAGAACATGGGGATCAGAGAAGAGCAGCTTCAGTGAAGCAGAGGGGAAAAAACAGTGATAGGAGAAACTTTGAGAAAATCTGAAAGAAGAATTGGACGTTGAAAGCATAAGTACCTACATTTAGGAGTTTTCCTGTCAATATGAGAGAAAGAATAGCATGTTATATGGTTAAGAAAAAATTAATAGAAAGAAATTGATTTTGCAAGAGAGATGGGAGACTCTCACCTCCTTGGGCAGGTGACAGGGCACTGGGGCCAGTGCACACTGGAGGGAGATCTCAAATGTGAGCACTGACTCTAGGGAAAGCAGCTGAATACAGATGCTGGTAAGCAGGTCAGTGTGATAGGGTGAGCTTAGTTCTCCTTTGATCGCTCCTACTTTCTCAGACAAATGGGAAGCAAGATCATCAGCAGAGAATGAAGGGAGAGGCGTGCTGGAGATTTGAGGAAAGAGGAAAAGGTATAAAAGAATCATGTGGAAGACTGGAAGTGTAGGCAGTCTGGGAAAAGTAGCTTGGTTGTCTTGATTCATTAAGGACCTGTTGTTTGTGGTAATGGTATTAAGGGTAAGCGGATGGCTCTAACAAACAGCTCCCTAATCTAAGAACTAAATAAAGGCTTTTTGTTTTCCTCTATCTTATCACATTCCAGAGAGGTCAAAGGGCAGGGGGTGGGGTGGGGGAAAGAGGTGCTTTGTTTGATGGATCTTTCTAGCTTGTGTCTTCAACCACTCCCCCTCCCCAACCCACTTCCAACTTCGAAGTCCTTCACTAAAATTTCTTCATGTATCTGGCAGAGGAGAAAAGAAAGAGGACCTGGGCAATTTCCTAGGTTTTCAGGAGTCAGACCTGTAAGTGGTTTACATAACATGTGCTCACATTCCAAAGGCTAGAAATCAGCCCCAAATCTTCTGCTAGCTGCAGAGGAGATTAGGAGATGGTCAAGCTATGTGCCCGGGAGAAAAAAGAAAAGGAAACCGTGATCTGGTGAACACATAAAGTGTTGGCTGTAGACATGGATTTAGAGTGATACCAGACAGCATAGTTGTGTGTTTCTCTCCAGATACATTCATTCAGCTGCCTGGTGCGAAGAATGTGCAAAGAGCTGGATTTGACCAACACTTGGGGTTTGCAGAGAAGCACAAGAAAGTAAGTGAGGCGAGGAAGTAGAGGGTGTGAGCCACCAGGTGGAGGTGAATATCATTATTGACCTCTGAATTTAAGTATGAAAAGAAAGCAAGTGACAAGGTGGGGGGTGGAGGAAGTAAACACACAGCTCAATGAACTTTTTTTTTTAAGCATATAGTTCTTCGATGATGTTGTAAAGGTTGTTAAAAGAACTATCTGGGGTAAATTGTGTTTTCAAGTTTCACTGAGGGATGTCACATATGTCTAGCAAAAGCCTTCATAAAATGGCCAAAGCTGTTCTCCAGTTACTGATTTCAGCAAGATTAAAAATAAAAAGAAAAGAAAAGAAACAGCAATAGGTATTTGAAGAACAGAGGATTTTATGTTGTCTTTGATGATGATCCATTAAAATATTTTGCCCATGGTTTCTCATTGACTTAATTTGCATTGCTTTTATTCTCCAAAGAAATAGGACATAGGATGATGCGAGACTACTTTTATTGGTTTTCTTGTCAAGGTTTTGGGGACATCCAACTTAGATGAGAAGTTTTAATTGTATTGTCAGCAGGCATTAAAGTGCATCTTAAGTTGAAATGTATTTGCTGCCATGAATATAAATCTTATAAACAAATAAGTACTCAGTGTCAATTATCTGAGTTCCTTCATCTAGAGGATTGTAGAAGAAAAGTTTCCAAGGAGTCACAAACAGCAAAAACACTTAGAGGGTGTTGTAGAAAGTAGCAACATTCAGAAGACTTTTTAATGTCTGTTTTACGATTTCTATAGAAATCAAAATCTGAAAGAAATGAGAATGTACACATTGACATAACTACCAGTGGCACAATTTTGTAAAATAGTTTTTTATTCTAATATATCTATTTTTTGTTAAAGAAATAGACTCAGAGATAGCAATAGGTAGATTTGTGACTGCTATCATTTCCGTAAAGTACTTAGAACAGTGTCTGGACATATATGCCTTTGTTTTATTTTAGTCCTATATTAGAAAACTATGTGCATAGTATCTGTGCCTTTGGTACTTCTTTTAAAGAATTTACGCTTCAATTTTATTTAGTTTAATATAGCATTAGTTGGTTTCTCTTGCCAGAATTGTGATTAAGAACTCAATTTACTTTTTGACTGACGTGATTATGTTTAGTTTTTCTGTGACAGAGTATGTGTGTGGTATTTTTGAGTTTCACGATAAAAGCATCTTTCTTTTAGACACAAGTCCACCAAAATAAATGTTTTTGTGTTACCTGACCCTCTGCAGGAACAAATTCACATTTGAACATGAGTAGCAAATTGGAGAAGTGATAAGATGCAGTTTTCAATCAACTAAAATGTTAATACCAATGCCTCATTTTTAACCACCCCCATGCAATGCATCATTAATAAATGTACTTTTTAAGGTAAAAGTTAGTCGATTTTCAGGGGATTTTGATGCTGATGGACTTTACGTGATTGAATTTATTCAAGTCCACAAATATCCATTTGCCCAGAAGCTGAGTGATAATTTTACACATGAACACCCACATAATTTGTCTTTTCTGTTAGTTTGTTTCAGTTATCTGAAGAGTTGCCTTAGCCAGTTTTTCCCTTGAGCAAACCCACAATTCTAGGTGACCTTTGGACTTAGAATTTCAACAGTGTTAAATATAAAGAGTGGGAAATTTTGTCAGAGAAGTGATTGAACAAAAATATTCATGAATACCTAGAGATGTGCTGAAAACCCAATGGCCCAGAATTTGAATATATATTGCGTATTTACTATAAACTTAATGATAACAGTAAAGTTAGCTCTGTGCTAAGGATTACTGAGTAGGAGAGAAATATAAGACATATTGGTTACCCACAAATTGTTTATCATTTAGTTGATAAAAAAGTAAATCATGAAACAAATGGTATATAAAAACACAAATTAAATGCTGCTATAATTAAAGAACTATTGCTATAAATAATGAGGTAATGTGGTATATTAAAAAGTGTTAATTGAATAATAAACTGTCAATAAATGCTTTGTACATAAAAATCTCAGGAGGAAATTGACTGTGAAACTTCAAGCAAGATATCATGCAGGAGGTGGATCTGAAGGATGGACAGAATATTAATAACTCGAGAGATAGTAGAGAGAATTCTCATAGGGGGAAGAGCAGGACCAAATCCAGAGACATAATCATGGAGGGTTCCTGGAGGTGAGGGGGAAGGGTAAAAAAGGTAAAAAGTCAGTATCCTGAATCAAATGGAGTTTCTGGGGGGAATAATAAGAAATAATATGTAATATGAAAGACTGAGTCAGATTCCAGAGAGCCTTAAAAGAGGTAGGTGTGCTTTCCCTGAGTACAGTAGACCATTAGGGACTATTATAAACTTTTGAATGGAACATAGTATAAAAAACTTGTGTGTGAAGCTTAAGCCAATAGCAAAATATAGGAGAAATTCAAGCAGGGAAAAGGAAGGCCATAGGAAGAGCAAGTAGAACCAGTATCTGTCAGCAATCTCGCAGGTTAATCTGTAACTATCCCCGAAGCAAACCTTAGAGTTATCTTTCTAATGTTCAGTGAATCCCACTTCTTTGGGCATTCTGCCTTTCTTTTCCCTGTCCTTTGAACAGCAGTTCAAATCCCTTGATTCAGATAAATTGCATCTCAGCCCCTTATTAAAGAGCTCGCAGACAGTATCACTAAATGTTTTTTAAAGGTGAGCACTACAAATTATAGAATAGCAAACTTGGCATTGTTTTCAGGGAAAACTCCAGAATAAATGGTCTTATATGGTGCTTAATGTGGAAGAAGTGCTCTTTAAGTGCCAACACTGGCCCATAAATATCAAGTCATGGGACAAACTTCATTGCCTCTTCTGGCAAAGTTGTCACAATAAAGAGAAAGAGGGACTAGATATACTGAACCCAAATTTCAGTGAGGCAATTCACCCAGTGTATCTGGTGAGCTTACAACATGAATGGCAGTTAGGACGAATGACTGCATTTCCCCAGTTAGCTGCCATCTTTGGACAAATATAACCCAGAGGGAGGTCTCTGAGAGCTTCTATAAACTTGCCTAGTTCATGAGTCAGATTCCAAAATTATCTCAACAGATTTAGATCATGGAGAGGATTGAAGATGAGTTTTAAGAGGCATAATGGAAATTTCCATTCCTTGATATGGGCCAACCATCACTCAAGGACAGGCTGGGAATACTTGAATAATGAGAATATCATGGAAAAGATAGCAATACATTTTATTTTAACGATTCTCCTGAGAACAAATCCTCAGTTTATGTCATCTGATAAGTTATAATTCTCACAGTGAATATTCAGATAATAAATTCAGAAGGGAGATATGATAGGACAAGATAGATCTGGGGAGCACCCCGACATAGGTAGCTACTGGCAACGAACCCTGGAAGGGCTGACTCTTCTATCCCAAGGGTGATTTTCCCCAAACAAACAGTTCACTCGTACAACTCTTTTAAGTGAAGGATTTTATCTGCATTTTAACCTCTCATGCCTGGAAAATGACATACTTATTCACACACTTGCAATTCCCACTAACTAAAAGCCCTCTCAGAGTAGCTGCATGTTTTGACGCTCAGTGTGTAATTCCGTGCCATTCAAATGATATATAAGGAACTTACAACCGTAGTTTAGACTAAGTTTGTGTTTCCAGCAGAACCGGAGATTTACAGTACCTAGCAGCACCAGCTCTCTGATGTTATACGTGAAAAGGAAAAATTAAATTTTTTATTTCTGTTTTTGTTGCTCCCAAATGTTCTTCTCATTTATTTTGCTGGAGAATAAAATCTAAGAGGTGAAGGCCAGAAACTGAAGTTACTAATTAGTAATTTGGAACTGTTATAAGAAACATATTAAGTCCATCTATAATTCCCATATAATCTTGTTATTAACTGAAAGGGACCCTCAGTCGCTGCAGACTCTCTCTTTTAAAAACTCAGTCGGGCTTTTCTCTGTTTGTTGTCTGGAAGCATGAGGTAGTGGAATAAGCACAACTGTGAAAACATTGAACAGGATTTAGGTTGTTCACAGTATTGGGTGGCTGGCTCGCCTACTTTCTCCACGGCATTAGCACTTTGGTTTCCACACAACCAGAGAACAAAGAAACCAAGTCTTGAAACGTACACACTCAAAGATAACAATATGATACATTTAGGAAACACATAAAATGAGCAGAGTCATACACTGTATGTACTGTAGTCAGAATTTTGGGTAAGTCTTACTTATTATTGTAGATTCTTCCAAATAAAAGATACCATTATGTGTTTGAAGTATATGCTTTATAAAAATCTGAATTCACAAAATTCTTAGGCACATATCTAGAGTACAAAAGCAGTCTTTGACAAAGTAAGACTTTTCCAATGTAAACTGTTTGGAACGCTTCTAATATTTAGAGAGAATAATAACTTCTATGTAAACACTTCTATTATTTAGAGAGAATTAACAATCAGATCTGAAATAACAGTGCAGAAATCAGGTTTCTAATCCTACAGCCAAATCAAACTGAGACTGGAAAGTTCAGCTCATTAAAGAATAAACCAGCCCACGTTATTGGTATATGAGCAGTAAATAACCAGAATCTTTCTATTACAAATCTTTTCTGTACAGTGTTATTTATTATTGTGGTTTCCATTAAGGGAGAATATAACCTAGAACCGTATATGATGCCCTTCTCATACTGACTCAGGATTAAGAAAAAGTAGATGTAAGAAGCAATGTTTTCTAAAGTTATAAAGTTTTGGTTCTCAAAGAATTTAAAATTATAGAGCAAGAAAAGGTTTTTGCAATCAACTAGTGTTACCCCGTGTTTTAGAAGGAGGAGGAAGGGGTTCAATAGTACATGGTGGCCCTAACTCACGGCAGAGCCAACTTGAGAACTGATCTGTTGTCTCACAGAACTAACTAAATCACAGGAGCAAATGATATCTAGTTATTATTAGTGTTCAACTATTATCTGTTACATGAATCACCCCACAGTCTCCTGAGTAAGGTACTTTCCATACGTCTCTTCATACAGTGAGTGCAAGTGAACACACTTAACTCCCAGCAACGTTTTCCTAAAGAAGGTAAATCCGTCAACAAGGCATGAGGATAAACTAATAGTCTTCATATATATAATCTGTGCTCTGGGGCACTTTAAAAATCTATGGAGATGTTCACTGATTTTATTTATTTATTTATATCTTTCCTATGTAATTATCATAAAATTTCCAACACAATTTTAAGCCAATCTCTTAATTCTCCCGAGGTGTAGCATTTCCTGCCTCTCTTAAATTGAAATGAAAAATTTTAGTACCTGTTGGTGAAATGCACTTAGATTGCCATTTCTGCCGCGCTCAACTACAGGTTTGACTCTCACTACGTGAACTAAAAACTTGAAACACAACTCAACCTCTTTGCAGTTTATTCACTTAAAGATTCAAGGCTAATATTCACTGGACTGGGAACTCAGCTTTTACCAAACAAATAGCCATGCTATTATGTTCTCTCAGGCACTCCTTATATCCACTGCCAGAAATTATAGTCAGTACCAAGGGAGGGGAGTAAAGACAATGACAATTTCATTCATTCATTCACTCACTCTTTTCATTCCACATTTATTAAGAACCTACTATGTTTAGTCTGGCAGCCAAGTGCTGGGATACTCAAGCACTCATAAGACACGGTCTTTGTTCTTAAGGAAATTAAGGTCCACTAGAAAACGGAAGACATGCATACAGATATGTGCCTTGAAGTATTACAGATTCTGTGAGATACACACACATCAAGTTTACAAGGCAGAAAGAACCTCTTATGTATCGTTTGCCCAACTGTTTTATTGGTAAAACCCTAGCTATTTTACCTTAAGCTCACTGTCTTTAATGTATAATGATTCTGATGAAATGATTCACAGTGATCAATTACTCAATCATTTAATAGTTTTTTTTTTAACTCTTCAGAAAAGATTGAACACATTTAAAGAATTCTTTGCCTGGGAAAATTCACTTACAAACTTGAACACATTAAAATGAAAATGTGACCCAGTTTTAGCTGCTAAGAAAATGTCATCAGTGTGATGTTTTCCACTTCACAGTGTATTTCTAGGTCCAGGTACATTGGCTTGTGAATGGAGCTCAGAGTCTACAGTGTATAAACATGATGCATGACTCTGATTAATTTAAACAGAGTTCATGTACCTTTGTGAAAAGTTTTAGGGATCATTTAGGAATGTAGTTCTGTAAGATTACATTTTTGGCAGCAGTGGGTATTTGGAATTTATGGAGTCACTCTGGATCACTGGGATTTTTTCGAGCGCAAATAGGATTTTTTTTTTTTTGCAAATAGGATTTGACCTGTCACACTTCAACCATAGTCATTCTTCAGCTTCCAAATAGTAAATACGTGACAAGTGAATACGTCTAAAATATTCTCATTGCTTTTTCAGAATGTTCTTTCCTGAAAAAGCAAACAAAAAAATAAGGATCTTCTAGCTTTGTAATTGTGCACAAGACATAAATATAATGGCGCTGCTTAGAGAACACTGCTCATTTGTGTGGGGAGGGGAGGTGTGTCCTGATGCTCTCAAGAGTAAATGATCCCAGGTCTGGATTTTTATCTGAGCCATTTTCCCCTGCTTATAAGGTGAAGTGTTCTGTGGAAATGAGTGAAGATCACTCAAGTACAAACAGGCAGAGGCTATGTATTCAGAGATTGCTATAGCACAGAAGTCAACCACTTGCATTCGGCAGAGATTCAAAGGCCGTGAGAGCAGTGAGAAAGCTTTGTGGTGAAAAGAGGGAAGGCTTCGGGTACCCTGCGACGGAAGGCTGTTGGCCTGGGGAAGTTGGACATGGGCTAACTAGAAAGGGCACATCTTATGTGACTGGTTGAGGAACTACTTGGCTTTCTCTAGTTGGTCCTGAGTAGGAAGTAGTGGTGAAAAATAGAAAAGTCCAAGTCTTTGATCAGGTCCTGACCATTCTGGGCTGACAGCTGCAGGGCTTGTGGTCCGAGTTCTGTTGTTATTATGGCCTGGTCTGGCCGTTGTCCATTTGCCTATTCAGTCTCTCCCTTTTAATTTGTCCCCACACTTCTGACACTAGCATGCTACTGTCTCTTGTCTCTTCCTGATACAAAGGCAAATGAGGCACCCTGAATACACCCCTCTGTACGATCATAACTGATGGAATACCACTGGGCTTTAGGGTGAACATTTGTAAAATGAGCATGCGATCTTGTGTGTAATACTGAATTCTTTAATTCTCACTTATGTAAGACTAAAAAAACATACTGTTTATGGAAGAACAATGTTTACTTAAGATAGATTAGAAAAATATTTATCAAATTATATTCCACCAAACTCTAATGTGATACCTGATATTCACAGATATTCTATTTTTAAAAAGGAGAAGGGAATTTCCTCTGTAAAAAAGCTTGAAGACCACTGAGTGCAAGTTTGAAACAGCCTGGATGGGGTGGATTGAGAGGGGCTCAGTGAATATTGCTAAGAGTTGAAGGTGGGTTTTGTTGTGTGATACTTAGATAGATGACATTTTTCTCATTGATCTCATTGATTAGTATACAGATAAAACCTTGTTTCTAGGTTAATATGAGTAAAAAAACAGCCTCTGAAAACTAGAACATGATAGGTTTCATCTTGATGAAAAGAGTTTAGGCTTGAAATTGTTGCTACGGCTTCACCATTCTAGCACTTAAAACATATTTTTTTACCCCCAGAATTTGCTAATTTGTACATTTGGTTTTTAGGCTTAGTTCTTCTCTAAGCCAGACTGTCCTTCATAAGTTTTATCAGTAAACTTAATCATTTGCCTCAGGACCAGTCATACCCTGATCCTCACCCATGCCTGATTTGCATAATATAGATGATGAAATTTGGGACTTTGAGTTGATGATGTTGTTAAAGTTTAGATATGAGTTGATGCTGGAATGATGGAGACTTTTCAGGATGTTGGAGTGGGGTAAATGTATTTTGCACATGGGAAGGGCATGAATTTTGGGGGTGGATAGACTATTAGAGATTGAATTGTATCCCCCAAAATATATAGTTAAGTCCTAGAACCCAGTACCTCAGAATGAGACTTTATTTGGAAACCGGGTCTTTAGAGAATTAATCAAGTTTAAATGAAGTCTTTAGGGAAGGCTCTAATCCAATGTGACTGTTGTCCTTACAGAAAAGGAGGAAATTTGGACACAGAGGCAGACAGGTGCTCCAGGAAGGATGATGTGAAGAGACACAGGGAGAAGACAGCCACCTACGAGCTAAGGAGCACCCGAGGCTACTAGAAACCAGACAAGAAGCCTGGAGCAGATCCTTCCCTGGTGCCTCAGAGGGAGCAGGGCCCCACTGTCAATTTGACTTCTTGTCCCCAGAAGTTCTGTTGTCCTAAGCCACCTAGTTTGTGATCCTTTGTTATAGCAGCCCTCCTGGAAACTAATACAGATTTTGATACCATTTTTGAATCTACAATTCAAAATCGGTAGGTGCCCATAGACTCTTAAACCTTTTAGTTAATGTCCTGGTTTCCTTTACCATTTGATAGAATGCTATTTGACTCTGGGCTACTGACTAGATTTTTTTTTCCCCCCAAATGCTGCTCTTGCAACTTTTCCAATTGCTGAAATGTGCTACCAAGCTTTCATTTTATTAAATAGTGAACAAATGAGAACTGTATTTTTTTACTTATTTCCTAGAGAACCTAAATTACTCAGGCATGCATTTACCATTGCTTTGGGATCAAAAAAAGAATAAGATGTTAGCAAACAAGAAATATTTTCCTTAGAAAAATTTAGGAAAACAAAGTATAAGATACCATCTGATATCTGACTTTTCAGTTCAACTGTGATACCAGAGACAGAAAGCTTGGCCCACTCACTTGTCACTTATTCTGTCTTGTCCTGTCCCACTCTTTCCCACTACCTCTAATCCAGATTTCTTCTTGAAAACTTTGAAGACTCCTTTGCTTGACTTTGCAGGGCATATTAAAGTTTTAAGGTTTTAAAACTCTTTTAGTTGACTTCTTATGGCATATTAATATATTTACTTATATTCTCCTTCCACCATTTAAATAATCACATTTTATTTCATTTTGTAGTCCCAAGTATTTACATTTTTATTGTCACATTTACTTCCACCTTTATTACTTGATTTACTAACTTTAAATAATCTATTTTTCATTCCAGTTGTAAAAGATTAAAAAATTTGTATATTTATATTGACTCTCACTTTCTCTCTCTTCCCCACCCCATTTTTTATCTACACCACTTCTAGATCAAAAAAGTTTATAAGACATGCATTCTGTTATGCAACTGTAATCTACATTTATTTGAATCTTAGAACTGAATTTATTTAATATTAGCAATTAGCTTTTGTCATAGTTTCTCCATTCATTTCTTGATTCTGGAAGAAAGAAGGGTACGCAGACCCAACTTTTTTTTTTTTTTTTTTTTTTTTTTGCGGTACGCGGGCCTCTCACTGCTGTGGCCTCTCCCGTTGCAGAGCACGGGCCCCGGACGCGCAGGCTCAGCGGCCATGGCTCACGGGCCCAGCCGCTCCGTGGCATGTGGGATCTTCCTGGACCGGGGCATGAACCCATGTCCCCTGCATCGGCAGGCGGACTCTCAACCACTGCGCCACCAGGGAAGCCCCTGACCCAACTTTTTTTGTATGTTCAATAACTTAGGTCTTATTTTTTTCATTCATTTATCATTGTTTCTCTGAGTCTATGAGGAATTTTCTTGACAAATACTTAGGAGCTATTGTTCTCTTGCCTTCTAGCATCGAATGCTGTGATGGATAAGTCTGAGGATGGCAATGCATTTTTTATTGTTAGTGACTTTGATTTTAACTGAGATTTGAAAAATGATTATATCTTTTTTTAATTAAGTAACTTATTAAGATATTTATTGAAGTCATTTTTCTCATTCACTTTTTCCTTAGGGCACAATAAGCTTTTCCAAACTGTAAATTTAAGCCTTCTTCTTCTTCTTCTTTTTTTTTTTGGAGAGTTTTATTGTACTACATATTTAAATATATATTCTTTATTATTGTCCTTATTTCTTTTTATCAGATCAATTATATATACATTGGATTTCATTTGCCTGTCTTCCAAATCTATCATTTTCTTTTACCCTCTTAAATTCTTTATTAAATTCTACTTAATTTTGCTGATTCTCTCCTTTTTTCCTTCATGCTCCTTACTGTGTTCAGCAGCGTCAATTATCCTTTGGTTACTTCCAATTTCTCCCTTAGTTCTGTGATTTTTTTTTCCCTTTTCTACTTCTTTTCTGAGATCTGCCAGCCCAGCCTACATTTAATCTTTTTCTGGTGTCCTGTTATCACTTACTTGAAATACTGTTTTTACTTGGTACTCTTGCATCAGAGATATTGTTTTTAAATTCATGAGAAATATTTTATTGCAATTTTTATCTGCTCAGTAAAAACCATTTTTTGGTGAGTGTTCTTTGCCTGCTGTTTGTTTTTGCTTTTTCAACCCTCTTCTTTTTCTGTAGTATCTTGGTTGATATCTTATTTGGGGCTCATTTTATTGTTCATCTTTGAATAAAATCAGTGTTTCTTTAGCCAAATCTTTATCAGAAGTTTGTATAAAAGAAGAGTCTAGGGTTGTGTTTCAGACTAGTGGGAATTTTAATCATGAGCTGCTATTCTTTTATGTGTTACTTCTTTTTTTTTTTTTTTTTGCGATACGCGGGCCTCTCACTGCTGTGGCCTCTCCCGTTGCGGGGCACAGGCTCCGGACGCGCAGGCTCGGCGGCCATGGCTCACGGGCCCAGCCGCTCCGCTGCATGTGGGATTTTCCCGGCCCGGGGCATGAACCCGTGTCGCCTGCATCGGCAGGCGGACTCTCAACCACTGCGCCACCAGGGAAGCCCTATGTATTACTTCTTTGCCAGTGGATAGATTTAGTCAATTCTATAGTTGTTCATGATGTAAAGTGTCTATGTCTGCCTCTTGCCTCATCAACAGACTACCTCCTGCAAATGTGGATTGTCTAAAAAAACCCATTGTCTGTGCTCTGAAAATATCTTGTTGGCCTTTGCACTCTTGTCTATTATTATAAACAAAGAATTTGGTTTAGCACCTCAGAGTGCATTACTTACCTCTGAGACTTACACACTTTCATGCATTTGTAGGTACATACAACCAGTGTGTCCTCTCTTTGATCATATAACCCCATTTAGATTATCAGTACCTGGAAGCCATCTCAGATATTTCGTGGTTCAGAATTTTAGATATTTCTATGTTAATCAAAGCCACAATTATAATGCCAAGATAGTTCAGTTTCCCGACTCAGCTGTATATAATGACCATGAACAACTTCCTTCTATCACCTCTCTTCAGATTTTTGAGTGATAAAGTCACGTCCACATTCAGACCCAAATTTTGACCCATTTACAGCTTCAGGAAGTTGACATGTCATTCAATGGGAACCTTTACTTAAAAACAAAATTCAGGAGAGCAGAAGCAAAGAATGAAAAATGTTAGAGATTTGGTAAGAGATAAGCTCTAAGTTCAGGAGTAAAGAGCATAGAAATTTGATAGACAAAATTATTTAAAAATGTAATTACAGTGTAATTACACTGTAATTACAATGTAATTACAGAAAGCAGAAGATTGTAACAAGGCACAGAAGAAGAGAAAGGTAGAAGAGGTTTCTAATTTTTAAAGTCTCGTAAGGTTATTTTTAGTTAACACTCAATAGCTTTACCATCTGGATTGAATTACAGTCTGGAATTAAGAAATAGATCCAGCTCAAATAGAATCAGAATAGATGTGATAATAATTTTAGAATATTTATCCAGAGAAAATTCCATCATGCCCATGATTTTCACTATTTGAAAGAAGCAATAATGGCTCTGTCTTTCTAAATTAATCATACATCCAACTGGATGCCAATGCTAAAGTGATCATTAAAAATGTGTGTAGGTCCCTGAGCTTGGTTAAGGATGTAATTAACAAGAAGTAAGTTTACTGATTTAATGCAAATACAGTGGGCATATATGGATTAGGTTGAAGCAAAAAATTCTTTTTGGTCTACTGTTTTATTGAAAGTGGTTGCTAGAAGACATTTATTTTGTGTGTTTCAAGATCCATTACTAACAGTGCTAGGAGTCCATTTAGTACAATTAAAACCTCTGTTTATATCTTTATTAGCTGCAGTTGTTGCTCCTTAGTTTAATTATCACAGCCACGTAGCCAGTGTCCCAATTTATTGTTCATCTGCTCTTCAGCTGCTGGAAATCTTAAAATTGCGCGGAGCTATACCTTACTATTCAAAACGTTTTAAAATCCATTTGCCTCAGTTTCTATATGTCCAGAGATATGGTTCCAAACTCAGGATTCTATAGGTTGACCAGACCGGGGATTGGATTACACATTTTAACGCAATTCATTGTAGTAATTAATGGATTTACATGGAAATGTGCAGTAAATAAATTTACTACCCAAGGTCCAAATTCTCCCTTTAATTCTATTTGTATGTAAATTTTGTTCATGTAAGTTTTATTCTAATATAATCAGCCAAACTGAACTAAATTTTATTACTTTTAGAAAACTGTTATACTGATTATGATGAAAAGAAATTAATCTTTGTTATGAGACAACATTGTTCTTTGGTGCGTAATGCAAATGCTTTTTCTTTACTCCATTTGGAATGAATTCAGTTTACACGTAAGCCATGTACACCAAATCTAAGTGTTTTCTACCTGTGGCTTATTTTAAGATCTTAAACATTTTCCTAATCTTTTCTGAGAAAACTGTAAAAGAGTGTGCGTAGTTAAATTAAATCATTATCTCGTAGGATGGCTGTAAGCGAATTGCCACCTGAAATTTCGCTTTTCAAGAATGTTACCCACGTTCCTAACTCCTGACAGCAATGGAGCAATCATTCAACAAATGTTTCTCGAGTATGCACTGAGTGCCTAGCACTTCTAGGCATTGGCAATACATGTATGAACAAAACAGATAAAATCCCTGCTCTCAAGAAGCTACATCCTAACAGAGTGATTAAGCGTCGGTGTGACTTAAGTTCATCCCAATTAATTAAGAGCAGAGTGGCCTTAGGCTGATTACATGTTAGTTCTGATCCTCAATCTTTTCATCTGTAAATCATTCCTAATACTTACCTCATATGGTTACTGTGAAGATTAAATACAATATTTTACATAGATCACTTAGCCCAGTACTCTGCCATAATAAAGGCTTGATGCCTTTTATTATCTATATTTACTTATTTTATCTTGACAGTAACCACAAGCTTTCTGGATCAGAGGCAGGCTGATTTTTACTTATTGGTGATCCTAGCATTGGTTTCCTGTGCTCCAGTCTTCATAGGTCAACATGATGAGGGCAGATACTGTGCGTGCAAAAGCAGGATTTGCGCACAGGAGAGAAGCCCCGAAATGATCAATCTCAGAATTTATGTAGGAACTAGATGCCCTCCTAAGAGACGGAGAAAACCTTTGCTCTAGAAAGTAAACAGATCCTCTCTAGGAAGAAAAGAGGGAAAGTCCTTAAGAGATTACAACCCTTTGGGATGTAAACAAATGGCTCCAAGAGAGATAAACCTGTATCTCTCCCTAGGGGACCTAACTGTCATGAATTTTCAGGGCTTTTGTCATTTACTTGTCCCTTCAGCCAGGTTGCCAGCAACGTGTGATCAGAGGGCCCTGACCAAGCAGAAACAAGAAAAGATTCATACTGTTTTTTGACACTGTTCATAAGCTCTAATGGTTGTTGTTGTTAACATTATTAGCAGTCACTGCAGCCTAGGGACGTTGGTATACGTCCCAGGAGAGAGGGCTTAGGAGAAGTGACCCATTCTCTGTAAAATGATGGCGTTTATCCTCGTGATATTTTCCTTCTTTCCTTTCCTTTCCTTTCACTATTTCAAGCACATCATTATGTGGTTTCTCTACATACTAGGCATTCTCCTGCCCCAACTTTAGATTAGCATCCTATGAATTTCAATAGAAGTGATATCAGCTCAGATATTTTAAAGCCTATTTATTCTAGAATCTCATTTTACTTTAAAGCAATAACAGAGCAGTATGAATACCTAAAACCCTGAGAACTGTCCCTGGAGTGATCATGAGTGGTCTTAAAGAGATATATTACCTTAAAGAGATATATTATCTTGACATTTCAAAATAACCAAAAATAAAATAAAAAATACAAGGGAAACAGCAGATCAGAATATCTAACTTAGGAAATGGAAATTAGGGCAACTAATTAAAACTCTCTTGTAATTTGAACTCATCTAGAAGGTTAAAATGGTGTCAGTAGGGCATAGTCTTGAATTACAAGAAGAAAAAGTCTGATGGTTAATTTATGAGACAATTTTACGTCCCTCAGATACTGCCTTCCTGTCATCTGCGTGGTAGCTCTAATTAGATGTGCACTAAGTATTAGGTTACCCTGCCCCTGTCCTGCTCCAGCACGTTACCTGGTAACCCTAGGAGAGGCACTTGAGCTCTGAAAAGTGAGGGGTTCTAATTTAACTGAGGGTTCCACTAGCTCAAGAATTCTGCCTCTGGTAACAAGGGCTAAAGAAATCCCTGAGCTCCCTGAAATTGCATGCAAACTGAATTAATGTGCATTTGTGGGTTTTTTTTCCCCCAGGGAGTGAGTCCCCAAATTTTATCAGGTTCTCTTCTTCCTCTGAAAGGTTAATAACCAGCAGATGATCTCTAAATCAGCCTTTCTGTCTAAACTACTTGAAGCTTCTGTGATTTTTCCAGTTTCATATTTCAGTCACATTTTCTCAGGGCACAGGATGTGTTTGGAGCAAATTGGATCCCTTGAAATAACTGATCCATTTGAAGTCTTGACTTTTCATTGTTTAGTGGGAAGCAGTATTTTGTTCTGCTCTAGGAGTCTGGAAAAGTGGACACAATACCCACGAGCCCTCTACTCTTTTCCATTTTCCTTCTTTCTCTACACGAATGTATATATTTGAACATTATAGGCCAGTGTTTCAGTTCTCATCTGAGAGTTACACAACTGCCTTCAGGACAAGACTCCTTTTTCACGGTGGTTCTTATGGACACAACAATTGAAACCCTTGCATTGACATCCGACACAAGTTCACAAGCCTCAGTTTTTTTAAAGAGTGCCTCACCTAAGCACAGGAAACATCAGCAGACAGCCTGTGCGCTCACAAATTTAAGCTGGAGGGGTGGAAATGATGTAATATGTGCTTTTTCCTCCACAGTCCATAGACCTGCTTAATTCTCAGACTCACAGGAGAAGGCCCTGACCCCTAAGAGGAACTGCTGGGGTACCCCAGCGTAAGCCCCAGTGTAGACCAAGCGCAGAATAAGGCCCATGATTTTTGAAAGTCAGTATATCCTCATACCTCATTCTATCCCATGCATTTCAAAGAGATTTCTAGACAGGTTTGCCTGGATTGCCAGGGATTGAAGGTAGGACGGAGAAACAGGAAGAATTTTTAATCGCTGGGTTCTGGCATGTATGTGAGGTATGTATGAGACAGGAGAGAAGAGAGTGTGTTTTTATATCAATTTTGCAGCAAAGAAAAAGTTGCCTTGGGTATGCTTGATTCACTTCTCTTATTTTGGGGCTGCTAGAAATAGTATCCATTGCTCTCCCAGCCTCTTCTCATTTTCCAACCTTCTCTCTTTGGGTACAGATGTCTCACTCAAGGTATTCAGGTCTGAGTCCATTTTTTTTTTTTTTTTTTTGCGGTACGCGGGCCTCTCACTGCTGTGGACTCTCCCGTTGCGGAGCACAGGCTCCGGACGCGCAGGCTCAGTGGCCATGGCTCATGGGCCCAGCCGCTCCGCGGCATGTGGGATCCTCCTGGACCGGGGCACGAACCCGTGTCCCCTGCATCGGCAGGCGGCCTCTCAAACACTGCGCCACCAGGGAAGCCCAGGTCTGAGTCCTTTTAAGCAGCTGTCCCTATGTCCTTGTCCTGGACACAGTATGTATACAGGCTATTTCTTCCTCTGTCCTCTGTGCTCCTGTCCCCACTGACTTCTGTTCTTCTCAACTGCATTTTCTAACACAAACTGATTCTATCTGCTGCCCTTTCACGGGGCACGCTCTGAGTAGTAACAGAAAGAGCAGGGATTTTAAAGTATTTTGTAAAAGCTCTGATTTGGAAAGCTAACTTCCACTTTTAAGCTTTGTGACCTTGAAAATGTTACATAACTTCTCTGAGTTTGTCAGAATAAAGCTCCGAGGCAGAGCGTACACACAACTCTTGAAGTTCACTCTCCAACATGTCTGCTTTCTCATCGAGTAGGGATTGAGGTGGTGGTTCGGTCTCCCTGTACCACTGTGTTTCACACAAGCTCTGGTACTCCGGAGACTACGAGCAAACGCTGCTGACTGAGCAAATAGCCTCAACGTCCTTACTGAAGCTAGGAATGAACACACTTGGCAGGATTGTTGTGAGAAATAAATGAGATCACTGATTCTTTCATTCAGCAAATATTAATGGCTGCAGTATAAAGCATGGATGAGTACGGTGGGACACAGGGGACAGATAATACTTGTAAACTTGCTTTTTCCTTCCTTTCCCCTTCTAGGACTCAATGCAGGTGGGTGCTGGGAGCACACCTCTTACTTTCCTTGTCGACCCTGGCCTGTTGTAAGGTCATCCTCAGCTACTCTACAAGTGAAGTAAGTGCAAGTTCTCTGTCTCTGGTGAACCAGAGGATGCCAGCATAACGAGCAGAGCTGGGGTCAGGAGCTCTCAACCTGGGGTTAGGACAAATCGGTTTGAGTAGGTTTCCATGTCCATGCAGAGATGATTTCTCTGGGACGAAATGTATATTCCATAAAACAAGGAGGTTGAATTATTTGATCTCTAAGGTACTTCCTGTTTTAAATCCTAGAACTTACCTAGCACTTAACCTCACAGAGTACCACACAGTATTTTCTTTTATATCAAGTCTTACTTCTTTACCTAAATGGAAAGCTTTTTATAAGCAGAGATGATGACAGGTATTTCTATATCCCTCCCATGCCCAGAACACTCTTTAATGAAGTGACAGGTCAAATCTTTATTCTTTAGTTAGCAATAGGAATACAGAATATTTCAGATTTGTGTAACAGCCTCCAGGGCTTAAAACTCAAAGATATTCCATTTGGTCAAGAATCAAACATTCAGTCTGGGACATTCTAGAAACTGTAATATAACTTATTCTACTTCTAGCAAAATATTTGGGGTTGATTATATTGCATATATCATTTTATCTCTAAAATCATACATTGAGAATAACATTTATTTCGCAGAGGAGACTTGTACAAGCATAAACTTTATCACCTTGGAATTCATTTTATGGAAGACATACACCTTTCTTTGAAAGGTCTGTTAGCTTCCAAACAAGAAAGTTTCTGCATGGTGAACCTGACAATTCAATGTGCTTGGCTCTGGGAAAAGGAACTGTGTTAGGGTTGTAGGAGACAAAGTACAATAAAATAAAAAATATAACGCCTCAGAAATCCATGAGGAGGTACAATCTTCCCTGCAACAAAGTGTGATTACAACTGGGCATCCTTGACTAGGGTCTTCTGCATCTTCGAGTCTCCTTCTCACACTTGCAAACGCTGCTGGAGAGCCCGGAGGATGAGGATGAAGAGGGTTGTAATGAACGGGGCTTTGCAGAGCCCAGCCTGGTGTCCATCAGCTGAGTGACTCTGCCCTCTGCCTTGAAACGATGAACTGTTCTGATTCCATAGCCTTCTCTTGGTCGAAGCCTTCAAACAGAAAGCAAAACATCTTGGAAAAAATATAGACTTTGTGTGGCTCACCTCCGTGTTGAGCTCCAGAGCGGTGGAGTACAGACTGGTGCATCAGTCTGAAAGTGGTGAAGGAAAGCAAGACAAGGGTCTCAAGGAAGTTGCAATAAAGCAACCAGAGTGCTTAAAGCATTCTGTCCAAGTTGTTTTCCATTAAAGGTAACATTTGATACCATTCATCTTCAATGTCCTCTGTCTCCTTGGGGCCTCTATTTCTACATCTGCTATCTTTGTCCTACTGGAGCGGTGACAGTGATTTATCAAGCTGTTAGATCTTGTTTATCCTTGGCCATAGCTTGTTTTTCAAACATTACATCCCTGAAATGTCCAAATTAACCTGCCTCTTTCAATAAGGTTTATGGTGCTCTGAAACTATGAAATTAAATAGTAAATCAATTATTTTATGTAATGTTAGTAGCCATACAAAATGTATTATTTCACTCAGAAATGTTGAGGCAGTGCCTTTAACCTCAAAGTGAATATTTGTTCTCAGTAAATCTCTCCATTTTGGGTTTGTTCTCCCGCAGCTGGTTATATAAATGGCTGTTTCAGTTTAGTTATATTATTCAATGTATAACACATGTTACTTGTTGATATTTATATAATTATTTCCTACTTATTTTACTCACTGGTGATATTTTTCTATTAGCATACTCATCGCTTAAGTATTATTTTGATTTGCTCATTTCTCATGTATTGTTTTCAGCCTTATCACTATATGAAAAAGTTCAGGCTTATCAAATCTTTCCCACTATTTCAATTAAATAGCCACGAATTATTATTGGCTTTTAAAAAATTCTATTTGTCTGACCTGAATTGTCAACCAACCTTAATTAAAAGAATGGAATGAAGCAATTCAGGAAGAAATGAGAGAGTGATAACCAACTAATTTGAAAAGGTTACGGTAAAAAAAATTTTAAACAAAAATCTTGAGATAACATTGAGACAAAAAAAAAACTGTAAGCGACAGAAAGGGGCAGATACTCTTCAGAAGGAGGTCAGCTTCATTTCTATGAAACTAGCTTCTGTGAACTGAAACCCTCGAATTCCTGTTCTCTGTGTCCTCACTGTTATCAAATCCTGCGTACACTGAGGAAGCTCTGTCCTTTCTGAGTAATGAGAGCTGGCAAGCACATTCCTTCCCACATCCTGGTGACACCGGAAGGTTCACTGATTGTTCCCGGTAAACAGATGTAACATGTATAAGGCAATGGATGGTGCTTACTGGAAGGTAATGCTTTCACGACAGCTCAAAATTAATTATCTATAAAAATATGTTTCATCATCTGACCTCCAAAATAGTTTCCTCTTTCGACTTCTCTATTTTGACCAAAGTCCTGTTATTTTTCCAATTCCCAACGTCAAATCATAAAGGTAATTCGTTCAACTCATTATTTATTTAGTATCTGCTTTGTACTTGACACTATTCTAGGTGCTGGGTGCTTTGTGCATTGATGACAAAAATCCCTGCACTTGTGGATCTTACATTCTAGAGAAAAAAGACAATATACAACAGGTCATTATTTTATGGACATTACAGTGACGTGATGATAAATATTTGTTGAGCAATTTACTGTAATCAGGGATCATAGTGAATGAATTCTACATATTACTTTTATACACAA